>NC_142097.1:44754781-45083781 GCF_054644295.1 Miniopterus natalensis
CTTCTTAGTGTACGCGCGTGTGCATTGGTGTATATGTGCATGTGCGCACGTGTGTGCACATGTGTGTGTGCACGTGGGTGGGTGTATGTGTGTGCATGTGTGCGTGCGTGTGCATGGGTGTATGTGTGCGTGTGTAGATGCATGTGTGTGCGTGTGTGTGCACGTGGGTGGGTGTATGTATGCATATGTGTGTGCACGTGTGTGCGCGTGTTCTTTAGGGTTTTCTGTCCGTGGGATCGTGTCACCTGTGAGTAGAGGTGGCTCTTCCTCCCCCTTTCCAACCTGGGCACCGGCTATACCTTGTTCTTGCCCGATGGCCGTGAGCAGAGCCTCCAGCACAGCGCTGGACAGAAGCGGAGAGGGGGCGGCCTCGTGCCGTTTCTCTCTCCACCGAGTGTGAGGTCGCAGAGGACTTCCCACGGGTGACAGGTGCCCTTCCTTGCGTGGGGAGCTCCTTCTGTCCCTAGTTTGGGTGTTTTTTTTTTTTATCAAGAAAGGGTGTTGGATTTTGTCAAATATGTTTTCTGTGCCTGCTGAGGCGATGGTGTGATTGTTCCTGTTGACACGGTGGATTCCATGAACTGACCTCCTACCATCTGGAATAAATTCACTGGGGTAAATCCCACTTCATTGTGGTGCTGAATCCTTTTTGTAAGGTGCTGGACAAGGCTTGCTTTTATTCTTTTAAATATCAGAACGTATCTGTTGTAAACAAATCCTACGTCGATTTATTAATTTTTTTACTAATCACTAAAACTCTGTAAAAACTTTGAGCCTAAAGGAGGGAAACATTTTGTTTCTTGGTGGGGAAGCAGAGAAAGCGCCGAAGAGCACGTGCAGTTTGTAGGCCGCCTTGGAAAGGGCGGCAGTTCAGAAGCGCAGTGTGCGGCGCAGTCCTGCGCGCTGAGGCAGCGGTCGGCGTTTTGCGTGATACGAGAGTCCAGGAAAAAATGTAGAGACTGGCGGTGAGCCAGAGGGAGGGGTGCGGCGCGACTTAGGGCCCGGCCCGTGTGTGTCTGTGTGCACGTCCCCACGTCTCCAGGCTTTGCCCCCAAGGACACAGTTCACAGGGAAACAAAACGCCCTAACAAAGGGGAAGCATTGTGCTCTATTGCTTTTCTTTGAAGCTTTGTAAAACTTCGCACGAAAGGTTTCTGAAACCCTAATGGGTAATTTACTTCTGTTACTTAAAAACAAACCAATTTTTTTATTTAAAAAAAAAAAAGCCTCCTAAACCCCATTTTTCTTACAGTCTCAGACCAGCATCCTCGAGGGTCTGTCTCCCAGGGACCTGGGGAAATTCGGGACCCTCGTGTCTGCTGTGATCACCAAGTCCTGGCCCAGCAGGCACGGAGAAGCCGTGGTCGACTTTGGGGAGATTCTGAAGTACCTGCTCACAGGGCCGGACGTCAAGCATCTCTTCAAACTGTACAGTATGTTTTCGGGGAGGGGGGTCCCACTCAGCATCCCCCTGACCTTGGGTGGAGCAGAACATTTGACCTGGCACCGAGGAAGGATGGGCGGTGTCCCACAGGGAAGCGGGTTGGCTGGAGGGACCCAGCGAGGGCCAGGGTGTCCGCTGTGTGATGAGAACCAGTACTGAAGGGCGCATGGGCTTTAAAAGTCTGAGAAACGTGGTCTCCCCCCCCCCCATTTGCGGCCGTGGGAGGGGGTCGTATTCGTGGTCAAGGAAGTGCTTGGGAGATGAGTTCGAGTAAGACCTAAACTCTGGAGCGAGCGAAGGGAGAAGCACCCCGGAGCCTCTGCTCGGACTGTCGGGCGTTGGGGCCGCGCTGCGGGGGGCCCAGGCGGCCCTCAGCTTGCAGAGGGGATGTGGGCGGGATGCGGGTGCCCACCGGTTTGAACACTGTCCTCGACCTGGGCAGGAACCAATGAAAAAATCCAAGCGCACATCACAGAGGACGCCAAGAACCTCATGGCCACGGCCGACTCCGTCTTCACCAAGGTGGCCGAGGACCTCCTGAGGGGATCGGTACTGGTCGGGCAGCTGGAGCTGGTCATCGGTCACCAGGTTCAGTTCCTCGCCATCTGGGAGCTGAGTGAGTGGAGCCGAGCGGGCGGCTGAGGCCCGGGAGGGGACGTCTGTGCTCGCTGTTTCCCAGGAGGGCGGTGCTTGTCCTTGTGACGCCGAGGAGCTCTTCTTGCTGCTAAATTGACGGGATGGTTTCTTTTTTTTCTTTTTTTTTCCCTTCTTTTGGATCGATGAGTTTATTTTTGAAACAGTCACAAAGTTTTAAAAAAATGGGAAATATGTTGAAAACAACTTTTAAAAAACCCTCCACTGTTTGCGAATTAGTTGCCAAACTGAGGCCCGATCAGACTTCAGCCTGTGTTTCCTATAAATAAGAACCTCCCGGCATTACTACAATGTAACAGTGGAAGCTGGGGGTGTTGCTACAATGTAACAGTGGAAGCAGGGGAGGGGTTGTTGCTACAATGTAACAGTGGAAGCTGGGGCGGGGGATGACCCAGATAGGTTACTGTGTTGCGTGTTGCTACCCATCCGGGTTTGGCCGATGGTGTCTTTGCTGTTATGTGTAGCAAAAAGATTCTGGTCAAGAGTCACATGCGGCATTTAGTGTCACGTGGTGCCCAGTCCCCAGGAAAAGGGGGGGATTAAATCCCGGCACAGTCGGCGCGCTCACTCTGTTCCACTCCACGCTGCGGGGCCCGCATCCCCCGCGTCCAGCCCCCTGGTCGGGGCCCCGCGGCCCCCAATGGCCGTGTGTTCAAACGAGGAGGGAAGGAATGGTTGCCACAGAGAAGAATGCGTTTATTTGTTTGTTTGTTTGTCCTATTGGGTTCTTTTCTTTTTTTCTCCCCCAGAGGAGGAAAGTCTTTCCTCCCAGGAAAAGAAATACGATATGAAGAAAGAGCTGAATGACAGATGGGAAGAATTGAAATGCCTGTGGAAGGAGAAGGGCTGGGTCGACAGCCTCCTGAAGCTGTGTGCGGAGGTGCAGCACCTGGTGAAAGGTGATGCGGAAAAGGACTTGAACGCACGGCGTGGGTGGGCGGAGGGCCCGTGGGAACAGGCGGCCACGGCGGCCTGGCTCTCGGCGGGCGGGCTTTCTGTGACGTGTGCATTTTAAACAGAGCGAGACGGTCACCACATTCCCTTCGGTAGTTACCCCACCTCCATCCATAACACGCTTAGATCGCGCCTTGATTTTCTGGAGTTAAGCGCCATCCATTGCGGAAGGCGAGGGTCTCGGTTTCTCTGTCGCTCTGTCCCCGGCCCGACACACGTAACCTCTCCCGCTCCCTCCACCGCCTCCCTGCTCTGCAGCCGGGGCCCAGCCGCCTGAACTCCCGGCGAGGGGTCGCTCTGCGCTCCCTTGGCTCTCCCCGCCCTGCGGGTCTGTGACTTTGTACAAACCCCCTCTGTGCGGCCTCGCGGCAGCGGGGTGTGGGAGGGGCGCAGGCCTTCAAACCCTCCCCTTCGCCCAGAGCTTGCGCTGGGTGCCCCTCTGCAGTGGAAATAGGTGGACAGGAGGTGGGCGTGGGGTGGGGGTGGCCGGATTCTTACTGAGCAAAAACAACGCCGGCCGGTGTGTTCACTTGAGTTCTCTCAGGAGCAGCGAGGGCGGTAAATGCGGGGAAAGGGACATATGGTCGTGTGGGGACTGGAGGTTTGACCCGTGACTGTCTCTTATGGCTCCACAGTGGATGTCAAAGAGCTCAGGGAGAGGCACGCGGAAGACCTCAGCAGCAAAAGATTAAACGAAGTCGTGGTGACGAAGCCGGTGCCCTACTCCTCAGACGTGGAGAGGGAAACCCATTACCGCCTGAGCCCCCCCATCCTGGAAATGGCCGCGACGATAGACTTGCTCAAGGACAGCCACGTCTTCCAGACCTTCTGGGCGGAGGAGGCGCAGGCGCTGAGCCTCCAGGAGGCGGCGGGCCCGGTCATCGACCTTGAGGGCGCGCGTGGAGTTTTGTACGTCCCCTGTCTCTACAAGTTCAGGAAACTGTACAAGGACCTGAAGTCAGGGGAGCTCACCTTCGGGGAGGTCGACCACGTGTTCAAAGTCTTCGTGAACAAATACAGCGACCTCACCTCCGACCTCCGCCTCATGCGTGCCCTGGATCCCGGGGACCGCGGGGACTGGATCGAGGAGTGCGTCGGGCAGATCCGGGAGTACCACCACCTGCACCAGACGGCCCAGGCGGCCCAGGCCATCTTGGAGGTCAAGGAGACCTTGGGCCTGACTGGGGACTTCGATGTGTTCCACCTTTTATTAAAACTTGTAAGTTATTCCCCTGGGACTCCGGGGGTGGGGGCGTGGTCCCAGCTCAGACCCCTCTGGGGCCACGTGCTGTCTGGCTTTTGGTAACTGGACGGGAGTCTCCTGTCTGTTTCACTTGGTGCGGGAGGTGGCAGGGGCTTGGTTTTCACCTGTTTATACGGAGTGTGACCGCTCCTTGGCCTGAGGGTCAAGAGCATGGGACAGGGCCATGGTGCCCTTTCGGTCATTAACTATTTGCCGAGAGCGGAGCACGTGGCTTTGTGCCCCACCCCCCACGCTCCCGTCTACAGGAGGCGTGAGAGGGAAGCTATTTCCAGGAGCGACGCTAAGAAGTCGCTTTGGGTGCCTGTTGTTTTAGGACTGGCGATTAGGAGGCACACTGTGACCCACGTAAGAGCATAGGCGGGCGTGTGAGCGTTAAAATTCAGCACGCAAGCCCTGGCTGGTTCTGCTCAGTGGTTAGAGTGTCGGCCTAAGGACAGAGGGGTCTCGGGTTCGATTCTGACCAAGGGCACGTACCTCGGTTGCAGGCTCAGTCCCCAGCCCTGGTCAGGGCACATGCGGGAGGCCACCCATAGTTGTGTCTCTCTCACATCCATGTTTCTCTCTCTCTCTCTTCCACTCTCTCTGAAAAGCAATGGAAAAAATATTTAAAAAAAAATTCAGCACATGATTTGGAATCACACACACATCAGCTTGAACTCCAGTGGCGGGCTCTTGACTGGATCCCGCTTCTGGGCCTTTGCTTTTCTACCTACAAGACAGAAAAATAGCCCGGCCGGCGTGGCTTAGTGGTTGAGCGTCGGCCTAGGATCCAGGAGGTCAGGGTTCAATCCCCCCTCAGGACGTGCCCGGTTTCTGACTCGATCCCCAGCTGGGGGCGCGCAGGAGGCAGCCGATCAATGACTCTCCTCATCGATGTTTCTCTCTCTCTCCCTCTTCCTTCCTCTCTCTGAAATCAATAAAAAACATTAAAAAAACAAACACACAAACAGGGAAATCATACATACTGGGCAGTTCTTGTGGAAACTACTTAGCAGTGTGCTTGCTACTGGTCGGGGCGGGGGGGGCGCACAGCGCCCAGTTCTGGGGTGAGAGCCTCGTGTTCCTGTCCTCGTCGGAGCAGCCACAAACCCAGGCGGTGCAGGGGCTATGGGGACGGTCAGTGTTCCTGCTCGGGATCTGGGAGTCCAGGGGACCGGTCCCAGCCCCTAGCAGAGCCTTGTCTTACAGAACAACATCTTTGGGAATTCCCGTGATGAGAAGCTGGGCCAGATGGACACGAAGGTCATCCAGGCCAACAGGCTGCTGTGTGACATCAACGAGGCCCGGTGCCAGTGTCTGCAGGAGCTGGCCCTGAGGAGGGAGTTCGTCAGCTGGGTCCGGGAGGCCCTCAGAGGTACCGTCATCATCGGGGTTTGCGGGAGTCTGGGTGTTGCGATGGCGCTCGGGGCGCTGTCCTAAGCTCACGGCTGCGTGAAGGATGGGCCGCACTGTGTGTGTTCTTTAGGTCCTGCGCCACGTGGGATTGCTGGTAGAATTTACATCAGGACAGTATTCCTCCTGCTCTGGTGTAAAAACTGTTTCCTTGGCGACTGTTCCCTCCGCTCTGGGTGCTCCCTGGGGACAGCTGGGGGTCGTTTTCTTAAAAGCCTTGCCCCTGCCCTGGCCGGGTGTCCCAGTGGTTAGAGCGTCGTAGTGCACAAACAGGTTGCGGGTTTGATGCCCGGCCAGGGCACATACCTAGGTGGCCGGTTCAATCCCCAATCTGGGCGCTTACGTGAAGCCATCAATCAATGTTTCTCTCTCACGTCGATGTTTCTCTCTCTCTGCCTGTCTCTCTAAAATTAATTAAAAAACAAAAACCATAACCTCGGCCTGGCCAGTTTGGCTCAGTAGTTAGAGCATTGGCCCACAGTCTGAAGGGTCCCGGGTTCGATTCCAGTCAAGGGCACGTACCTGGGTTACAGGCCCGATCCCAGCTCTGGTCAGGGCAAGTGTGGGAGGCAACCAATCGATGTCTCTCTCTCTCTCCTTTCCACTCTCTCTGAAAAGCAATGGAAAAAATATCCTCGGGTAAGGCTTGAAGAAAAACAACACACTCCGAAAAGTCCACTCAATGTCCACTCATAGCTTCACGCTTTGAGTCTCACCTCGCCGTGGAGTGGCCCCGCGCTCACCTGTCCCCTCTCGCCCCAAGGCATCCCCGAGCTGAAGGTGTTCGTGGACCTGGCTTTCATCTTTGCCGGTGAAAACGACATGGACGTGGACCGGGTGGCCTGCTTCCACGACGCCGTCCAGGGCTACAAGGCTCTGCTGTACGACCTGGGTGAGAGCGCCGGCTTCCGCGAATTCATGGAGCACCTGGAGGAGCTGTGGAAGGCTCTGGAAAACGACCAGCACCTGACCAGCAAACTGGTGAGTCTCGTTTCTGGCTCGTGGCTCAGCAGGACTAGGGGCATGACTGCGCCCACCGTCGCGGGCCCCGTGCTGAAAACGATGTCTACAAAGGTTTTCTTCATGTGCCGAAGTGGCTTCTCTATCGCGTATGTCACAGAGTAGGACACAAAACTGCATGTAAATAAGATTAATTTCTATGATGCAAAACATAGGAGCCCATCTAGGGCGGCTCAGTGGTTGAGCGTCGACCTAGGAACCAGGAGATCGAGGCTCGATTCCCGGTCAGGGCACATGCCGGGGTTTTGGGCTCGATCCCCAGTCGGGGGCGTGCAGGAGGCAGCCGATCCATGACTCTCATCGTTGATGTTTCTCTCTCTCTCTCCCTCTCCTTTCCTCTCTCTCTGAAATCAATAAAGACGTATTTAAAAGTTTAAAAAGGCTGAAAGGACACATGCTAACATGCTACCAGTATTTTCTCTGAATGATGATAATTGTGATTTAATTCTGTATACTTTTTGCTGTTTTCCGTATTTTCAACAGTGGGGATTAGTTAATGTTTTATCAAAAAAAAAAATACACACTTCCATTGAGTGAACCATCTTCACGGAGGTGCACGTGGACCCCTGGTCCCCTCGTCTGTAACTTGCCACATGAGCAGACGCCTGGCTGGGGCAGCTGGATCCCCCGGGGGGAGCGACCGAGTGAGCAGGTGGGGGGGGTGTCATTTTCTCTGCTGGAAGCTCAAGTCCAAACAAAAGGCCTTTCTCATAGTTTTCTTCATGCTTCACGTTGGACTTGGGGACCCCAGAAGGACATTCAGAAGGGAAGGGAAGGATCCCAGCCCTGTTATATCTAGCCCCCCCCCCCCAGCTGGGGGCCCAGGAGGACAATGCCTTCTGTCCACCTCGCCCAGGGGTCCCGAGAGAGGCAGCAGGGCACAGAGGTCGTGGAAGGGCACAGCGCACGAGGAAGCCCCCCTGGCCTTGGGGTGACCCCGTCCAGCCCGTAACACGGAGGAGGTGTTCGTCCTCCAGGGCCGAGGGCCGGGGGCCGCGGGGAGAGAGAGAGAACAGGATCACTGTCTCCTCTCCTGTCCCCACAGCGTGACTCTGCCAGGAACTTGGAGTGGCTGAAGACCGTGAAGGAGAGCCACGGGTCCGTGGAGCGCTCGTCCCTGACCCTGGCCAGAGCCATCAACAGCCGGGGCATCTACGTGATCCAGGCGCCCGCCGGTGGCCAGAAGGTGAGCGGCTGCATTCCAGCCCCGCTGGCCGGGGCCCGGGGGGGGGGCAGTTCCCTCTCCAGAAAGCCACCCTACATGAGTACCGCTCCCCAGATTTCCCCAGACACGGTTCTGCGTCTGACCCTCCCCGAGAGCCGCGAGGGCGGCGAGGAGCGGCGAGACTACTCCTTGGAGGAGCTGAAGGAGCTTCTGAACAAACTGATGCTCATGTCCGGCAAGAAGGACCACAGCGGCTCTGAGGCGGAGGTGTTCTCCGAGGTGGGGGTTCTGCTCCCGGAGGCCTGGGAGCTGTGGGGTCAGCGGCGCCTCGGTTGGGACTGGGGGGCTCACTGCTGAGTGGCCCGGGACAGGAAGAAGGGTTTGGGTTTGGGTTTGATTCCGGGGCATTGCTCTGCTCTGAAATTCGTGGGTCTACAGGGTGCGTGTCACCCAAAGTCATGACCCGCAGGGGCGTCTCAGGTGTGACGGGCAGGCCCTTGGGTGAGTGGTTCCGTCTCAGGATCCGTAGGGGCATCGTCACCCCATCTGCTGCAGCGGGCGGAGGCGACCTGGGGCGCAGTTCCTAGAAAGTCAAGTTGCCTCGCTGGCAAGGCCCAAAGCTACTTAAAGACGAAGGTGGGCAGCCTTCACTGACGTCGAGGGGAAGCCTGTTGGAACAGCCTCTCCATTTTTGGTTACAAGATTTTTCTTTAAACTTCGTTTGTGCTTTTTACACAATTGCCTGAATCTTTTTTATTTTATTTAATTAAAAAAAATGTGTTTATTGATCTTTAGAGAGAGAGGAAGGGAGAGAGATGGAGAGAGAGAAACACTGATGAGAGAGAAACATCATCGATGGGCTGCCTCCCGCAGGCCCCCTCCTGGGGTTCGAGCCCGCCACCCGGGCACGTGCCCTGACCGGGAATCGAACCCTGACCTCCTGGTTCATAGATCAATGCTCAGCCGCTGAGCCACACCGGCCGGGCGCAATTGCCTGAGTCTTGACAGCGCCCGGCCCTCCCTGGGAAGAGATTCAGGGGTGGAGGAAGGCGGGCCTCCCACCCAGGCCCCTCCCGGGCCCCGGGCCTGTCCCGCCCCCGCCCGTGGTCCCCGCCGCGACGCCGCCTCCCGCTTCCTTCCCTAACAGGTGTTCTGTGGCGTGCAGAGGCTGGCGGAGGCCTTCATCAGCCTGTGCTCGGCCGGGTGCTCCCTGTTCCGCGCCTGGAGGGCCGAGGTGCGCTGCGGGCCCCGGGCGGGCGTGCAGATGGACTTCGGCCTGCCGCCGCTGAGCGCCCTGACGGGGCGCGGGCCGCCGGCCCCGCTGCTGGAGGCCGCCTGCCGGGAGATGGAGCGCTTCCTGGGCCAGTGGGAGGGGTTCGTAGCCCAGAAGCGAGCCGAGTACTTTCACCTCAACTACTACACGGCGGAGCAGCTGGTGTTCCTGAGCGCGGAGCTGCCCCGGCAGCCGCCCAGCCCCGCCGCCCTGGCCATGCTGTCCTTCGTCAAGCGCCCCTGCACCCCGCGGGACGTCTCGGAGGCCTGCAGGGAGCCCCACCGCCAGGCCGCGGCCGGGCGGCAGCCGCCGGCGACGGACGGGCCGCCGCTCCCGCTCCCGGCGGACGGCCTGGCGGACGGCCTGAGGAGGGTCACGCAGCAGTTCCTGGCGTGCGCGGGCGCCTTGCTGCCCCACTGCCTGGACCTGGAGGCCCTGGGCCGCTGCCTGGCTCGCCTGGCTCGCCTGGCGACCGCGGACAGTCCGCCGGTGACGCGGAAGCTGCCCCGAGGCCTGCAGGGCGGCCAGCCCAACCTCATCAGCTGCGGCCGCGGGGAGGTGCTGCTGGCCGCCCTGGCCGTGTACATGCAGAGCCCGGAGCAGCCGCTGCCCACCTACGACGAGGTGCTGCTGTGCACCCCGGGGACCACGTTCGAGGAGGTGGCCCTGCTCCTGCGCCGGTGCCTGAGCCCCAACTCCCAGGGCCGCGGCGTCTACAGCCTGCTCTACGCCGACCGGCTGAGCTACGAGGTGGCCAGCCGGGCCGAGGCCCTCTTCCTGAGCCTGGCCACCCAGCCGCACTGCGAGGACTACCGGCTGGTCATGATCTGTGACTGCGAGCGGGAGGACTGCCACCTCCCCTCGGCCTTCAGCCAGTACAGAGTCCCCGTCACCCCCCAGGCGCCCCTGGAGGACACCCAGGCCTACCTGGCGCGTCATTACCGGGTCCCGGCGCAGACCCCGTCGGCCGCTGCCGTGTTCAGGGACCGGATGTGCGTGGGGATCGTGGCCTCGGAGAGAGCGGGTGTCGGTAACGACAGCGTCTGGGGCGCGGGGCCGCCTGCAGGCTCTTCCCTGTCCGGCTGGGCGGGGGGTGGGAGGGGACTTGGACGAAGCTCTCCTGCAAGAAGGGAAACTGAGTCGCAGGGAGCTGTGGCTCCTCTGAAGTCGCAAACTAGAGAGACGCTGGGAGGGAACGCGCTCACCGGGTGGCAGCTGAGGCGGTTCCCGGGAGCCGGCCCACCGCCCCCTTGAAACGACTTTCTCCGAAGCTCCCTGGTTTTTGTGGTTGTTTTTTCCCCCATGGACTTTTAATTTTTTTAGAGAGTGAAGGCAGGGAGGGAGGGTGAGAAACAGACAGACAGAGAGGCACATCGATTGCTTGCCTCCCGCAGACGCCTGACCCACCACTGAGCCACTTGTGCCAGGGCTCGTGTGTTTTTTTAATTTTTATTTATTTTTTAAACATATCTTTATTGATTTCAGAGAGAGGACGGGAGAGGGAGAGAGAGAGAAACATCAATGACGAGAGAGTCATTGACCGGCTGCCTCCTGCTGGGGATCGAGCCCGCAACCCGGGCATGTGCCCTGACCGGCAATCGAACCCCGATCTCCTGGATCCTAGGTCGATGCTCAACCTCTGAGCCACGCCCGGCCGGACCCTGTGTTTTTTTAAAAAACTCCTTTGGCTGCTTCAGGGTTGACGTAGGTCCTGAGAGCAAGAGGAGGTGAAATCTCTCTTGAGCAGATCCCTTCAGTCCGATGCCCGTTTCCGCCCCTGAGCCTTTGTCCCGTTCACGATTCTGCCCCCATACCCTCGCAAGCACATTCATATTGCGCCCCGGGTCCCAGGGAAACCGCGGGGACTGTGACCAGGGGACAGCGATGGAGGGGGAGGCCTTTCATGCCGGGTTCCGTTGCGTCGGTTTCGAATTTTGCACAGATTTTAAATTTTGACTTGCGCTCAATCCTCCTGGATCCTCTCATCCTTGGCCCGCAGCCCTGGCGCCTGATTTCCATATTTTAATGTTACAGGGAAGTCTCTCTACGTGAAGAGATTGCATGAATCTCTGCAACAGAAGTTTCCTGGGGAAAACATACCTCTCAAAATTATTCGACTGATCGACCCTCAGATAGACGAGACTGAGGTCCTGGGCTCGCTGCTGCCGTTCCTGGGCTCCCAGCATCAGACGAGGCCCATGATATTCCACTTGGACGTGACCTCCTCCGTGAGTGCCCTGGGGACTCAGCCAGCAGGCGGCTCCTGTGTCCCGTTCCCCCTCCTCCCCAGCACAAAGAACTTCTTTTTCTTTAAAAAAAAAAAAAATAATAAGTTTTTATTGATTTCAGAGAGGAAGGGAGAGAGAGAAAGAGAGAAACATCAATGAGAGTCATTGATCGGCTGCCTCCTGCGCGCTCCCTGCTGGGGATCGAGGAGCCTGCACCCTTGGCCTGTGCCCTCACCGGGAGTCGAACCGCGACCTCCTGGTTCCTGGGTCGATGCTCAGCCGTTGAGCCACGCGGGCCGGGCCAGGATTTCTTGTTCGCATATTGATAGTCTCATTGTAGCAGAAGCCAGAATAAGAAGGCCCCGGGGCAGGGGACGGGCCTGCTGCGTGTGCACTGACGGACCCCGCCCTCCTCTTTTTAGGTGCAGACTGGAATCCGGACGTTTCTCTTCAAGCTTCTTGTTCTGCAGCACTTGGTGGACACAAACGGGAAAATGTGGCTCCGGAACCCCTGCCACTTATACGTCGTCGAGATCCTGGAAGGGCATTCGGCACCGCCGGTGAGGTCCTCGAAGCTGGCGCGCGCACCCTGGGGCCCTGTCTCGGAGGGTGGGGTGGGCTCCTTCCTACGCATTTGTCATGGCCCCACTTCTGCCCCAGCGAGGCGGCTGAGTGCAGGGCTAGTCAAGGGAAATTCATCTTTAAACTTACTTTTTAAACTATGTTTTCATTGATTTCAGAGAGAGGAAGGGAGGGGGGGAGAGAGGGGTAGAAACATCAGTGATGAGAGCCGTTGCTCGGCTGCCTCCTGCTCGCCCCCTGCTGGGGATCGAGGAGCCTGCAACCCGGGCACGTGCCCTGGCCGGGAAGCAAACCGCCATCTCCTGGTTCATGGGGTGACACCCAACCACTGAGCCACACTGGCCAGGCTAAACTTCTCCTTTTTAATGCCTGGAATACAAGTAGTTTAATTAATAAGCAGCATCTTAAGTTTGTTTTGATTCACAGTTTCTGCTGTGAGTGTGGAGTCGACACCGGCTGCGCCTCTGAGTGCGGTTAATTCATCCGCCGGGAGGCACCATCCTTCCTGATGCAGCGGGATGGGAAGGAGACGTTCGTCACATGAATTTCTTTTTTTAAATCCTCACACGAGGATGTTTTTATTGATTTTAGAGAGAGAGGATGGGACAGGGAGAGAGAGAGAGAGCGCGCGCGAAGCGTCGATTGGTGGCCTCCTGAACGCACCCCAACCAGGGATCAAACCCAAAACCCAGGTATGTGCCCTGACTGGAGATCAAACCTGCCACCTTTGGGTGCAAAGGATGCTGCTCCATCCACCTGAGCCACACTGGCCAGGGCCGTCACATGAGTTTCTTAATAAAAGGGAGGTTTACGCTCACACACTCACCCGCGTAATGGAGAGATTTAGTTTCGGGGGCTCAGGGGGAAAGACTTCCTGATGGCAGACAGCAGCTACCTATGCCCAGAGTTGTCTACAGAAATCACTTTATGAAAAGTGGCTTTTCGCCCGGCCGACGTGGCTCAGTGGTTCCGTGTCCACGGCGTGGCTCAGTGGTTCCGTGTCCACCTGTGAACCAGTGGTTCCGTGTCACAGTTCCATTTGATTCCCGGTCAGGGCACATGCCCGGGTTGCGGGCTCGATCCCCAGCAGCAGGCATGCGGGAGGCAGCCGACCAATGACTCTCTCTCGTCACTGATGTTTCTCTCTCTCCCCCTCCCTCTCCCTTCCTTTGTCTGAAATCAATAGTAACTTACTCTTTTAAAAAGTGGCTCTTCACCAAGTTCTGTCCCACGGACGTCGCAGGGAGGTTTCAAACACAAAAGCATGTTTTATGAAACTTAGTTGTAACCCTTTCATTCATCTCTCTCCTTTCCAGAGGACACGTGCCCCCCAGTTCAGTTTTCTCGACATCTTCCCAAAAGTCACCTGCCGGCCCCCCAAAGATGTCATCATCATGGAGCTGAACCCCGAGCAGAGCTGCGGCGAGCCAGGGATGGATGCCACCGAGTTCTGCAGCGAAACTTTCCAAAGACCTTTCCAGTACCTGAAACGTTTCCATCAGAAGCAGAACCTGGACATGTTCCAGTATGAAAAAGGGCGGGTGGAGGGCACCCCCGAGGAGTGCCTCCAGCTCTTCCTCCTCTACTGCGGGGTGATGGACCCGTCCTGGTCGGAGCTCTGGAACTTCGCCCGGTTCCTGAACTGCCAGCTCCGAGACTGTGAGGCCTCCATCTACTGCAACGCGCAGTTGGTCGGGGACACGTTGAGGGGCTTCAAGCACTTCGTGGTGACCTTCATGATTTTCATGGCGAGGGACTTTGCCACCCCAACGCTTCACACGTCCGACCAAAGCCCGGGCCAGCACGTGGTCTCACCGGACTGCATCGAGGAGGAAGACACAGCGGGCTTCTCGCTCCGGAGGCGGTGGGAGTCGGAGCCCCACCCGTACGTGTTCTTCAACGGGGACCGCATATCCATGACCTTCATCGGCTTTCACCTGCAGCCCAACCAGAACCGCATGGTCGATGCCGTCCACCCCCTGAGCGGGGAGGTCCTCAAGAAGGACGTCATGACGGTGGAGCTGTACCAGGCGCTGCTGCTCCAGCAGGTGCCCTTCAACGTCGACTACGATCGGCTGCCCAGACACGAGAAGCTGGAGCGGCTCTGCCTGGCGCTGGACATCCAGTGGCCGGTTGACCCCGACGAGACGTACGAGCTCACGACGGACAGCATGCTGAAGATCCTGGCCATTGAGATGCGCTTCCGGTGCGGGATCCCCGTGATCATCATGGGGGAGACGGGCTGCGGGAAGACCAGGCTCATTAAGTTCCTCAGCGACCTGCGGCGCGGGGGCGCGGAGGCCGAGACCCTGAGGCTGGTCAAGGTCCACGGGGGCACGAGCGCCGCCATGATCTACGGCAGGGTCGAGGAGGCGGAGAGCCTCGCGCTCTGCAACAGGCACGAGCATCAGCTGGACACCGTCTTGTTCTTTGACGAGGCCAACGCCACGGAGGCCGTCAGCTGCATCAAGGAGGTGCTGTGTGACCGCACCGTGGGCGGCCGGCCGCTGGCCGCGGGCTCGGGCCTGCACATCATCGCCGCCTGCAACCCCTACCGGAAGCACTCCCGGGAGATGATCGCCCGCCTGGAGGCGGCCGGGCTGGGCTACCGGGTGAGCACGGAGGAGACGACCGACAGGCTTCTGGGCTCCGTGCCCCTGCGGCAGCTGGTGTACCGAGTCCACGCCCTGCCGCCCGGCCTGGTGCCTCTGGTGTGGGACTTCGGGCAGCTGAATGACACCACGGAGAAGATGTACATCCAGCAGATCGTCCAGAGACTGGTGGACGCCACCGCCATAGGCCCGGACGAGACGCGGGTGATCACGGACGTGCTCTCCGCCTCCCAGGGTTTCATGCGGCAGCGGGGAGACGAGTGCAGCTTCGTGAGCCTCCGGGACGTGGAGCGCTGCGTGAAAGTCTTCCGGTGGTTTTACGACCACAGCGAGATGCTCCTGGACAAGCTCGGCTCCTTCCCCTGCGAGCCCAGCGCCGGCACGGGCGACTTCAGGAGGGACCCCGTCCTCTGGTCGCTGGTGCTGGCCCTCGGGGTTTGCTACCACGCCTCCCTGGAGAAGCAGGAGCACTACCTCCGGGCCGTGTGCAGGTTCCTGCCGCGGCCCTACAACGACAGGAAGGTCGTGCAGGACGAGATCACGCGGACGCAGGACCTCTTTCTGGAGGGCGTGCCCCTGAGGAACACCGTCGCCAAGAACCTGGCCTTGAAGGAGAACGTCTTCATGATGGTCATCTGCGTCGAGCTGAAGATCCCGCTCTTCCTGGTGGGGAAACCGGGCAGCTCCAAGTCTCTCGCCAAGACCATCGTGGCGGACGCCATGCAAGGCCAGGCGGCCCACTCGGACCTCTTCCGGCGCCTGAAGCAGGTCTACCTGGTGTCCTTCCAGTGCAGCCCGCACTCCACCCCGCAGGGCATCATCGGCACCTTCCGGCAGTGTGCCCGCCTGCAGCAGGGCAAGGACCTGCGGCACTACGTCTCGGTGGTGGTGCTCGACGAGGTGGGGCTGGCCGAGGACTCCCCCAAAATGCCCCTCAAGGCCCTTCACCCGCTGCTGGAGGACGGGTGCATCGAAGACGAGCCCGCCCCCCACAAAAAGGTGGGCTTCATCGGCATTTCCAACTGGGCCCTGGACCCCGCCAAGATGAACCGGGGCATTTTTGTTTCGCGCAGCAGCCCCAGTGAGAAAGAGCTCGTAGACAGCGCCCGGGGCATCTGCGCCTCGGAGCCCCTCGTCCAGAGAAGAATCCAACGGTACTTCAAGCCCTTTGCCAAAGCCTATGAGACAGTGTGCAGGAGCCAAGACAAGGAGTTCTTTGGGCTCCGCGACTACTACAGCCTCATCAAGATGGTCTTCGCCTCGGCGAGGGCGTCTAACAGGGAGCTCTCCCCGCGGGACATCGCGCAGGCCGTCCTCCGGAACTTCAGCGGCAACGACGAGATCCGGGCGCTGGACGCCTTCGCCGCCAGCTTGCCCGAGATTAGGCTCTCCCGGGAGGTGAGCCCCATGCAGCTGATCAGGCAGAACGTGTGCGGCGATCCCCCGGGGGCGGCGGGCGGAGACTCCGAGTCCCGCTACCTGCTGGTGCTGACCAAGAACTACGCCGCCCTGCAGATCCTGCAACGGGCCCTCTTCGGCGAGGGCCGGCAGCCCGAGATCATTTTCGGTTCCAGCTTCCCCAGGGACCAGGAATACACCCAGATCTGCCGGAACATCAACCGCGTGAAAATCTGCATGGAGACCGGCCGGATGGTGGTGCTGCTCAACCTGCAGAACCTGTACGAGAGCCTCTACGACGCCCTCAACCAGTACTACGTCTACCTCGGGGGCCAGAAGTACGTGGACCTGGGCCTGGGGACCCACCGGGTCAAGTGCCGGGTGCACCCTGACTTCCGCCTGATTGTCATCGAAGAGCGGGACGTGGTTTGCAGCCGCTTCCCCATTCCCCTCATCAACCGGCTGGAGAAGCATTATTTGGACATCAACACCGTGCTGGAGACGTGGCAGAAGGTGATCGTGCAGGACCTCAAGGGCTGGGTGGACAAATTCATCGACGTCAAATCAGAGTACTTCCTGGGGAGACCCGCCGGGTACAGCCCTTCGGACGCCTTCGTCGGCTACCACTCGGACACCTGCGCCTCCGTGGTGCTGCAGGTGATGGAGGGGCTTGGCCACAGGCCCCTGACCCAGGAGAGTTACCGGGGGGTACTGGAGAATGCCAAGCTGGCGCTGCTGGACTGTGCCACGCCCGACGCCGTGGTCCGGCTCAGCATGTCCTCCCTGGGCCAGTTCGAGGCACAGTCCCTGTCACAAAAATACTATGACCAGCAGCAGCACGACTCCTTCGCAGACTTCCTCCAGGCCCACCTCCGCACGCGGGGCCCGGAGCACCACGCCATCTTCACGGAGGTGATTGTCTCCCTCTGGTTTTTCCCTCCCCCTCTCTCATCTCGCTGTCCTTGACCCCTGCTGTCAAAAATTCAAGGTTCTCCCCCAGTCCGCGCCTAGGAACCATAAAGGGGCATGTTGAGACCTCGGCTTCCTCTTCGCGTTAAGTGTGAAGAGACCCAGTTTGGTTTAGCTGAAGTTTGGGTGCCTGTGTCCAGGCAGAGCTCTGTGCAGACGGTGACTTCTGCACATATGAAGTGTGTTGTTCAAGAGCCGCGCTCGGGGCACGGAGCACATGAAAATACATTGGCACAGTTCTTATTTTTTAAAATGTTTTTTTTTTCTTCTTTTAAATTAATTTTTAGAGAGAGGAAGGGAAAGGCAGGGAGAGAGAGAGAGAGAAACATCAATTAGCTGCCTCCTGTATGGCCCCTGCTGGGAACTGAGCTGGCAACCCTGGCATGTGTCCCGACCGGGAATCGAACCGGTGACCTCTTGGTGCACGGGAGGACACCTAATCCACTGAGCCGCACCAGCCAGGCTCGGCACAGTTCTTGTCCTTGGTCTGCATACCGTGTAAGGTGGAAAGACAGACTCATTAACTTATGCCATTGATATCCCCAGGCAAAGACGGACAGCGCAGATCAGGCTCCGAGGCCAGACAGGCTCTTCCTTTAGAGTTGTCCCCCACACGGGTTGTGAAGTGTGACTGGGGAAGTATTATAGGCGCAGGTGCCAGGGTGTGAAACAGCACAGTCTGTGCAGGAGACCGGGAGGTGATTACGGATGGAGCCTAACCAAGGCTGTGAGTGCCAAGAGGTGGGGGTGAGCGACCGTTGGAGAGACCTCATGAAGGGCCTCATCAGCGACACTGAGGAGCTCAGTCTTTCCTGTGTGGAGGGGAGTGATGGAGAAACGTGTGTTGGGATCGGGGGAGGGGGTAGTCTGACAAGAGACTATCATAGAAAAGGAACGCCAGTAGGGAGGCTGCTGTGAGCGTTCAAAGTAGATGATGGATGGGTGGAAAGGAGAAGTAGTTAGGAATAAACTGGCAGAGTGAATGACTGATCTCAGTTAGGGCTGCGGGAGATGGGGGAGTCTAGGGATGACTCCCTGGGTTCTTCCTTGGGTGGCTGGAGGTTTGGTTCATCACAGTAGACAATCCTGGAGTGAGCAGTGAGTGGTGGGGGGGGGGGGGGGGTAAATTCCATTTGGTGCCCCTCTAACACCCAGGTAGACGTGAATGTCTTGCAGTTGGATCCAGGAATCGGAAGCTCAGTGGTAAGGCCAGCCTAGAGGCGGGGGGGTTGGCAGCTGCGAGATCCACATGCCCATAAGGAGTGTTTTGGTTACACTGAGTGGTGTGACCCAGTGGTAAAGGAGAATTGCTGACACTGTAGGAAAGAAGGGGCATCATCGGCTAACTCCATCCGAAAGCATGAAGCAAGGTTGCCAGGGAAGAAATGGCGTTCGTGTGGAGCCCTAAGGGATTGTCAGAATTTCCAGTAGGGACCAAAGCAGGAAGAGATACCGGAGTCTGGGAAGGAGACTCTGTCTTAAAGACAGGGTGTCTTCTCTCTAGTGCTTTCTGATCGTAAGTTCTGTTCCCCTCAGTGCTGCCTCATTTTTTAACAACTCTGGGTTTGGATTCTTTTCTGTCTGTGTGTCAGTGGCACTGCGTTGAGCCCATGGAAGGTACTGGCTAAACATCTTCACGTTTCCAGGATCTGAACCTAGGAGACGTGCAAAAAATTTGCATTCCCTGATTTTGCAGGTTACTACTTTCTCCAGACTGCTTACCATCCATGACTGTGAGGCCTTAGAGTTGGAAGTAAATGGCAGGGCTCTGAAACCCACAGTCCTGTCGCTGCAACAGTTTGACACCGAGTACTCATTCCTCAGAGAAGTTCGGTGAGGTCCCCTGCCTTCCCTCCCTCTGGGCTTCATGTTTAGCCACACCGTCCGTCATTTGTGTGGCGGGAGTGACCACTGGCGCTGCCATCAGCGTTGATTCGTGAATGTGAGGACTCATGACTCTGAAAAGAACCGTTGTTAAATTCTCCGGTGACTCCGTCATTACCATGTCTTCTGCGTGGAAGCCCTCCTCTGAAACCCGGTCCTCGGATCTCATTCCGCAGCGTTTATTGGGGTTTACCCTTTCTCCCCCGGTTGCCTGCCTCCTTGGTAGAGGAGAATCCCACCTGGATAGTTTTTTTCCTATGCAGCCCTTATAGTTCCCATTGCTGGGAGGGCGTGGGGGGGCTTTATCACCCACGTTTTAGGTTGGAGAAGTCACTTGCATAATTCCTTTTTTTTTTTTCAGAAACTGCTTGACCAGCACGACCACATATAAGATCCTCATCATCCAGACGGACTTTGAAAATGGTGTCCACAGTGCCCAGCTTGTTGCTTCGGCCAAGTACGTCTTTTGATATTCTCGGAAGTCACACGGGAAACCTAAAATTTATCCGGGAGCTCCTAAAGAGTTTCTTCCCTGAAAACGGCGCGTTGCCATAATACACCTAGAAAAATAAAAACAGTCCTTCCCTTTCGTTGTCCCAGTCGTGGGCTAGAGAAACTAAGAAAGAGAAGCTAAAGGAGGACAGCCCACAAACAATACAAAAGCAGAGAGCTGTGGACGCATCACTAACAGAATGTCAGTGGGATGTAAACAAGTTTCTGGAAGAAGCAGACACGTCTAGGTCGTTACTAGTTTTAAACGATAGAATTTGAATTTATCGGCCTAGGGCAGTAGCGGGATGTCCATGATTTCACCTGTGTTCATTGGATTTTTAAATAGCGTCGGTAGGGGAAATAGGATGCTTCCAGAGCTGCGTTCCTTGTAGCTTCCTGACGCAGCTCTCTCTGGCCACCGGCTGTCTGTCCACAGAATCCTGCTTCTTGAAGTGGAAAGTCCTGCTAGACTTGCCCTTGGTGGGATTAGGGAGGCCAATCGAGGACCCCAGGTTAGGGTGTTGTGTTGAATTTTGGTTTCCCCTCTTAAAGAGAATAGAGGCGATCACAAGAGAGGCTGGGTGTCCCCTCTTGGTCTCCTATGTGACCCCTGGAGAAGGTGCGCCTGCCAGTGTGGCTCAGTGGTTGAGTGTCAGCCCATGAACCTGGAAGTCACAGGTTCGATTCCTGGCCGGGGCACAGGCCCGGGTTTAGGCTCGGTCCCCAGCAGGGGGCGCGCAGGAGGCAGCCGATCGATGATGTTTCTCTCTCATTGATGTTTCTCTCTCTCTCCCTCTCCCTTCCTCTCTCTGAAATCAATAATAAAAGACAAAACAAAACAAAAAAAATATATAAAAAAAACACACAAAAAAACAGAGAGAAGGGAAACCGTGAGGTTGAAAGTGCCAGCTCCCCAGGCACCCTCCAGCCACTTTGGGTTTTGTATATCGGCTTTGGTTTTGCTTGTTTGTTTTAAAAATAGGTATTCTGCTCTAAATGAAATCAACAAGGTACAAGGAAACAAGGACGGCATCTTCGTCTATTTCATCACGAAACTGTCCAGAATGGAAAGCGGAGCGTCCTACGTGGGATTTCATGGAGGTAGGACCGAAAGTTACGTAAACCGCGTAGGGAGCGATTGGAAATTAGAAGGTACCACAGTCTCTACAGTATTCATTTCAGGGCAGTTAGACTGGTTACCACCGACTCCTGCTAAAAACACTCGTCTTTGGACGTGTGGCTCCAACACGGCGCTTCCTTTACTGACGTGTAGATAGTCACCCATTGGCCCCTGGCCCCTCGCCGCCGATTGTGTGGGGGTGCGGGGAAGGCAACCCCGACTAACCTGCAGGGACACACTGATGCCCATTCCTGTTTCGGGGTGCGGGGCAGGCTGTCCTAAATCAGCCCCCTCTCTCGCTCTCTCCCCGCCCTCTCCTGAAGAATGGCTCCCCGGATAGTTACTAGGTGAGAAAGGTGGGATCCTAGGAAGAGGTAAACAACAGTTCACTTTAATAATCCCACAGAGCATGGGAGGCAGCCCCGCCAGCGCCCACAGCCGCGTACTAGTTATGACACGGCAGGTGGGACACCGAATACGCCAAAGCCCCGCCGCCCTCCCTAGGCCGCCTTTCGGGTTGCTCCTTCCCGGCGGGCACTGATTTCTGGTCAAGGCGCTGAGACGCAGCCTGGGTCGGGGCCTCTGCGCGTGTTCGAGGGTTTAGACTTTAAGACACGGGTCGCTCACCCGCAGCAGTGTGTCCGCCGCCGGGGTGAGAGCCACGTCCCTGCCTCTGATGGATGCGCAGAGACTCCAGTGGCTTTGCTCCCACAGGGCTGTGGCGGTCTGTGCACATCGACGACCTCCGGAGATCCACGGCCATGGTCTCAGACGTGACGAAGCTGAAGGATATGACCATCAGTCAGCTGTTTGACCCAGACAGTACGTCTTAGGGAAAGCCGTTGGGGACAGGGGAGGGCAGGCGTGGTGGCCGGGCCACGCCAGGAGTGCTGTGGCAGACGTGCCGTGGGAACAGGGCCACCACGCGTCTGTTACCCTCAGCAGCTCAGGATGGAAAAAGGCCTGTGGGTGTGGGAGGCCGTGGAAGTGAGTGCCTGTGTCGCTTTCTGTTCCTGCCTTAGGCCCTCAGAACGCAGCACTGAAGCGAGGGGTTCTTGCTGGAGGACCCTGGGGGCGGACCAGAGGCTGATCTGCATGCCCCGGGCCTCTGCTTGGGGACCCCCCTGCAGCTGGGGGCACGTAGCTCACGGGCACGGAGCTGGCGCCCAGGCCGTCTTCCAGGCAGTAGCTTGAAGGCATTGCTTCTGTTGCAGCCACGGTGGGACACGGGGCCAGGGACAGCCCTGAGGAGGTGATGGAAGTGGACACTGACAAACCAGGGGCCCCGGCCGAGGTGGACATGGAAATGGACATTTCCAAGGCAACAGAAAGCAACGCCTCTGAGCCCCTGAGAAGCCATGTGAGTTCAGCTCTCGTTCCGTGGGCCTCCCGGGAGCTGCTGGGCGCCCCCGGGAATCCAGGGAGGAGACACAGCGGAGGGGTTAGCCCAGTACCTCTTCCTTCCGCACTGTGTGTGCAGGTGACGCCCCCGGGCAGGGCCTGACGTGGGCCCTTCCCGCCGTCTCCTGGCCGAGCCCTGGTTCTAAGAGGAGCCGGGCCGGTGGATGACGGGGACCTTTGCCCAGGCTGTGCCCTGCGTGTGCCCTGGGCCCCCATGTCCAGCTGGGCCTCGCGCACGTGCAGGTGGCTCACAGGAGCTTGGCTGTGTCCGTGACAGGCACCAGCCCTGGACAGCGGCAGCCTGCTGCGCAGCTGCATACAGAGCGCGGTGGGCCTGCTCCGGGACCCGAGCGAGCGCAGCCAGCGCAACATGAGGCGGGTGGAGGTTCTGCTCGGCCTCCTCGCCGAGGACACGGGCGGCGGGGGCAAAGGTGAGTCTCCGGGGCCTCGGCGCGGCTCGTCCTCGGGAGTGGGCCTGCGCCCTCTCCAGCTGCTCCGGACCTGGCCCGGCCGCGGGAAGGCCGCTGCCCTCCAGGTGGCACCACGGGGCCCAGCACAGGGTCCTGGCAGGCGGCCAACGCACGTCCCCTCTGCCACGTTGCAGCCACTTTCTTCCGCGTGGCCCAGATGCGCCTCCACGACCTCCTGAGGAAGCAGGAGGACAGCTCTGTGCTCGGCTGGAGGCACTGGGTGGTGCAGGAGGCCTCCAACCCTGACGCCCTCCAGGAGGCCGGCACGTTCAGGTACCTGATCACAGACGCCCGGAGGGGCGGAGACGGGGCTGTGGCGGGCGGTGGCGGCGACCGGCCGCCAGGCGGCACGTGACAGGCAGGGTGGATGACAGGCAGGCGGCGGGTGACAGGCGGGCCGGCTCGGGTCCCCTCCCCACGGTGGTCAGGGCGCCTGATGGCTCTTTCTCTGAGCGATTCAAAGTGGCCTTTTTTTTCCCTCTCTCTCAAAAAAAGTACAAGATGGGCTGGGTGGCGGTTGTGTGGGGTTTGCCGACTCCTCCCTCCGCTCGCGCGTGTCACACCTGCTCTCGGAGGCTGTAACCGTTGCTGGCACGTCAGGGGCCATGGAGCGGGCGCTGTGTCAGGTTTTGAACCGGGTGACCCGTGGAGGGAGGGAGAGAAACCACTTCCCCGACCTCGCGCGTGGGGCGACCTGATAGCTGCGCAGACAAGGCCTGGAGAGCTCCCTGTCGTCTGTGGTCCTTTCTCCATAAAACCCCTTTCTTGGGACTGGCCCACAATGACCTGTGTGGCCCGGACCCCAGGGGGACGGCCCACCGCCCCTCCTCGGCGGGCCTGTCGTCGCCCCCGCTCATCGCTGTGGCCCGCGGCTCCGCCGTCGGTGACCGAAGGTTCCGCTCAGCCGCAGCCCCTCGGGCCCGGCCGCCCCGACTCTGCCCGACGCAGCGGGAGCTTAATGCAACCACGGGGTTGTTACCACGGGGGTTTTTCTGCTTTTCTGTTTCCCCCAATTTTCCTTAACTTCCTTCCCAATTATACTTTCTGAGTAAGGAATTTTGTTAGATGCAGACCTAGGAAGGTTTTGATTTCCCGTGGCTGCGCCTATGGACTTTACTACGTACTTAATTTTACGTGAATTCTCCTTAAAGCCCTGGATTTCGGTGCCCCCTTCTCCCCGCCGTGTCAGCTACTCAACTTCCCTGCTTGCCGGGTGCCCAGAGGGGTCGGGCAGCCCCCCTGCCCCCCTCGCTGTTTGCTGCAGCCTTGGGACCGGCGGGTCGGAGCTGCATGCGTTCAACTCCTGCGCCTGGTGTCCGGCGTCACATAGAGCTCTGGAGCCAGCTGGCCCCTGACCACAGCCTTGGGGACCGACTGTTCACCATCCATGCGTTTGGGACTGAAGCCCTTTGGAGTAAAGAGTCCAAATCCTGGTGGTCCTTACGCTCGGGGTTTTCCGACGCCCAGAGCCGAGTCTGCACACCTGCGGGGTGACAGCTTCCCCCGTCAGGTGCCGTCAGGCCCCCCCGCAGCCGGCGTTTCCCTTTCCCTTTCGTAGCCTTGAGCTCTGTCTCTAGTTCGGCATTTTTCCCCCCTCGGATCAAGTGATCTCTGTGACCACTGTCACCCTTTGTTTCCTCGGTAGATGGTTTTGAATTCTCTCCAGCTCCCTATGTACCACTAAAAACCAAAGTGTGTATTTCTTCTTTCGAACGTAGAGCCTGCACTTTCCTCCCCAGTATTAATTAAGCAGCAGTCGATTTCTTATGCTTTACCGCCAGAATTTTTAAGTGAATTATAGCTTATTATGTATAAACATAGTCATAGCAACAGGGTAACGTTAATACAGGCGATCAAAGTTATACGTCAGTACTCAGATCTAGGGCACAAAACCGCCCGCGACAAAGACGGACTCGGACAACCGTGTGCTTCCTGCCGGGGCCGCTCTCACCCGCCTGCGCCCCCGTCTCCCCGCTGCAGGCACGCCCTCTGGAAGCGGGTCCAGCGTGCTGTGACCCCCCTGCTGGCCAGCATGGTGTCTGTCGTCGACAGAGACGGCAACCTGGAGCTTCTGGCCACACCCGACACTCCATCCTGGGCGCGGGAGCTTTGGATGTTTATTTTCAGGGACGTCAAGCTGCTGCACATCCCTCTCGTGGAGAACAGGACCAGGTGACTCGCGGACGGTCCGCGGCGGGGGGGGGGGGGGGGAGCCCCGGTGTGGCGCCGTCTGAGTGCACTGTCCCGCGTGGGGTGACACAGGCGCTGACTTCAGAGTCGCCCTGACGTTGGCGCTCCCCGCGGCCCCGCGGGCTCCGGGAGCTGGGCTCTGAGATACCTGGGCCTCTTCTCCGCCCGTCTCACTTCCCTGCCCTCGAGCCTGGTGCAGCCAGCGCCGCACAAGGTCGTCCTTCAGAGCCGAAGCCCGGGCCGGGAGACCCAGTGGGCTGTCTGTAGCCTCAGGAGCCCGGTCTTGACCAGAAGCGCCGCTTCAGGGGTGGCTCCTGTCCTGTGTCCCGAGTGACGTCTCACTGGCCCAACTGCAGGTCCAAGAGCGAGATGTCCCACATCCTGGTGCAGAGCCACGGGTGCCTCCCTGAGATCGGCTGCAACGCCGTCCCGTTCAGCTGGAGGATCCGGGACTACGTGGAGGAGCTGTGGGTGCAGGCCCAGTACATCTCCGAAGCCACAGGTGTGCCCGGGGACCCTGGAGGGGCAGTTGGGGCAGCAGGAGAGCCCGTTCTGAGGCTCCTGGACAGCGGGGGCCCTGGGCTCGAGGGGTCTGCTGGCGGTGAGAGCACAGGGCCTTCGTCCAGGCCGCCTGTCCGCCTCCCTCCGAGCCCGCCGCGCCTTGCAGTGCTGTCACATGCCAAGGGACCTGGCCGTCGGCGTTCCAGGGAAACCAGTATCCGCAGGCGCCTTGGGAAAAGCCACCTTTCACAATGAAATAACCTCTTCAAAGTGGACTTACAAGTGCTGCCTTTCAGAAATACAGGCCGAGATACTTGAAGATGAGCTTGTTTTTCTAAGTAATCGTCCTGTCTCAGGTCCTCTTACCCCTTTGGGGCTCGTGAGGCTGTTTGTGGCCAAAATGTTTGTAACATGATTCTCCCTTCGTGTCCGTCATTCCTCTGAAAAATATCGAAGGCGTCTAGAAACGGTCCTAGAATCAGGCTCCCGCTGCCCCCTGGGCCGTGGAGCGGACCCTGACCCGCCGGGCCTGTCCGCAGAGCAGCAGGGCCCGCGGAGGCCCCGTGCCCCGAGCGCGGGCCGCGTCCTCACGCCCGGCTCCCCGCGTCTCCCCGCAGGGCCGGGAGCGGCCAGGAAGCTGGTGGAGATCTTCGCGCAGACTCCCCTGGGCCGCTTCCTCGCGGGGCTGCGGGCGGAGGAGCAGCAGGAGCTGCTGCAGGGCTACCTGAAGGACTTCCTGCTGTTGACCATGCGGGTGTCCACGTGTCGGGAACTGGAGGTGAGGACCGCAGGCCCGGGGCTGTGGGACAGATCGTGGGCCGGAGGGGCAGAGCGAGGACCCCGGTGTGCGCCACCCAGCCACACCCACAGCCCCCGCCGGACCCCTAAAGCATGGAGCTTTCTAGGAGCACGACCAAGTCCGCCCATTTCCCCGGAACTGCTTCTTTTGAAATGTTTCGTTTCTGTTGAAGAAAACTAGGCAAATATTTAACTGTTACGGGATGATGGTAATAACAGAAATTTCAGTGGAAAGACGATACTTCTTTTAAACTCCAGGATGTAAAGAAGGAAGGCAACGTATTTGAGAACAAATACCAATATGATGAATTAATAAAGTATTCTTCGGGACCCATAAGGAAATCCCCCAATTTTAAAAAATGAGTGAAAGTTATAAACCAGCTGCGCATGTGTCTGTGTGTATCTGTGTGTGTGCGTGTGTGCGAGATATTTACAAACACACACTGAGAGCCTGCGTCTCACCCCAGTTCCTGCAGATGGCCCTGTGGTCCTGCCTCCGCCAGCTGAGCGAGGGAAGCCCCGAGGAGGAGCTCTCTCTCCCGTGGGTGCACCTGGCCTATCAGCACTTTCGGATCCGGCTCCAGAACTTCTCCAGAATCCTGACTATCCACCCCCCACTTCTGGACAGCCTAGCCAGAGCCTCACTGTGCCAGGACTTGGCTGGACCTGAGATGGTGAGGCCCCTCCTGGGACAGTTAGTGCTCCCAGCCAGGGCGCGGTCTTCCTGGGTGGGTGGGAGGTGCTCTCAGGCCACCCCAGGGGGAAGGCTGACGGGCCCCTCTCCACGTGGGAGACTCCTGCACCCGGCATGTACGTGGGTGCGTCTCAGATGTTAAGACACATCTAGCCGGTGCCTGCTGTGTTCCAAGACAGTCAGAGGAGGCTGCGAGCCGGGGTCCTGAGCACACACCAGGCTAGCAGTGGGGCCTCTGGCATTGGGATTTAGAGCCGCCAAAGGGACGGAGGGATCCACTGAATCACAGGCCTGCCCTCCATCTCCGCAGACCCTGGATGTGTTTGCAGCGGTGGCCTGTACCGAGATGCTGACCCGGGACCTGCTGAAGCCCAGTCCGCAGGCATGGCTGCGGGTGGTAAAGAACCTGACCATACCCCTGGAGCTCCTCTGCTCTGACGGCTACGTGCAGGGCCACGGGAGCAGGGCCAGCAACATCATCAAGGAAGTCAGGTGAGCTTCCGGAGCTGGCGCTCAGGGTCCCTGTCACTGGTGCCCCCCAGGGACTGCTGAGTCCTGGGCACGTCGGGGGGGAAACGAAGACCCAGTACCACTGCGTGGAGGAACCCTCTCCTTGGAACCTCACTTCTTATGTCTGTGGAGCCCACCCGATGCCAGGCTCCACAGCGGTGCTGGAGACACAGAAGAAACGCATTCAGGGGGTGCAGGAGTGACGGGGTGACAGAGAGGCGAGCAGTGCTGTGCTCCCATGGCAGGATTGCGGTGCCCATGGAGCAGCTGGGAAGGACCCCAAGCAGGATTTGGGGTTGGGGGGCAATCCGGGCAGTCATTCCAGGGGAAAAGTCCTGTGCCAGCCTTATGGGCATGGTGGGACTCACCAGGCACAGGCTGAGACAAGAATGTGTGACACTGAGGTACATCCATGAGGGGTGGAGTGGCAGACAAACGTCATGGAGGTTGGGCCCCACAGCACGGGGCTCACACCAGTCTGCCTTCGCCTGCACCCCAATCTGTGGCTCATCTCCCTACCCCAGTGCCCCCTCCTCGTGACATCTCAGGCTCTTCCGTCAGAGCTGAGCGGGGGGGGTCACCCTCTCTTGACAGAAGCCACTGGACTCGCATTTTCTCCGTGGCGCTCTTCGTGGAGCATGTGCTCCTGGGGATCAAGAGCCACACGCCTGAGCTGCAGGAGCTGGTGACCGGCTACGTCTTCTCACTCGATAAGGTGAGCGCTCGGGCTCCACTTGGCAGGCGAGGGTCCGCCTGTCCAAGATGAAGAATGACCGAGGCACAACCTGACCTCTGTCTGCAGGGCAAGGTACTCCTTGCAGCTCCGACAGTTTTAGCTAAAGTACAAAGGAAAGCCATAGCTTAACAGAGAGAGTGGGCGGGAGGAGGAGAGAGACAGAGACAGAGAGAGGGAGAGAGAAACATCCATGTGTGGGACACACGTCAGTGGGTTGCCTCTTGCACTCACCCCGACTAGGGTTGGGGGATTGAACCTGCAACCCCTGTACACGCTCTTGACCGAGAATCGAACCCATGACCCTTTGGTGCACAGGCTGATGCTCTGACACTGAGCCACACCAGCCGGGGCAGTTCTCCATGTTGACCGTTGGGTCCTGTGCCTGCCCTGAGTGCTCGGTCAGTGTGGATCCTTGCATGGAAGCTACTCATGCAGAGAATGGGAGGGGGGAGGAGGGGCTCCGCCCAGGCTCCAGGGGCCCCAGATCAGCCAGGCCACCACTTGCAAAAAATTGGAAACATTCTAAAAGCCCAACAGCGGAAAACAGGTAACTAGTGTACCCATCGGATGGTACCATCCGCAGTGACCACGTGTGAGGGGGACCCGCACGAAGCCATGACGAGAGCAGGCTGCCGAAGCTTAGATACAATGTGACACAATGTTTAAAACCACTCAAACAGTAACAGTATCTTTAGGCTGCAAACAGGTGTCCCGTTCTCTCCGGCAGGGGAGGGATACACTTGCAGTGCAACTTTGTAACATTTTGTTTCTTTAAAACGCCATCTGATGAATGTCAGAGGGATGGAGGAGGGCAGGTGGGTGGAGGGGGAGAGAGTAACCAAAGAATTTATATGCAGATATGCACAACCCAAGGACACGGACAGTGGTGGGGAGGGGGGTGGGACGGGGTGGAATGGGTCATTGGGGAGAAAAGGGGACATCTGTAATATTTTAAACAAAAATTAAAAAAAAAAAAAAGCCATCTAGCTTTCAGTTGGTGTGGCTCCGCTGGTTGAGGGTTGTCCTGTGTAACAAAAGGTCACTGGTCTGATTCCCAGCCAGGGCACGTGCCCAGGTTGCGGGCTCCGTATGGGAGGCACCCGATCAATGTTTCTCTCTCACATAAATGTTCTTCTCTTACTCTCTCCCTCTCTCTGTAAAAAAGAAACAAAAGTGATCTAATGCCAATGCTCCCACGCCAATAAGATTTCTTAAAGCTTGGCGGTAGCTACACAGGCGGTCGTTATATTATCATTTAATGTTTGAAATCTCACAGTGGGAGGAGGGGCGAGACCTGGAAAACAGAGGAAGAAGGGGAAATTGGAGGTTCAGGATGGCCCCCCTCTCCCCAAAGCAGCACCGTCCCAAAGAGCATTCAGAGTGAACGACACGGCCGCGCCCACCTAAGGCCTCACCCTGTGGATGGGCACTGCAGTCCTGGCAGGGGGAGGCTGTATTCGTTGCCCGGGGGGTGTCCTCGCCCGACCCTCCCCCTGCTCACCGCCTTCCTCCTGCAGTGTCTGCAGGGGGACTCGGACATCAAGACGCTCCGGCCCTTTGCAGCCATGATGACCACTCTCCGTGAGTGTGAGGACCGCGCCAGCAAGACCTTCTCCCGGTGAGCTCTGCTGCTGGGGCTCCACAGGGGCGAGAAGTCGGGACCTCTGGGGTTTCTGGCGTCCCCCCACCTGCTTCTGCACCGGCACTGACTGCCGTCCTTGGGTCCCAGGTTCGGGGTCCAGCCGTGCCCCGTCTGCCTGGGAGACGTGCGCAGCCCCGTCTGCCTGCCCTGCGACCACGTGTTCTGCCTGGACTGCGCCAAACGCTGCCTCACCGTGGGGCAGATGAACTGCCCCCTGTGTTTAACCGAGCTGCCCGACGGCTTCTCTCTGGAGGTTTCCCAAGAGAAGAGGTAAAACCCTCTTTTCTCTCCGGGAAGCTTTTCCTTCCTTTTTTTCTAACACGGTATTCAGAAATTTAAGGCTGCTGACCTTAGAAATCCCGACTGCGGGTCCCGGTCCCGGGAGAGACGCTGTGCCCTCCCCCCCGCCCCCCGCCTCGGGGCTGCTGTCTCCCCAGGACACACGCGGGTGTAGATTTGGGAGGCGGCGAAAGAGGCGATCAACCAGGAAGTCACGGGTTGTGCGAAGCCATCACGGGAGACCCACGGGATGTGGGCGGTTATCCTCCTGCTGTGTCACTGCCAGGCACATGCCGTGGCCCGAGGACGAGCCAGCTCTGGGCTCTGCTTTTGGGGGGCAGGTCTTTCCAGTTAGCGGGGGCCCCGTGGGCCTAGCGGCCTCAGCGCACTCGGGAGGGCTTGGCTGCCTCCCTCCCCTCCCTTTGGGGGCGAGCCCGTCGGATGTTGACGGCATGGCTGGTGGGTCCGATGCTCAGAGTGTTCCTAGGAAGAGACGAGTGCGAACTGCCTGGTGCACTTTTCCAGGCCGGCTCTAGTCAACATCGGGAGACACTTGCATCTTTTTTGATTTAAAAGAGCAAAATGCTGCTCTGGCCGGTGTCGCTCCATGGTCAGAGCAGGGTGAGAGGAACCTTTTTCCTACCAGGGGTCATTTGGATATTTATAACATCGTTTCAGACCATACAAAATTAGCTTAAAAATTAGCCATGACAAAAAGCTCTTAGATTTATTGAAGTTTGAGTCCTGCCTGCGGTTCCCTGGGCAGGGCCAGACCCAGTGATTCTGTGGGCTGGACGTTCCCCACCCCTGGGTTGGAGTGTCGCCCCACGCACCGAAAGGTCTCGGGTCTGACTCCCGGTGAAGGGCAGGTACCTGGGTTGCAGGCTCGATCCCTGGCCCCGGTCGGGCTGTGTGCCCGACGCAGCCCATCGATGTGTCCCTCTCATGTAGGTCCTCACGTCCATGTTCCTCTCTCTATAAAAAAAAATCAATGGAAAAAATATCCTTGGGCTCTGCCTATGTGGCTCAGCAGTTGAGCATCGACCGAGGATCCAGGCGATCGTGGTTCGATCCCCGGTCGGGACACAGGCCCGGGCCGCGGGCTCGATGCCCACCAGGGGACGTGCAGGACGCAGCCGGTCAATGACTCTCATCATGATGTTTCTCTCTCTCTCTCCCCCTCTTTCTTCCTCTCCCTCTGGAATTAATAAAAATATATTTTAAAAAACACACACCAAAACCCCCAAAACATCGAAATGCTGTCCGTATCCCAAGCACCACGTGTGGAAGGAACCCAGGCCCTCCCCACGCGCCTTTGACTGTGGTTTCTGCCCATCGCCAGGGCCGCCATCGAGAAGCACGCCCACTTCCGACGCCTGTGCATCGGCTTCTTTGTGGACCTGGTGTCCACCATGTGCTTCAAGGACAACTGTCCCCCGCACAAGGACGTGGTCCAGACTCTGCTGTCCTTGCTGTTTGTGCAGAAGAAGCCCCTACGGGTCATGCCCCAGGGTACGAAGCGCTCCCGTAGACCTAAGCGCCCAGTCCCCTCGCTCGTGCGTCCCACGCGGACGCTGGGCTCACCTGTCTCTCTCTGGTTGAAGAGCGCTGCTGCGAACACACGAAGGCTCTGTCCCCATTTGACGACGTCGTGGACAAGACGCCCGTCATCCGCTCCGTGGTCCTGAAACTGCTCCTGAAGTACAGGTGGGCACGAGGGCGGACGCGGTCCACACCGCCGTGACGTCGGGGACACGACAGCCAGGGGCGGGAAGGGGGCCGGGCGACGGGGCTCGGCCGGGTGCCGCGTCCGTCTGGACTCCTGGGGAGCCTGTGAGGTCACGACTATTTTTTAAACAATACGAGGATGCTTCGCCCGTTTCAACACGTGGGCGTGGGTGTCGCCGTTCCTGCCGCGGCGACGGTGTTTCACGTTCCTCCGACCTTGCGCCAGAATGTTTCCAGCAACATCGGGCCGCGTGCCCCAGCTACGTAGGCAGGTTGCGAGGGCGCGAAGCAGGCTCCCCCCGCGTTTCCCCCGTTTTTGCAGAGTGGGTTTTCGGACCTGCGGTGACCAGGCCTGACGCCTCTCTCTCCCCGCAGCTTCCACGAGGTGAAGGACTACATTCAGGACTACCTGTCCCAGCTGGAGCAGAGCGCGTTCGTGGCCGAGGACAAGACGGAGCTGTACCTGCTCTTCAGCAGCTGCCTGGAGGTGAGCTCGCCGCCCCCTGCGCCTCTTTCCCGGGCTCGGCGGGCCACGCGCCGTGTGCAAAACGGGAACGTGCTTCTGGAAGCTCACAGGCGTGAGTTTAGTGGGGAAAACGAGCCGGCGCCGTGCTCCACGTAGGAGCCAGGGACCGCGGCTGCTGCCCTCGGTGACGGCCTGAGCTGGCGCCGCCTGAGCGAGGCCCAGCCCCGGGGGACGCAGCCCTGGGGCTGGCGGAGCTCAGTGCGGGGGGAGGGGGGCGACGAGCCCCTGCAGTCGCATCCCCCTCGTATTTGGGGGTGCAGGGTGCAGCATCCCCCCTGCCAGGCCGGCTCAGCGGGCGGAGCACCCTCCCGCGCACCGGAAGGCTGCGGGTCCGATTCCCGGTCAGGGCGCATACCTGGGTTGGGGCTTTGATCCCGGGGGGCGGTGCCAGCTGGAAGCCACGGCCCGCGTTTCTCTCCCTCTCTCTCTCTCTCCCCCTCTTCCTGTCTTGTAGGATCAATAGCAAAATGTTCAAAATCCTCTGGTGAGGGTTTTAAAAAAATTAAGAGGAACAATATTCTTTTGTGTCTGGTTCCCCAGGACTCGATGCACGAGGATAGTGCTCTGTCCACCAGCGATGGCGCGAAATGCCTCAGGGAGGGCGCCCAGTTCCTCCGGGAGTGTCTGCCCAGGAGGCGGGCCCGGGACGCCGCCCGCGAGGCCTCGGTGGAGCACCTGCAGGAGATGGCCAGGATCCGCCTCTGCCTGGACAGGGCCGCCGAGGTCCTCGCCGAGCTCCGGGAGGGCTCGGGCAAGTCCTCCCCGCACCCCTCCTCGCCTCTGCTCGGAGACCCCGTTGTCTGGAGACTCGGGGAGTGTGGGCGCCCGGTCCTCGGGATAATACCCGCCTCCTTCTCAAGCGGTGGCTTACCCCGCGGTCCTGTTTCGGGGCTTCGTGCCGGGGACAGTGACGACCATGCTGACTGCTTCCTCCTCACCCCTGCAGAGCCGACCAAGGACCAGCAGCAGTACCTGCGGCAGGTGGAGCTCTTCTGCACCCAGGTCCAGAACGACTGGTACCGGGTGTACCTGGTGAGGAAGCTCGCGAGCCAGCAGGGTTTGGAGTTTGTGCAGAGTTTCTCCCGGCCCCGCCACCCGGCCCAGTGGGTGTTTCCCAAGGAAGTCATCGAGCGGCAGGTGAGGAGCCTCCCCGAAGCCCTGGGGCGGCCACGCCTTGGGCACCGCGTCCCTCCCTCCCTGCCCCCCACCCCCTCCCGCTCCGGGAAAGGTGGCGCCTGGGCCCCGGTGACCTCCCCTGGCCGTGACCTGGAGCCGCCCGCCCGCCCGCCGTAGGGAAAGGGCGTGTGCGTGTTCGGGCTGCTGCCCTCGTGCCCCTGCCAAGCCGGCGTTGGCATCACTCCTGATGGAGTTGGACACAGAGGAAGCAAGGAAAGGCTCCGTGGCTGTGCTTTCCACGCAGTGGAAGGGCCTCGGCTCGCGGGCCAGGCCTTGCTGTCCTCGGCAGGCGGAGATGGGGGCACCGGGAGTCATTTTTCCTCCAGGCCTCTCAGTGGACCTCTCCTCGCGCGCAGAAGTGAAAACGTTCTTACTGTCCCGGGTTATAGAAATGGCACTATGAACCCTGGCTGTTTTTCAAATTTTGTTTTTATTGATTTTAGAGAGACAGGAAGAGAGAGGGAGAGAGAGAGAAACATCGAGATGAGAGGATCACGGATCGGCCGCCTCCTGCAGCCGGGGGCCCCCGACTGGGGATCGAGCCCTCAGCCCGGGCATGTGCCCTGACCGGGAATCAAACCGTGACCTCCTGGTTCCTGGGTCGATGCTCAACCACTGAGCATGTAGGCCAGGCAACCCTGGCTGTTTTTACTGCCACCTGGAGCTTAGATTGACATAGTGACGTCCCCTGGGCTCCGGAGCGCCTGTGAGTGAGACAGGCCGCCGCTGCGAGGCTGCCTCGCCTCCCCGCCCTCCGCCCACCCCCCGGCCTCGCCCTGCCTCGGGCCAACCGGGACCCCAGTTCCAGGCCGTCAAACCTCCAATGATTACCCGGTTCCTTGCTAAACATCCCCCACGTCAAACCTCCAATGATTACCCGGTTCCTTGCTAAACATCCCCCACGGTCCCCGCTGTTATGAACCCTGTGTTCCTGGGGTTGCAGGAGGCCCAGCCCAGCCAGATGGATCGCTACCTGGTGCACGGACCGGAGTACAAGGTTGTCCGGGACACGGTGGGCAGAGCCGTCCTGGAGTGCAGGCCCGAGGCCATCGCGGCCGCCCTGGAGGTAGGACAGGTCCAGGCTCCTCCGCACAGAGTGGGGCCCCTCAGAACGTGCTCTTTCCCCGGTTATGTCAGACGACACTGTGGAAGGTGCCCAGAGGGTGGCAGCCACTCTGGGAGTCACAGGCCTGTGGCCTCCGTGGCCCACCCGGCCAACCAGGACAGTGGCTGTCGTCGAGCTGGGTGCACAGACCTGCTTGGCCTCACGGACCCGCCGAGGCCATCCGTGTCGTCGGGTGCTCTGATGTGTCTGCGTTCGTCACGTCCCCTAGTCCCCTCGGATCACGTCCTCCAAGATCGCTCTGATGGGACATGTGCGGGCACGGCGCCACAGTCCTGTGTGTGCTGGTCACGAGTGCGCGTGACCCTGTGTGTGCCCGTTTTGAGAAAGATGCAAGGTTTTGAGAACCTCACTTCTGTTGTTGTTACTCCTCACCTGAGGGTGTTTTTTCCATTGACTTTTAGAGACTGTAAGGGGGGGAGAGAGGGATGGATGGATGGATGGATGGATAGATAGAAGATAGATAGATAGATAGATAGATAGATAGATAGATAGATAGATAGATAGATAGATGAGATCGACGGGTTGCCTCCCACACTCGCCCCGGCTGGGACCAGGAATCAAACCTGCGACCCTTTGGTCCACAGGCCGAAGCTCTAACCACTGAGCTGCCGGGCAGGCCTAGAGCCTCATCTTTAACGTGTTCCGACCTGGCTTCCTTCTCGAGTCCCGTTTACCCTGACGCTGTGCCAGGGAAAGAGGGAACCTTTCCTGTGCCCAGGAAGCATTTCGGGGACCAGTGACGCCATCAGAAAGGGGACAGACGGGGATCTGTTGCTCTGTCACGAGACTCCCGGTGCCTGCGCCCTGAGTTCAGTGACTGCTCTATGAACTTCGCAGTCTCAGAGCCGTTGCCCGCGGGTGCAGGGCGCAGGGTCTCGGAAAAGTCTTCCCCCCTCACGGTTTGGGAGCCCGTGGGTAGCGCTGGACCACACGGCCGAGCCCCCCTTGCCGTCCTTGCTCTCCCAGGCCTGCGGCGGCTCCCGGGCTCAGCGGGCTGTGTACCTCCTGCTGGCGCTTTTCCGAGAGGTCTCCACCCTGTACAGGGCCCGCAGCGCCCGCCTGCACCCCAAGCCGGAGGTGAGTGCCGGCCTCCGGGGCCGTGGACTTTCCGGGAAGGAGGTTTTCACCCGTCTCACGTGGAGGGGCTGCTTTCTGTGTTACCCAAAGCTTCTAGAACTATAGTTAAAACAGAAGTCGGGGCCGTAAGATCCCATTTATTGGCCAGAGCGGAACATCGGAACGCGTGCGGGGGCCTGGGGTGCGGTCTGCACAGGGACCCGCTCCTGCCCGGACGGGCCCCTCCCCCGGCAGCGGCCCAGCCCCGTTTCCCGTGATGTTCGACGGGTGTTTGGTGTCAGGACGCGCGGCTGACCCAAAAGCACGGCGCCGTCTCCCTCACGTTTCGACGCTGAACCACGTTCTCCCGTCAGGGACGCGAGGCCCTGAGCAAGTTCGTTGAAGAGAGCCAGGCCCTGCCCGCTGACGCGAGAGATTTTGCGCTGTCCCTCGTGACCAACGCCCTGCCCCTGCTGAGGATGGAGGGCCCCCGGGACGGCCGCCTCGACGACACCGTGGCGGAAATGGCCGTTCACGCTGCGACCGTTCTCCTCTGCGGACAGGACCGCGTCCTGGAGCCCCTGAGGAACTTGGCCTTCTCCCCAGGCACCATGGCGGTAAGAGCCCCCCGAGCCCGCGGTGGCCACGTGGCGGGGTGTCCCGCAGACCCCCAGCCTGTGTGGGGCCACCGCTGACCTGTTCACGCTCTCCAGGCCCTGTCGGCCTCTGTCGCAGCCGATCCCTAGTCCGCAGCGATGGAGAGAATCTTCCCTCGCCCCCTGAGTCTCCAGAGAGCTGTTATATTTTCTTTCTTTCTTTTAAAAAAAAAAGTATGTTTTTATTGATGTTTTAGAGAGAGAGGGAGACAGAGAGAGAAACATTAATGTGGAGAGAGAGCCATGGATCGGCCGCCTCCTGCCCGCCCCTGCTGGGCATCGAGCCCGCAGCCCGGGCCTGGGCCCTGGCCGGGAATCGAACCAGCGACCTCTCGGCTCCTGGGCCGACGCTCCCGCGCGGAGCCACGCCGGCCCGGCTGTGGCGCTTCCTCCACAGGCAGCTCCTGAGGTCAAGCGGAAAGGAACCGGGTGTTCCCGCCCTTGCTGTCTCCTGCCTGCGCCGCTGAAGCGAACGCTGCTCTCTCGTGTTTTTTCAGATGGCGTATCTCCCGACGATGCCCGAGGACCTGCTGGCTCAAGCCGCACAGTGGGAGGGGCTGACCCAAGTCCGCTGGTACAGTAAGTGTTGGCGTCTGGGACGGTCACGGTCCTGAGTTTCGACAAACTTCCCAGCGCCACATGCGCCGTCGGCGTAGAGCAGGGCCCGTTGCGGCCGGCGCCGTGGGTGCTGCGGCAGGACATGGGTGACCCTCGTCCCGTCCTTCCTGGTCTCGGGGAGGCCTGCGGGACGTGCTTCCCTCCCCTGGAAGCAGGGGGCCTGGGAACCCCGCCCGAGGCTCGGCCGAGCACAGGCCAGCGCTTGACCCAAACACAGTCCTTTCAGGCAAATGACGCTGGGACACAGAACCGTGTAGCCCTGGCTTTATGTCAGTCCTGCTGGTGACCGAGGAAACGATCCTTTTAAACTAGCTTCAAAAGCTGTTATAAAACGTACTCGTGGCAAAAAACAGAATCCTCAAGAACAGAGTAAAAGCCCGTCCCCCTGCCGCCCAGAGCAGCCCTGGCCGGGTGTGGAAGCCGGTGTCCCCGGCTCCTTAGAATTCAGCTCAGAGACGCTGTCCCACTCGCGCCCGGGACGCCTGCCCTGCGTCCTGCGCGGCGAGGCCGGAGAGGAGACCGCTCGCTCTCCCTCGGCACCGCAGGCGGGTCGTCAGGTGACACCCCACCAGCTCACATGTGCCCTGTTCTTTCAACAGCGTGTCCCCAAGGTCACCTGTGTTCCGTGGGAGAGGTGAGTCTTGGTGTTTGGGGGGCTCAGGTGTGTGTTCCTTCGGGTCTGCGGGGGGCATGGAGGGAGGGAGATGCAGGTGCCGACCTTCCGGGACAACACAGGCCCTGAGGGCTGTTCAGAGTCTTCCAGCTAAGCCTCTCCACGGAGCTCGGGGCGTTCGGCCATCCTCTCGGCCTCAGCTTCGCACACGCGTCTTTGTTGACATATAGACGTCTTTACTGACGTCGGAGAGGACGGGAGAGGGAGGGAGAGAGGAACGTCAATGCTGAGAGTCGTTCATCGGCTGCCTCCCGCTCGGCCCCCACTGGGGGTCGAGCCTGGACCCGGGCCTGTGCCCTGCCCGGGCATCGAGCCGCGGTCTCCCGGCTCATAGGGCCGTGCTCGACCGCTGAGCCGCACCGGCCGGGCCTACGGTTACACTTTGTGGAACAAGATATTTCCCTGATGGGGCTGAGGAGATGCTGTGTTCCTGGTGTCAGAAAACGAAGCCCTGAGACTGGCATTTGCGGGGGGGGGGTGCAGAAAGAGACGCAGCCCGGGAGGGAAGACCGGCTAGGCGCTTTCATTATTCTGTTAGGGAGGGAAAGTCCAAATGTGCCCACGTTGAACATAATCTGCATGGAACACGTGCACTGCCCCCCAAGTACGTGTGCCGGTGGGCACTCGGGGGCAGCCCTGCCCCGTGCTGAGCCGGCCCCACCTCCGTGGCCCCCGCCTCCCCACAGTGCGGCCAGCCCATGGAGCAGAGCGTGTGCATCGACTGCGGCCTGCCCGTCGGAGGGATGAATCACAGGCCCAACACAGGATTCAAGATCGTCCAGTACGTAAGACTGCCTCCCTCTCGCGGGTCAGATCCTGGGCACGGGCCGTCTCCATTCTAGATGGTAAACTGGCACTAAGCGTGGTGTCACTACGGAGATGCACTTGGACCGGTGACAGGCCGGGTGTCAGGCCGCGGCCCCTGTGGTCAAACCACGGCCACGGGGGTGGGTCTGTCATTGGTTTGCTGGGCTCTTAAATGCAGGCAGAAGACGTATTAGCACTTATTTCTGTTTTGTTTTTTTTGTCTTCACCCGAGGATATCTTCCCATCGTTTTTAGAGAGAGTGGGAGGGAGGGAGGGAGAGAGAAACATCGATGTGAGAGGGAGACATCGGCTGGTTGCCTCCCTCGCATGCCCCAGCCGGGGCCGGGGATCGAACCTGCAGCCCAGATACGTTCCCTTGATCAGGAATCGAACCCGAGACCCTTGGGGGGGGGGGCAGATGCTCTAACCACTGACCCACCCGGGCCAGGGCCACACAGAGCACGTAGGAATGTGAGTGCTTGTTAATGCAGGCGTCCTCCCCGTGGCCCGCTCCCCTCCGAGGACAGGAAGGGGCGCTGCCTGGAGGCGGGGCCGGGCCTTTCCGCGGCCGTCAGACAGCCTGGCCACAGATCAGAACAGTCCCACCTGTCGTCTCCCTAAACCACCAGCGTGTCCTGGGCCCACCCACACAGGGTGTCCCAAAAAGACGTATACACATGTAATTATTAATTCCAACGTGTTGAGTCTGAAAAGAAAGAAACCTCATTTGAACTCTCAGCGGTCAAAATGTGTAGACATTTTTGGGGGACGGGACACCCCGTATTTCTGCAACTGGACATGCCTATCACGCGGCCCCTGCCCTCCGGGCGTGGTCGGAACGCCTCCGCCCAACCTCGGGTCCCAGCCTTCCGTCTGGGAAAAGGAGACCGACCTGCCCGCGTCCCCACCCAGTCGATGCCAGCCGTCCCAGGCTCGGGCTGCCCTGAGCCCCCCTTCAGTCCCCACGGGTTCCGGTGGAAGAGGCAGGTCCAGACGGCACCGAATGCCGCTTCCTTCGGCCGCTTCTCCCGGAGAGGGCTGTGGGCTCCGGTCGGCCAGGCAGGCGGTTCTGGGAGGAGAGAGGCCTTAGGAGAAGGGTCTGGGCTTCCCAGAAAAAGTGCTTTCAGCGTTATTTTCTCCCGAAACGTGCCCCTGGCCTCGGGCCGGAGGGATCTGGGCGTGCCCCAGCCCCGAGAGGAGTGACCTTCAGCCCTCGCCTTCTCTTCTGCGCTCTCCAGAGACTTCACGGATAGAACTCAGACCGGCCACGTGCTGGGGAGCCCGCCCCCCCGGGACCAGGCGGTGGTGTCGGACCGGGAGCTGTCCCCGGCGGTCTTCCTGCTCGCCCGGCTGCTCACTCACCTGGCTATGCTTTTGGGAGCAGCCCACAGCCCGCAGGTACCGTGCCCGGCGGCCCAGCCCTGCGCCCCGTCCCCCCCGCGGTGGGCGGTGGCCGTGTCACAGGGTCCTAGCCTCTCCTCGGGCTTTGGATTGGCCTCCGCTACCTCGCCCAGCGGGTGACGAAGTTTATACACCCTCAAGTCCATTTTTTAAATTTTACCTTATGTTTAAATTTTTATTCATCCTCGCGCAAGGATATTTTCTCCCCCCTGGTATATTTTTAGAGAGGGCGGGAGGAAGGGAAGGGGAGAGAGAGACGCCTCGACCAGTTGCCTCCCGCACGCGCCCCGACCGGGGCTGGGGATCGAACTTGCCACCCAGGTCCGTGCCATTGACCGGAATCGAACCCGGGACCCTTCGGTCTGCGGGCCGACGCTCTAGCCGCTGAGCCGCACCGGCCAGGCCCAGTCGTGGCCTTCCCGTGTGGGGCTCCGCTCGGGGGCAGGGGGAGCGTGAGTTTCCTCCGAGTCACTGAACCACTGGGCCAGCGCTGAGGAGCCCCGTGCCCCTCCCGCGATCCCAGGGCCCCTGCCCGCTCCTCGCCTTCCCGCCTCCGCTGCGAGAACCCGCTGACGTCGCTGGTTTCTGACTCAGGGCTGGCGTGTGTGTGTGTGTCCCCCCCCCCCCGTCTCCTCCCCACACGGGGCCTTTTCTGACACGATGTCCCCCGGCTCTGCCTCAGGCCCTGGTTGGCATCATCAAGCCCCCCGTGACGGACCCGGGGGCGTTTCTGCAGCAGCACATCCAGAGGGACCTGGAGCAGCTGATGAAGACTCTGGGCAAGAGCGCCGACGACACGGCCAGCGTGGTCCACCTCGTCCTGCGCAGCCTGCTCGAGGGCCAGCGCCGCCCCTCTGGCCGGGGTAAGGGGCCGGGCGAGGGTGCCCGCCGGGGCCCGGGAGCATGGCTGCCGAGAATGCAGGGCCCGGGGCAGACGGAAGGGTGCCTGGGGTGTGGCGCCCGGTGGGCAGACGGGACGCAGGGTGCCTGCTGGCGGCGGGAGGGACGCCCCTGCTCTGCCCCGTCCATGCTCCCCCTGGGCACAGGCGTCAGGTGCATGTGGGGGCTTTGTAGTCTCCAGAGTCAGGGACGGGAGCAGCAGGAGCCGTGTTTATTTATTTATCTTATTGATTTATATTTGTCCATTCTACCCAAGGGTATTTCTTCCATTGACTTTAGACAGAGTGGGCGGGGGAGAGGAGCAGAGAGAGGGAGAGAAACACCCGAGGGAGCGACACAGCGACTGGTTGCCTCCCGCACGTGCCTTCAACGGGGCGGGGAACCTGCAGCCCAGGCCCGTGCCCTTGAGCAGGATTCGAACCCGAGACCCTTCGGTGCACAAGCCGACACTCTAACCACCGAGGCACTGGGGCCGGGGCGGGAGCCATTTCTAAATACTCAGCTCAATTTATACGAAGATATCCGCCCCTGCCCCCTGAAAAAAGGGGACGTTATTTCAGGCCGGCCGGTGTTTAGCGTTCGCCGCGTTAGGCGGCGGTGGGTTCTGTCCCTGGGGCAACCCACACATTCTTCTTCGCAGGGCCTTTCGATTTCGACGCAGTCTTGTCCACCAAGGCAAAGAGAAACTCCTGGGAAAAGGTCACGGAGAAGATCGTGTTGCCTCAGCTAGAGGTAAGCGGGGAGGGGTCACGGCGACCGGCCGCGCTCGCCGAGGACGCTCGGTGGGGCTTTCCCGGGCAGCCTGGGCGCTCGGCCGGCGCCCCTGGGGGAAGGCTGCTGCAGCCCGCGGCCAAGCTCGGACCCAGCTGGGCCGGACCCAGGCCGCCCACCCTCCCGAGGCCCGCGGGTGAGTCAGGCGGAGACGCGGCTGGGGGTCCAGAACGCGCGGGGCGCAGTCTACCGTCCGTCTCGTTTTACAGCGGGTTGTGAGGGCCAGAGGCAGAGATCAGCTACCACACGCAGCCCCGCAGAAAATGTCCTGGCGGCCCTAGGCTAGCGGCTCCCGTCAGACGGGGCTGCTCCGGGGGAACGGGCCCTCGGGGGTGAACGTCAGCGAGTGACGGGGAGCCCCCTTCCCGCAGGGCGTGTGGGTTCTCATGGAAGTTCACCAGCGTGCCTGTCCCATCGTGTGTGGAACAAGCGGGTCAGACGCCCTGGCTTTTCCGGGGGACGCGTCACCAGGCGTCCCCGGCTGTTCCCGGCGGTGCCTCACGCCCTGCGCCCCATGTCGCTTTCCTCGCCTAGCGTCTGGATAAAACCCTCCTGGAGGTGAACGCTCTCATCAGCCGCGACGAGCGGGTCAGCTCCAACCCCGTGGCCAGAATCGTGTTCGGGGACCCGGCGGCCTTCCTGCCTCAGCTGCCCCGGGACAGCAAGGTTCATTGCTCCAGGATGTGGAGCTGCCGGACCCGGATCACCCTGGAGCACCTGCGGCACGTCGTGGAGCAGAAAAACGGCAAGGAAACGGTGCCCCTGCTCTGGAGGTTCCTGCAGAAGGTAGGCCCCGGGGCCCGGCGCGGAGCCAGCCTGGTCCTCACGGGCGGGCGGCTGACACCCTGCTTCAGGGTTGGATCATTTTTTGTTTTTTTTTGTTAATCTTCATCCAAGGATTTTTAAATTTTTTTAGAGTTTAGGAAAGTTCATTTATTTATTTTTATTTTTTATTGATTTCAGAGAGAGGAAGGGAGAGGGGGAGAGAGAGAGAAACATCCATGGTGAGAGAGTCACGGATCGGCTGCCTCCTGGGGATCGAGCCCGCGAGCCGGGCCGTGCCCTGACCGGGAATGGAACCGTGACCTCTGGGTGCACGGCCCAGTGCTCAACCCCCGAGCCACGCCGGCCGGGCGGCCTTGCATTTTCTATGGCAGTCGCCCAGTCGTTTCCCTCCAGGGACCGGTGTTTGCAGCTGAGCGAGAAGTGACGTGTGGGGCGTAGGACGTGTGGCTACGTGGCGAGCCACCGGGAGCTGCTTGCCCACGGCGTGGGGCAGCCTGTTCCCTGTTTCCAAGGGTCACGTGTAAAATGCCACATTGCCTGGACGACAGTAGGAACGCACGCCCTGAGCCCGCCGCGCGGTCCGTTTCCTCGGCGACACTTTCTCGGCAAACGGGAGGTGTAACCAGACGGTCTCCCCCCTCCCCAGGAAGCGGAGCTGAGGCTGGTGAAGTTCCTGCCCGAGATCCTGGCCCTGCAGAGGGATCTAGTGACTCGGTTCCAGAACGTTCCCGAAGCTGCGTACCAGTCCATCGGGGACTTCATCAACAGCCACAGCTCAGGTAGGACTCTGCTGTCCCAGGAGGTCAGGACGCCTTGTTCGGTGGCTCAAGGATCACGTCAGTTGGGGGTGATCAGCTGCGGGGAGGGCAGTTTGGGGCTACCGGGCACTTTTCTCATGAGGCCGGGGCGACCACGAACCCCAGAACACGGCAGAGGCTGTGCTATAGCCTTGCTCTGCTCCCCAAACTCAGCCACGGTGCTCACAGGGCATTTGGGGCGCTTTGGGACAGAGAGTGCGTGGCCACGCGGGCCTGACCCGGACGGGTGGGCCCGTGTTTGACAGAGGGGCTGCGGGAGCTGTTCCGCCGCAGAGTCACCGTGTTTCTGTCCACGTGGAACAAGCTGAGGAGGTCACTGGAGACCCAGGGTGAGTGAGGGAACAGCGCAGGGGGACCGCCCCATGTCCCGTCTCCAGTCCCCATCCCCGGGCAGCAGCCTGCTCCCCACGTTGGACGCTGACTCTGCTCTGTGGGCGGCTGAGAAAACCCACCCTCCGTCCTCTTGGATTTGTCCATGTGGAAACAGGAGGGAGTTCAGCCCAGCCGGTGTGGCTCAGCGGTTGAGCATCACCCTATGAACCAGGAGGTCACTGGTTCGATTCCCGGTCAGGGCACAGGCCCGGGTTATGGGTTCAATCTCCAGTGGGGGGCGAGCAGGAGGCAGCCAGTCCATGACTCTCATCATTGATGTTTCTCTCTCTCTCCCTCTCTCTGAAGTCAATAAATATACATATATATATAATCATATATATATATACACACACACACATACATATATATATATATATTTTTTTAAAGAGGGAGTTGAGACCACTGGGACTGGGCGGTACATAGAGCCGGAGGTAGGGCCTCAGAGAGGCCCTGGGCCAGCTCCGCGGGGCTGAGGCTTCCGGCCGCTGCTACTGCTGGGGCCTCCCGGGCCCCGTGCTGGGCAGGAAGCCGCGGATCAGCTGCTGAGGAGGAGCCCTGTCCTCTCAGGTGAGATCAAGCTGCCTGAGGGCTACTGCAGAGCCGACCTGGACCTGGACGCGGACTTCGAGGTCATCCTGCCGCGTCGCCAGGGCCGGGGCCTCTGCTCCACCGCCTTGGTCAGCTACCTCATCGCCCTGCACAACGACATGGTCTACACGGTGGAAAAGTTCTCCGAGGAAAGCAATAGGTGAGGGTGCAGCCTGCGGGGGCGGGTGCTGCCCTCTCCGCCCAGGGCCCGCGGGCCCCACGTCAGCTCCTCGGGCAAGCGCCGGTCCAGCCACGCGCACGCGTGTCCACAGGCTTGTGGGTCGTTGCGTCCGCTCGGGCCCTGAGAACAGCGCGTAGGCCCCGGCATCCGGAGCCCTGGGCCGCGGCGCCGGGCCAGGGCCTGAGCGCTTTCCATCCGCAGCTACTCCGTGGATGCCTCCGAGGTCACCGACCTGTATGTCATCGGTTACGAGGTGTCGTCAGTGACTCCGCTGATCCTCTCCAACTGCCAGTACCAGGTGGTGCAGGGCGGCGAGAACCTGCAGGAATGCAACCTGGAGCAGATCCAGCGCCAGATCACCAGCCGGTTCCTCCAGGGCAAGCCCAAGCTGACCCTCAAGGGCCTCCCCACGCTGGTGTACAGGCGCGACTGGAACTACGAGCAGCTCTTTGCGGGCATCAGGAACAAAATGCCCCAGGTGAGCGCGAGCAGCGCCCCCCAGCCTGGCGACCTGCCTTCTGGGGCCTCCCCTCTGCACAGGCTGCTCCTCCACCAGGCGTTTCAGTTCCCTGAGCCCCCCGCTCCCTCCAGAGGGTGAGCGGGACCGTGAGGCACACGTTTTCTTGGGGAGGGTGGCAGATGGCAGGGCCGTGTCCTGGTGTCATGGCCGTGTGTCCTGACGCAGAAGGCCAGAGAGTTTGTGCGTGTGGTGTGTGCTTGTTGAGTATGTGTGCATGTGTGTGCATGCATTGAGTGCGTGCGTGTGCATGAACTTGTGTGTGCGCATCTATCTGTGTGTGCCCGTGTGCATGTGTGTGTGCTCGTGTGCATGCCTGTGTGCATGTGCATGTGTGTGCCCGTGTGCATGTGTGCATGTGTGTGTGCCCGTGTGCATGTGTGCAAGTGCACATTCTCACACATCACTCTGAGCGCCCGGTGAGCCCCATCTGTGTCTGGGAATCGGCTGACACTTAGGAAGCAACTGTCGGAGGGCTCGTCCCAGCCTGTGGCCTCAGCAGCGAAGGGGGTCAGCAGTGTCCCCAGGCCGGGACGCACAGCCGCCCACGGACCCCTGCGCCGCTTCTCATTCCCCAGAGCTCCCTCCCCCGCTCGGCCGTCAGCGCCATCTGCGGGCAGCTGCAGTCCTACAGCGACGCCTGTGAAGCCCTGTCGGTCGTGGAGGTCACGCTGGGCTTTCTGAGCACAGCTGGCGAGGACCCGGACATGGACCTGAACGTGTACATCCAGGACAAGTTGCGGATGGGCGATCAGACGGAGCAGGTGTTCAAGGTGGGTCTGGGAGATCAGCACCACCCCTCGCCATCCCGCCCTCACTTCTGGGGAGGCGAGCCCCTCCCCCAGCCAGCTGGCCTGGCACAGAACAGACCCTGGAGGTAACATGGGGGGGGTGCACTGGGAACAGGAGACTCCGGCTGCAGCGTCACACGGGTGGGGCTGAGGGCACCCGCTTCCTGTGTGCTGCTCGAGGCTCGGGCTCCCAGATGCTGCCCTCGGGAGCTTTTCAGAGAGGCGGGGACTTGGTGCCGGGGCAGGGTGGCCTTCCTGCTGCCCCCGAGGGAGCTGGGATGGGCTCAGGGCAGGAACACCGGCGTTAAGGACCCTCCTCCTCCCGCAGGCCCTGCACAGGTGTCAGCTCAGGCACATCACGGCCCTCTGGCTGCTCCTCTCGGCCCACAAGTCAGAGCAGCAGCTGCGCCTGAGGAAAGTGAGTCCCACCTCCTGCCCTGCACTGGGCTGCGGGCTGGGCTGCGGGGCCGCACTCACTGCCTGGGCCTCCCTTCCCTCTCTCCCCCGTCGCTGCAGGAGCCCTTCAGGGAGCTCAAAGCCAAGTATGGAGAGGAGCTCAGCCCAGAAAACAGTAAGCTCCTGAGCTCGTTCCTGAACCACAGCAGCCTGGACGCCTTCCTCCTGGAGCTTCACGAGATGATGGTCTTGAAACTGAAGAGCCCCCAGGCCGAGGAGACCTTCAACCCCAACTGGAGGTAGGGCTCATGCGCTGGAGGTGCCGCCGCGAGGCTCCGCGGGCGTGGAAACCGCTCCTGTCTCCCCTGCAGTTACCGTTGCCAGGGCACCCGAGGACTGGCTGTGGGGGTGTCCGTCTCTTTGGATCTTTTTAAATAATTACAAAACTCACATTCTCATTATAACAGGCGGACTTGCTGAGTCAGAGGTGCTCTTTTTATACAATACGTTTTTATTGATTTCAGAGAGAGGAAGGGAGAGGGAGAGGGGGAGAAACATCAACGAGGAGAGTCATGGATCGGCTGCCTCCTGCGCGCCCCCCCGGGGATCGAGCCGCAACCCGGGCATGGGCCACGGCCGGGAATCACACCCGTGACCTCTTAGTTCATGGGATGGAGCTCAAGCTGAGCACACCGGCCGCGCAGAGGTGTTCATTTGAAAATCCATAGAAAAAGCCCCCCTCCCCCGCATGCACAGTGTGAAACCCTCACACTGGATATTCACTATGAGACAGGAGGTATTTTTCCGCTCATTGGCCGTTTGTATGTCCGTCTTCCTCTGGGTTACCTCTTGGTATCCTTTGGGGGGGCTGTTTATCTTTTTCTTAATCTTAAAAGATTAAGAATAACCTTTTATCGGTCTTGTTACAAATGCTCGGTCTCGGTGTTTAATTTTATGAAGCCAAAGCTGACAGGACTTTCCCATAGAGCCTCTGTGGAGACATAGCGGGGTCGGGGTCCCCCCGATCCTCCCGATGCGCGTGGAGCAGCCCACGCGTCGTCTCCTCCTGCTTCTGGGGCTTTACGTTGTGCATGTGTTTGGTTAACCGGTTTGCTGTGATGTGTGGTGTGAGGTAGGGATTTAACTTGGCTGGTTTTCTAAACAGAAGGCAAACCCCAGCCCCCTCGCCGGGGCACCGCCCAGCCGCTGCTTTCCCTCCGTTGCGCTGTGTGGCACGTGCCTGTGTACACTTAGGGCTTTGGATTTTTTTTTATTCTCACCTGAGGATATCTTTATTGAATTTTTAGATAGAGAGAGAGAGAAACATTGATGTGAGAGAGAAACGTCAATTGGCTGCCTCCTGTACGTGCCCCGATCGGGGGTCGAACCCATAGCCTGGGCATGTGCCCTGACCGGGAATCGAACCAGTGACCTCCAGGTTCATATGGTCGATGCTCAACCACTGAGCCACGCCGGCTGGGCCAGGCTGTGTTTCTAGACAGCAGGTCACACTACTAGACGGGCCTCCACCGGGCGGGCCCCGTCCATCCCGCAGGGCGTGCTCAGCGCAGGTACAGTGTGGGAAGTGGCGGGTGCCACGCAACCCTGAGCCGGGCTCTGGCCCCGGCGCACTTCCTCAGCCGTGGGCGGCCTGTAGCTGACCTTCAGCGTTTCTGGCCGTAGGAGCGCTTTGGTTCTATTGGTGGCTCAGAGAGGCGTCCGTGGGTGGGCGTCCGTGGGTGGGCGTCCGTAGTTTGTCTCGAAGACCGTTCTAAGTGCCGTCTCCTGTTCCTTGGTCTTTCAGCCTGAGGGACACTCTGGTGAGTTACATGGAGACCAAGGACAGTGACATTCTGGCCGAGGTGGAGTCTCAGTTTCCGGAGGAGATATTGCTGTCCAACTGTGTCTCCGTGTGGAAGACGGCGGCCGAGCTGAAGCGGGGCCGGCAGGCGAGATAGGGCCGCTGCTTCCTCGGCACCCGCTCCGCCCACGGCTGGCGCCCGTGACCGCTGCCTCGGGACACGTGTGTCCCACACTTCGCACCAGGTGGTGATCGCTGGTCACGGGAGGTGGGAGCTGAGTCCGCCGACGCCCTCTCCATGCCGGGGCGGTGGATGGGAACCGTCCGTCTCAGGCCTCCAGACCCCTAAAGGGGACGTCCCCAGGCACCTGCCCGCCCTCCTCGGACTACGACCCGGTCAGAGCGAGGGGAAGCAGGGCCGCCAGTTTCTGCTTTGCTTTTCTCCCTAGTCTGTTCTGCGCTCACAGAAGAGAGCCTGGCTTTCTCCCTGCTGCCGTTCCTTTACATTCTGGGTATGGTACACGTTCTCCTAGGTTCTCAACCACCTATAAAAAAGTGCCAGTCTCTCCACTTCTCACAACTCAGGGCATCCTGGGGCAACAGACCTTGAAGCCAAACCATCGTGACCTCACGCGGCCCCGCGACGGGCCACAGCCACACGTCAGGGGTCAGCGCACTGGACTGCGCGCCCCAGGCACTCTCAGGGTCTCAGTTTTCTCTCCTGTAAAATGAAGGAACTGAATTGGTGGCCACATTTCCTCCCAGTTCTCGCTTTCTGAAATTGTGAATGAACGTGCGTCAGCGCAGACTTGGGTCAAGGGCGCGGCCCTGGCATCTCGGCGGGAAGCGTTCGACTGGCATTCCGCCCGGTAAATGTGATCCCGGCGTCACCTCGATGTCCCTGAGACACGAGTACCTGGCGCTCGCTCTGGGTGTTGGCCAAGGCATTAAAAAAACAACAACAGACTCAGGGGCCAAAAGGAAACCAGTTACATTCCCGAAAAAGGAAGGAGGGAGTGGTGGGCCAGCCCTGACCTCGTGGTGCGTTCCAGCTGGGGGTGAGACGCGGCGGGACCCGTCTGCACTGATTCTGCTCCTGGTGGCCCGGCAGCCACGGCCACCGAGAAACCACTGTTTACAAGCCAGGCAGAGGGCTTCCGTGCGCACTCCAAGCGAGCTAATGACTCCGTTGACTTGAAGCTGGGTCCGTGGGCGGTGAGGGCCGAGAAGCAGGCCCGGGGCTTCCCGGGGTCGCTGCGGCAGGCCCCGCGGCCCGCAGGCACGGTGGCGGTTTCTCCCCCTTGCGCTCGCTGAGGGGAGTAGGGTGATCCGAGCCCCGCGGTCATTCACGGGAGACGACGTCCGCCTGCGCCAGTTCCCGACTGCGCAGAGGCACCCCTCCGACATCTGCACCCTGGGTGCCGCCGAGCTGCCGTCTGCTCAGGGGACGGGGCTGCCTGCGAGCCCGTGGGCGCCTCGGAGTTGGGGCAGCACCCGGGGTGCCGCTCTGGCGCCTCGGGGTGCCACGCCCCGGCAGAAGGCCCTTTCTTGTTTCAGGGGCGGGGAGAGGCTGGGAATTTTCTCCCCATTTTGATGGTTTCTTAGTTAAGATGTTTCGTTTTGGACGCTACGCTTTCAGAGCCTTAACTGCCATTTTTCAGTATTATCTTTTCTTAAAATACGCTGGCCTCGCACCCACCAATGCGAGACTTAAGTTTTATCGTACTGGTTGCACCTGTTTAATAAACTTGAGTTCCGCGGCCTGAGGATCGGAGCCCGTGTACGGCCGCTCGCCTCGGCTGGGCTGGGGCAGGGTCCTGGGCGCTGTGGAAATGCTCCCGTAGAGGTGCCCGCCACGTGGACGGTCCCGGAAGGGAAACGGAGGCTGTGGTTCCGAGCACAAGGGTCCACTTGTCCTCTGGGCAGAATGGCAGCAGAGCCTCGGGGGGCCCCAGAGGGTTCAACGTCAACGCCGCTCCCCGAGCGCGGTGGCCTCCGCCTGAGAGGGGCGCCCTCTGTCCCCAGCCTGCGGGAGCAGAGCCCAGCTACCCAGGCAGCGGGGGGGGGGGGTCCCTGGAAAAGGAGATCGTGTGAGAGATGGATCGTGAGCTTATGCCCGCGTGGCAAACGCCGCTTTAGGGAAGGGTTGCTATGAGAAGCCCTGCCAATAAGAAAAGGCTCCCGGGGGCGCCGCTGGGGTCTGAGCGGAGCTGCCAGCCCCCTTCTCCTGCTGTCCGTCGGGCCCTCCCCCCCTTTCTCGCTCGGCCCAGGCAGTGAGAGTCACGGGCCTGGTGGGGATGTACCTGGAAATCTCCACGACTCACCCGTGCCCGTCTCTGCGTGTGTGCAGGCGATCTGCCGGCCCCACGGGCTGCCGGGCCTCCTCTGTTAACTGCCGGTCGCGAGCTATTTCCTCTCCCCCATCTCCCCGCCCCGCGAGCTCTTGCAGCCATTCCCGGGTTCGGGCAGTTCCAACCCAGAAACAAGGCTGCAGTGGAAACGGTCACTGTGAAGAAAAGGCCGGGCAGGTGACGGCACCCCCGCCCGGCGTGTTCCCCGTGAAGTGCGGCCGAGCCCCGAGAGAGGCCAGAGGGGAGCTGGGAGAACCTGGGGCCTGAGCTGGGTGACCGTCCCTCCAGCCACGACTAGCATTTATATTGCTTCCCGCCGTTTCTAATCCCTTCTCACTAATGAAGCATCATGAATCCAGTTCCAACTGGGAGAGAGCACCAGGCATGGGGGGGGGGGGGGGCACTGACAGAATTCACACCCCAGACTCTGGAGGGTGCTCTTGCCGGTATTTCCAGAAGCCATGGGGGGCGGGGGGCAGGAGCAGAGGGAAAATGGAGCTGGTGTGCGTCCAGGCCGCCCCTGACTGTCCACACCGGATAAAGACCTGCCTTCCACAGCCCCCTTCCCTTCACACCTAAACTCATTCCAGTGCTCACGTCCCCCGGCACGGCCTCCGTCACCCCTACCTGCACCCCGAACACAACACAACCTCCACCCCAGCACAGCTATCACCACCTCTGTCCCCAACGACCAGGCCCAAGGGCCTCCGACCACTCCACCAAGGCTACGTGCAGCCTTCCTTTCCCGAACCTCGGAGTGTGGGCCTTGCCCTTCCGTGTCTTCCCCTTGAGATGTTTTCAGGCCCCCTTCTTACCCACGTACTTCTCTGAATCCCCGCAGGGCCACATCGCTCCCCTTCAGCCTCTCTGGCTGCCCCGCAGCGCCCAGCACAGGCTGACCTCTTTGCTGCCTCAGGACCTTTGCACATGCTGTTCCCTCGCCTGAGAGTCAGTGTTCCCAAGGCCGAGGCTTTCTGCACGGGTCCCGCCCGGTCGAATCGGTGGGTCTGGCTCCACCAAGGGCGGTGCCCCTTCCTTCCCTGGAAACTTCACAGTAGTGGCTGGAACTGAGGTCAAGGTCCATGCGAATGGCAGGTGCCTGGCGATGGGGTTCGGGGCACGTTACCCCAAATGATGGCCCCTGGCACACAGAATATCGGAGTTTGGGAAAACAGCAGAGATGGGGAGGCGGCTGCGGGCGGGAGGGAGGGAGACAGAATGGGGGGCCCGAGGCTGTCGAGCAGATCTGCGGCTTCTTCGCAGCGCTCAGCCATCACGCGTGTTTCCTGGGCGGCGGGGCGGCCCGCTCCGCCCGCGGGGCCCAGCCCGGTCGGCCTCCTCCCGGTGCGGCGCCCCGGGGACCCGCCCGCGCCCGCCCGCGCCCGCCCGCGCCCGCCCGCTGGAGGGCGGTGCAGGGGCGAGGCCCGTCCTCAGTGCGACCTCCGGCCACCAGGCGGCGCCGTCGGGGGAAGCCCCGCTCCGAGGCAGCCCCGCCGAGCGCCGCCTAGGCAACCAGGGAGGCCCAGAGCATGCGCGCGGCGTCTCCGGAAGTGACGCCACCGGAAGGGGTGCCGGGGCTGTGCTATGGCCCAGGAAGCGGTTGGGCGGCTGCCGGAGGAAACCCTGTCGCTATGGAAACGGTAATGAGGCCGGGAAACGCCCGCTACCTGGGGGCTGGAGCGGCACCGTCCCCCGCGACACCCCCGATCTGGGAGCCCCAGGCTTTGGGGCGGCGGGGGGCCCTGGCCCGCTTCCGGCTCGCCGGCCAAAGGGCCTTCGGGAGTTGTAGTGGGCGGGGTGGGGGGCTCGTTTCCGGCGCGCGTCCCGGGTCACGGGGAGGGGCCGAGCCAGTCGGAGGACCGGGCGGTCTGAGGGCGGGGCGGCCGGAGGGGCGGGGTCAGCCGGAGGGGCGGGGTCAGACAGAGGGGCGGGGTCAGCTGGAGGGGGCGGGGTGGTCCTAGGGGCGGGGCGGCCATAGGGGCAGGGCTGTCGGAGGGGCGGGGTGGTCCGAGGGGCGGGGCAGCGGAGGGGCGGGGCAGCCGGAAGGGGCGGGGTGGTCCTAGGGGCGGGGCGGCCATAGGGGCAGGGCTGTCGGAGGGGCGGGGTGGTCCGAGGGGCGGGGCATCCGGAGGGGCGGGGCATCCGGAGGGGGCGGGGTGGTCCTAGGGACCGGGCGTTCGAGGGGCGGGGCACTCGGAGGGGCGGGGGCAGCCAGAGGGCGGGGCAGTCGGAGGGGGCGGGGCAGTCGGAGGGGCGGGGTGGTCTGAGGGGCGGGGCTGTCCGAGGGGCGGGGCCTTCCGAGGGGCGGGGCAGCTGGAGGGCGGGGCTGTCGGAGGGGCGGGGCAGCCGGAGGGCCCTGATCGGGGCCCGGGCCCGGGGGCGTCGGAGCGGGATGCAGGGCGGGGCTGCTCCCCGCGGCCCGCTGGACCGGTGCCTGCCCCCAGGGAGCAAGCCCAGCTGAAGGCCCGCGTGGTGGACCGGGACACGGAGGCGTGGCAGCGGGACCCCGCCTTCTCGGGGCTGCAGAGGGTCGGGGGCGTGGACGTGTCCTTCGTGAAGGGCGACAGTGTGCGCGCCTGCGCCTCCCTGGTGGTGCTCAGCTACCCCGAGCTCCAGGTAACCCGGGGCGGGGGTGGCACCGGTCAGGGCAGCCCCGCTCGGCTCCGTGCCCGCCTCGGCGAGGGAGGCGGGGCTCCGGGGAAGGGAACCGGTGCTTCGTAGGATTTCGTTCATAGGTTGGGGAGCCTTGGGAGGAAAAAAGGGGACATTTCGGACTCCCCATCTCAGTGACCCGCGGCGACGCATCCCACGTTGCCCCGGCTGGACACCTCTGTCTTCCCAGACCCCTCGCCCGCAGCCGCACACTAGCTCCGTTTTGGTTTTTCCTGCCTCCTCAGTGGCCCTGGAGTTGGTGCCTTTGTCAGCATCCTGGCCGCCCCTTCCCTGGCTATGCCATGGTCACCCCTCGGCCAGGTCACCACCTGGTTCACACTCACAAGGCCTAAGGGCCTTCCTGGTCTGACCCCTGCATAAGTCGCGCTGCAGGCTCAGCTCAGCAGCAGGCCGACTCCCCAGCCCATTTGCAGCAGTCACCTCGTCCTCGCTCATGGTTTCCCCCCAGATCCGTGAGGCAGGGAAGGGGGACGTGGGTGGCCTGGGAGATGGAGAGGGAGCTGGCAGTGGAAAGAAAAGGTTGTAGGTGAAGGGCTGAGGGCGTTCGGGGAGACGGGTGGCCAGGGCCACGTCCCGCCAGTGGCTTGACCTGGCTGCCTGGTGACAGGTGGTGTATGAGGACTGCCGCATGGTTAGCCTGACAGCCCCCTACTTGTCGGGCTTCCTGGCCTTCCGAGAGGTGCCCTTCCTGGTGGACGCGGTGCGGCGGCTTCAGGAGAAGGAGCCCAGCCTCATGCCCCAGGCAGGTACCTCGAAGGGCCTCTGCTTTTGTGGGCGGGGAGACCTGGGGGCTTCCTGGAGGAGGTGCACTTTGCCCTGAGAACAAGGATAGACTTTCTCAAAAGCTGGACTCAGAGTGGTGGCCCCACCCCTCCTGCCCCCGGATGTCCCCGCCCAGTGGTCAGTGCCTCTGACCTGGACTTTCCCTGTGGCTCTTCCAGGTCCTCCTTGTGGATGGAAATGGGGTGCTGCACCACCGAGGTGATCCTGCTCCCAAGAGGGGGCCCGGGAGGGCTGTGGGAAGGGGGGACCTCCCAGGACACTTGTACCCCAGCTGGGCACTGACAGCTCCTTTCTGGACTCACTGCTTTGTCAGGACCCACCAGTAAAGATCCCTGCCCCATATTTCCTGCCTGCCCCACAGCCTTCCCCCAGCACCCTCCACTGGCCCGTTTGGGGTGGCATTGCCCAGTTGGGACCTGACAGCTACCAGAAGTCCCAGGCCCGAGCTCAGTCAGCCTGACCCACTGGTGGCCCACCCTGTGTCCTGACAGGTCCTTGTCTCAGATCAGACAGGGACAGACAGGAGGGCCATTCCCCAGGGACTCCAGGAAACCTATACCCTGGTGCTGGAACCTTGGCCCAAGGGAGAACCGAGGGGAAGGGGCTGCTTTACCCTTAGATAGGAACCTGGGGGCTGGCAACAGAGGAAGCCAAAGGGTGGTGTTGGCTCTTCAGCTGCTGCACTGGGAGCCAGTGGGTCCAGGGCCACCCTGGATGTAAGTACTGGACTAGCAGGCAGCCCTGGGCTGGGACCCCAGGAACTGCAATCCTGGTCACCTGGCAAGAGCCCCAGAGTGTCAGGGGAGTTGGGGGGACAGAGACCTGATGGTGGCCATGAAGGAGGGGAAGGTAGAAAGTGCTAGAAATGAGAAGAGAAATGGGTGAAGTACTGTGAGCACTAAATGGGCTCCTAAGTTGTTGGAGAGAAGGCGTCCTCTGTCCAGCGGACAGCCGTGAAGTTGGGCAGAGGGCTACGTCCAAGGGCAGGCTGGGGCTCGGAGGCCTGTCTCCTCAGCTGTCTGCCCGCAACAGGACTCTGTCCACTTGGGGAAACTCAGGTTGGTTCTGGTTTGTCCCCAAAGCCCACACCATCCCTAGACTGCTTGGCTCACTGCCCTCCCCGCCTTCTGTGCAGGCTTCGGGGTGGCCTGCCACCTGGGTGTCCTCACAGACCTGCCCTGCATCGGGGTGGCTAAGAAGCTGCTGCAGGTGGACGGGCTGGAGAACAATACCCTGCACAAGGACAAGGTGAGGAGCAGGCCTGCGGGCATGGCTGGATGGGCGCCAGGGACCACCCTGCCTGGCTGCCCTGGCCTGCTGACTGTTGACACTCTTGTTCCCGTCCTGCATCCCCGTTGGTCAGGAAGACCCATTTTTCCCTGCACCCCCTTGTGTCCCCTGTGGGTGGTAGAACCTCACAGAGCACCCTCAGCTCCTCCCCAGCCTCCCTGCCCTAAGGTGTCCCCATGTGGGACAGGGCCTCTGGTTATTGGGACCAGGACATTGGGGAGCCTCTGCAGGGCTACACACTCTCCCCAACCCCAGCCTCCAGGCCTTGCTTTCAGCACCCTGTCCTGGACATCTCCTTGCTCTGGCCCCTGTTGCTGGCACTGGGAATGTGGCACCCACTCCTGAGAAAGCTGGTGACACCCAGCTCTGCCCCGAGATAGCAGACTCCGAGCAGAGGGCACATCTGTCTCATCCCTCCAGCAGTCCCACATATGTGTGGAGCAGTGGACAGGGACTCCAGACCCTCCCAGTGAGCCAGTCCCCATCTACCCTAAAACATTTGTTGGATTGAATCAAATGTGCCCAGATTCCTCCCAGGAGAGAAAGCGGCAGGAAGTGGCCTTGGGCGGGGTCTGACCTGAAATGTAGGAACGGGGCCTTTGTCCCACTGCAGCCCGGGCAGGCTGCCGCCCCCCCTCCAGGCCCCACATCCTCTGCTGTAGAGGAGGAGAGAGCCGAGCTCCCAGGGCCTCTGCAGGGTGGGACGGTGCTGTGGGCAGCACACTGGACAGGCTGGCTCCTAGGGTGGGCGCAAGCATCCCCTGGCTGCGCCACGGCCCCTGCAGGAGCGGGCCCTTCTGTCTCCCTGCCAGTGGCTGCCAGGTTTCAAACATGAGAAAAGGTGTTTTTTCAGTGTTTCCTGTTTTCCAGATACGCCTCCTGTGTGCCAGAGGAGACACGTTTCCTCTGACGGGCAGCTCCGGGGCCGTCTTGGGCATGGTGAGTGGCAGGGCCTGTGCTCCCCCGAGGCAAGCCTGTCAGGCGGGGTCAGTGGGGCCCTGGTCAGCACCCACGTATGTGCACACGCACACCAGACGCCAGCCGCTCCCGTCTTCCCACCACTGCCTGACTGGCGTGTCCTGCCCTTCATGTCCCCCCACCTCAGGCTGTACTGAGGGGTCTTTGGTGCCCCTGCTCGTCCCACCCTGTCCCGAGGACAAGCAGCAGGAAGGTGTCCAGAGGAGCTGCATGTACCCCCAGCTCCCTCCTGCCCGCAGCGCCCTGACCCGCCTTCCTTGTCCCAGGCCCTGAAGAGCCACGACCGCAGCATCAAGCCCCTGTACGTGTCCGTGGGCCACAAGATAAGCCTGGAGGCGGCCGTGCGCCTGACCCACAGCTGCTGCAGGTTCCGGATCCCGGAGCCCGTGCGCCAGGTGGGTGGCTCAGTCAGGGCCCTGGCTCTGCCTCTCAGCCGGAGGAGCCCTGTCACCCTGCGGCCATGGCCACCACCACCCCTCCTTGGGTCCTGGGCCTTCCTGGCTGCCGGTGTGCAGGGCGGCCTCCAGGTGGCAGCAGTGGCCCGCACAGCGTGGGGCTCAGCCCCTGCCGAGGACCAAGTCCTCTCAGGTGGCCCCTGAGAGTACCTCCCTAGGTGTCCACACTCTCTCCCACCCAGGGTTCCCAGGGTGCAGGTTCTCGGGCCTGCGACCTGTGTCCTGGCTCCAGGAGGCCCTGCCTCCTGCATTCCTACCCACTTGTACGGCCTTGAGCTACTGCCCAAACCCTGAGCCTGGGATCCCTGTGTTGGTGCAGCGGGCAAGTCTCTGTGCTTCAGAGTGACAGCGACCCTGTGAGCCTGTCCTGCAGTGAGGGGTGGCCTGTGAAGTGCTTGCGCACCTGGAAGGCGGGTGGGGACCTTGTGTCCAGCCCTGGAGAAAAGCCTGTGGGTTCTTGGGCCTGTACCCCCAGGGAGGACAGCCAGCTACCTCTTCCCAGGGGCCCACAGTCCCTGTTACTCCATGGGTGGGGGGAGGCTCTGCCTAGTGACTGCCTATGTCTTGGTCCACTTTCTTCCTGGGACCCCTGTCTGCCAGCAGCGCCCTCCTGACTCTGCCTCCTAAGAGAGGATGAGAGGGGCTGTGCCTGCTCCCTCTCTCCACGGCGTCCGTGGGTCCCCTGTGCCAGGCCTGGGCTCCCCTCCCAGGCTGAGGGGAAGGTGGGTGCGGCCTCACTTCTCTCACGGGTGCCTTCACCCCAGAGCATCTGCTGCCCACCTGCTCGCTCCCGCTGAAGCCGAGGCCCCTGGGGGTCGCCATGTGTCCCATCTGATATGGCGCTGAGGCCAGACCCCTGGGGTGAGGTCAGCACAGGGCAGAGCCCAGTGGCAAGGCCCAGGGGGGCCCACATGCCCTTGTCACTCTGGGACTTTGAGGAACTTTCTGCACTTGCCTGGGGACAGGGTTGTGGCTGATAGTAGACGGGAGATGAGCTGAGCCAGGAGCCCTCGGAGAAGAGGTTTCAGCAGAGGATCTGGCTCAGGTGAACCCACGAAAGGGAAGCCTCGGCTGTAAGATGACAGCCAAGTGGCAGGAGCTGAAGTGGGGGGACCGAGGATCCCACCTCAGGCTCTGGGGGACCTGCCGTCGCAGGACCTGGGCTGAGTGCCTGTCCTTGATAACCTGCCTCCCGGGGCTGCCGCTCCTTGTGCTGAAGGCTGGCCAGTGTTATCTCTGTGGCTTTCTCAGGAGGGAGTGAGGTGGGGAGGGCTTGTCCAGAGGCCAGCTTGGGACCCCATCCCCACCCCTCATGTGAGCCACCCTTTCCTCAGGCCGACATCCGCTCCCGAGACTATATTCGCAGGACCCTGGGCGGCCCTGTGCCCTCTGACCCGGGGCAGGAGAGGTGAGCAAGGGAGGCTGGGCCATGGTTACAAGCCCTCAGGCAGAGGGGATGCGGTGTCCCTGCAGGGACAGGAGGGGGAAGCCAGCAGGATGCTGGGGGCCTGGGCAGATGTGTGTGCAGAAACCCCCAGAGCCCACAGCCCACCTCCTCCAAGGGCTGCCCCTGCCTGCCTTGGGCCATGTACCTGTGAGCCACTGGGCCGGGGCCCCTGCAGGAAGGGCATGGGAGTCTGACAGGCCGGCCTGAGTCCTGGCTGCAGGACCTGCCGGGCCTCTGACGCTCTCTGAGCCTCGGTTTCCTCATGTGCGTGGCAGTCACAGTCATTCCTGTCCTGCTGGTCCTCGTGGGGGAGGACCTGGCATTCACAGGTAGTCCCACCCACAGCAGCTGGCTGTGGGGTCCCGAGTGCACCTAACCGCAAGACAGCGCTGTTACCACTTCACAGATGAGGACACAGGCGCAGGGCAGTGATGGAACCCACGGCGCTTTCAGTCAGCAGTGGTTTCTGAGCCTGGTCTCTGGCACCCAGGCTGGGAATCGGCGCTGCCTGCGTCCCCAGGAGGCATTTCTGTTCCTCTCTCTCTAAGCCTGCGGCTGGCCTGGGTCCAGCTGAGCTGCTTTGAGAATGGGAGATGTGCACCTGGGACCCCAAGCTCTCCCAGGGGTGGGGCAGGCGATCAGTCTGGGTCTGAGGATCCCAGTCAGTGGCAGCCTCTGGGGACCACTTGGTAAATGAGGGGACCTCGGGCTCTCAGGTTTGATGGTACCCCTTCTTGTTGTTACCAGGAGCCAGGAGGCACCGAGGCCAAAGGCGTACCCTAAAGGAGACCCCAAAGAGCCCACAGGTGAGGGCAGGACCCCCAAGGCCCATAGCCAAGGAGGCCCCAGAACACACCCAAAAGCCCCAGACCCAGGTGCCCAGGAGCAGTAGAGCAAGGGCTGGGTGCGGAGCGGAGCTGGACGCCCTGAAGACTTGGGCTGCCTGCAATGTCCTCTGGTCTCAGGACAGTAGCTGGCCCTGGGGTTCCTCTGTAAAGATGGGGAACATCCACCCAACAGCAGGACTGAGACAGGACGCAGCAGGCAGCCCTGCTCAGGTGGGTTGTGGCTGTCCCTCCTGCTCATGGTCACCGTCACAAGGCCGGGCAGCCTGGAGCATGCTCAGCAGAAGACGTCTCAGCCACAGAGCCCCTGACTGCCTCATGCCTGCCCAGCCCATGCCCTGGGAGAGCTTCCCAGGGGGATGTCCACAGCAGCAGTCCCCTGGGACCCACCTCAGGGATGTGTGGAGATGGCCACTGCCGCCTTACGGGGTGGGAACCAGACTCTGTGTGAAGCCGCTGGTTCCTCAGGGACGACTGGAGGGACCTGGCAGGCCTCCCAGGCAGCAGGCTGCGGGGATGAGGCCAAGAACTGCATATTCTTTTCTGTGGGGGCCCATCCTCACCCCCCCTCCAGCGAGGACCCTGCCAGAGTTGGACTACATTTTCAGACAGATTACCTGAGCACTTTATGGTGTTTAGGGGTTTTTTTTTGAGATTAAAGTCACATAAAAAATCATTTTAAACATATTTAAGTGTACAATTAAGTGGTTTTTAGTATATTCATAATCTTGTGCAATATTGCTCCCGTCTGGTCCAGAACTTTCTGTCTAGATCTGCAGGCACCTCGGGTGAGTGGAGTCGGCACAGCGTCTCCGAGGCTCGCGTGTCATGTGGGGTGTTGGTGCTTCACGGATGTGCCGTGTCTTCGTCTGTCCATCACGGTGGTGCCTGTTTGGGGCTGTTGCGAGGCTTCGTTACCGGTGATGAGCACATGGCGTGTGCACGTAGTTTCTGTCCTCAGCCTGTGCCCTGGAGGGGATTCCTGGCCCTCATGGCTGTTGAACTGAGGGCCAGCCGCCGGTTCCATCACAGCCCCACCAGCAGCGCACGGGGCTCTGGCCCCCGCGTCCTCGCCGGCCCTGTGCCTTCTGGTTGGGTGCGGTGCCTCACGATGGCTCTGGTTTGCGTTTCCCTTGTGAGCAGTGGTGTTGAGCCCCTTCTTTTATGCTCACCGGCCGTTTGTCCATCTTGGGAGAAATGTTTTCTCAATCCCTTTGCCCTTTTTAAGGCTGAATCGTTTGTCTTGTTGAGCGGCAGGAGCTCTGTGGGGTCTGGATGCCAGACCCTCGTCAGGTACATGGTTTATAAACGTTCTCCCACTCGCCTTGTCTTTGTTCTCTAGACGGTGCCTCTGATGCTCAATAGTTTTTAAATTTGATGAAGTTCCATTTATTTCTTGTTTGTTGCTCCTGCTTTCAGTGTCACTGCAGAAACCGCTGCTTAGTCCAGGGTCAGGGTTTGAGCTCCCAGCGTTTGACTCTTCAACTCGCTTTTGAGTCCGTTTTTGTACGTGGCTGTTGGGGGTTCTCTGCAGGTCCACATGGGCTTTAGGCCCAGCTCATCCGTCTGCGCAGAAGGCAGGTGGGGTTGGACAGGGCTCCCAGGGCTGACCTGGGAAGCACAGCCCGCTTAGCAGCGCCGGCCCTCCCGCCCCCGGACACTGCGTCTTCCGTTGAGATCTCCCTTCACTTCAGTGCACAAGTCCTACACTTCCCTCGGCTCAGCTTGTTTCTACGTGTTTTACTCTCTGTGCCCTCTTAGTGGGGTTGTTTTATTAACTGCATTTTGGGTTGTTCATTGCGAGTGTATTGAAATACAACTGACTTTTGTATCTTGTATCCTGAACTTGGCTGTACTTGTTTATCAGCCCTGATTGTGTGCGTGTGCGCGCGTGTGTGCATGCGTGTGTGCGCGTGTTCTTTAGGGTTTTCTGTCCGTGGGATCGTGTCACCCGTGAGTAGAGGTGGCTCTTCCTGCCTCTTTCTAACCTGGGCACCGGCTATACCTTGTTCTTGCCCGATGGCCGTGAGCAGAGCCTCCAGCACAGCGCTGGACAGAAGCGGAGAGGGGGCGGCCTCGTGCCCTTTCTCTCTCCACCGAGTGTGAGGTCGCAGAGGACTTCCCACGGGTGACAGGTGCCCTTCCTCGCGTGGGGAGCTCCTTCTGTCCCTGGTCTGCTGAGCGTCTTTATCATGAGAGGTGCTGGATATACTATGTGCTGCCTCTGTGCCTGGGCAATGGTCATTGTCCACTGGTCAGCGTGCGTCACACGGATTGGTTCATATTTTGAGCCACTCTGGCATTTCTGAAGTAAATCGCAGTTGGTCGTGGCACATGACCCTCACTGTAGGGTGTGTGGGGGCCTAAGTGGGGCGGCGTCTCGGCTCCTTCCCACAGAACCTTAAAAATAGAGCCGAGGTGGTGTCTGTCTGCACAGACCACAGCCCGCCCCAGAGCCCAGAATAAGTCTGAACCACTTAATAATTCACATCGATCCAAATAGAATGTCCCGTTAGCCTGGCAGCCCCTGCGCCCCTCCCAGGGCTGGGAGTGAGGCTCCTGGGAGGTAGGTTGGCCTGGCTTTTGCAGAGCACACCCAGTCCCCGCAAGGCTCTTCATCTCAGGGACCCCAGCCTGCCCCCCTCCCTTCAGGACAATTAGGAATCAGTACACCCATGGTCCCAGCTGTCCCTAGGACCCCTCCCCTGCTCCACCCCTCTGGCCGAAAATATTGGCCAGTTTGAACCTGAGTCTGAGCCAGGGACCTCAGCCCCTTAGACTACACCTCACCCCTCTTGGGCTCCTGTGACCCCAACTCTCCCGGGCCTGTGGGCTAGCCTGAGCTCCAGGGGGGCCAATCCCCAACTTAGGCCCCAGTCCCTGGTGCTCACACCCACCTTGAGGTCTGTTTTTCTGCCTCCTGGTAGGATCCCTAAAGGCGCTTTGCCTGGGGCTCTGTGGGCTGGCGGGGACAGCTGGGGACAAGCGACCAGGGCCCTGGGTTCCAGCGCCAGGCCTCTGCACTTGCTGGGGGTGGGAGTGGAGGGTCCTCGTCAGCCTGGCCCACCCTGCAGTCCCTGCTGCAATGCCCAGCCAGGCCCTGCGTGGAGTTTTACCAGATTATTAATTAAAGGCACAGGCCTGCGGCAGGGCTGACACCCGAATGAATAGCATGCTGGGTAATTAGCAAGGTGTCATGGAAATGATGGAGCAGGTCCCGCTGCCCCAGTTCACCTCCCCAGAAGCAGGAGCAACTTTTTGCAGTTTCCTGCCACTGTGGGTGATGCCGGGGATGGGGCAGTGTAGCCCAGGGGCCAGGGCACAGCTGTTGCCCTGGACAGGACTTGGCCCCTCTGTCTTGTTTGCCCCCACCCAGCAGGGCAGGGGAGGGGAGCTAACGGGGGAGGGCGTGGTCGCGGAGAAACAGGTAAACAGACCTAGAGCGACTCGGGCAAATTTGGGGGGCTGGTGGAGGGCCGTGGTGTGCAAGGGGGATACCCAAACCCCAGGAGGGAGGGTGCTGCCCTGGGGGAGAACCAGCTCCCTAGGCCCTTCCCTGGGTGGCAGGGGCCTGATGGGTGTGGGGTGTGGGCAACAGGCAGGGTGTTTTAGTTTTTCACTTACTGAAAAGTCACTTGTGTTTCTTATCAAAGTCATCAGTGAACATAGTTGGATCGAATACTTCCGTGAGACTGGTCACAAAAATCCTCTCCTTTCCTGAGGTCCCTCTTCAGCGGCAAAAGTCCACTTTTTCTGGTTGGTTGGTTTGGGGCTTTTTTTTCTCTTTGGTATTTTAAATAGCACGCGAATGTCGCTGGGTGTTTTCATACTTAGAAACTACCCTGGGCTTCCTGCTGAGAGTTTGTTTGCTCCCGTGTGACCCCTCCCACACTCACACACACACACATTCACTCACATTCACTCACATACATTCACACTCATATTCACTCACACACACACACACACATTCACTCACATTCACACACATTCACTCACACTCACATTCACTCACACTCACTCACATTCACTCACACTCACATTCACTCACAGTCACACTCACTGTCCGCCGTCCAGAATGCAGCCGTGCACTGTTGTTTCTTTGTCTGCGCTGTTCAGGGCCAGCCTTACGGTAGCCACGCCCCTTCCTGGCACAGCCTCTCGTTTTTCCTGGACTTATTAGCAGCCTTGAGTTTTAGGTTTGCTTTGTCTTCTATGTGCCGTTACTTACCCCTGGTGCTGCAATGGAAACATGATCCTCTTTGGCGTGTTAAAGACATCAGGCCATCTATGAATTTATATTTTCCTCGGAGCCTGGGGCAGCCAGCTGCCCGGGTGTCCCCAGTGACCGTCGCCTCTGTTTGCATGGTCCTCCAGCCACACTCAGCCGGGAGGTCCGTGTGGCCGATGGAGGTGGGGAAGAGGTGGCGTTCACTTCTGGTACTGGACCGCAGAACACATTGGGACTTTGTCTCGATGGGGCCCCCTCACGGTCTCCCTGTGTCACCATCCACTTTGAGGGCCTTGTCACAAGCTGCTTTATGAAGCCCACCGGGCAGGGAACTGGGCCCACTGACCTTCAGCATGAGGGAGCCATCCTGGAATCGCGTCATCCTGGCCTGGTCAAGCCTTCAGATACCCCAGCCCCGGCCATCACTTTGCAACCTCATGAGAGACCCTGCGCCAACCCAGGCAGCCAACCTTCCCCCAGGTTCCCACTCCCCAGACTCAGAGTAACAGGTCTTTGTTCTGGGACCATTTGTTACCTGGCAGAAGGTGACTGCTCCAGAGCCATCCCTCTGTGTCCACCTGTCTCCATTGCCTTGGACACCTGGGTGCATCCCTCCCCACGGCCCTCTCACCCTCACCATGCTCCCAGGTTGAGTCCTTTCTTTCCTGGGTCCTGTGCAGTTCTCTGTTTGAGTCTCCCCCCCCCCATTTCAATGGTGTCCTCGTCTGGTGGCTTCTTGAGAGCAGGGATCTGAGAGCTGCAGCCCCACGCTGGTCCCACCCCAGAAACCAGCACCCCTATTGGCCTTGCAGCAGGGAGACCTGGGAAAGCGGCTGCTTCTTCGGCTACCGGGAGGAATAGTTCTTGTATCTAAGCCACCAGGACACCACGGTGCCTGTCGGGTGTCTGTCAACAGGCTCAGGAAGGACTGCACTGTCAGGTTTCACGACAGGAGAGCCCGGGGAGGGTGGGAGATCTCTCACTGTCCTCTGGGCCTGCCCCTGCGCCTGGTGCGGCTGCCACTGTCCGTGGTACTGAAGCCAGTGTGGGGTGTGGGCCTGGGGTCTGAGGTGCGGGGGGGAGCCCCTGCTCTGGCTTTACTCCCCTGTGCCCTGACCCCCCACTCCCCGCCCTGAGCAGCCACTGGCCCATCCTCAGGTCGCCTCCTCCGGCCTCTCCTTGCTGCACCTGGCTGTCCCTCCGCCCGGGGGCTTCTCCACAGCGCTTCCTGCTTTTCACTTACTAACTTATTGTAATGGTTTTTAAACACTGTGTATTTCCTTCTGCACCAGGACTGCACACCTGTCCTGACCACAGAGGTGCAGTGGCCAGGCTGACCCAACGTGGACACCGTCTTCCGGTCTGTAGTCACTGTTGGCTCCGCCCTCAACTCAAAAAATCCCAATTAAGCAGGTTGTTGAATTTCTACTGACAGCCACGCTAGACCTCCTAATACTACAATTCATAAAAAAATACGAACACTCCCTGAATCCGGGTGCTGCCCCCCCACGGGGCTGCGTGGACTCGTGCTGTTCAGTTTGCACGTGTCCCACACCAGCTCTGCAGACGGGTTTGAGTCCCGGGTGGGAGCCTCGGGACACCTGAGCTGAGAGCTCTCTGGGTTACGAGTGACAGGAGCCAACTTAAGCCACCCTGAGCGCAAATAGGGTTTGTTGCCCGGCCGCTGTGGCTCAGTGGTTGAGCATCGACCTGGGATCCAGGAGATTGCGGTTCAGTTCCGGTCAGGGCACAGGCCCGGGTTGCGGGCTCCATCCCCATCGGGGTGCGCAGGAGGCAGCCGATCGATGACTCTCATCACTGATGTTTCTCTCTCCCTCTCTCTCCCTTCCTCTCTCTGAAATAAACAAAAACCAAAAAAAAAACAAAAAAAACCACAACATTTTAAAGCAAACCAACCAAAAAAAATGGGGCTCGTTGGTTCACTGCTGGGGTGGAGCTGACTGCGCACGGCCGGGCTGCACCGAGCAGGGGTGCAGCTCATTTTCTCCCCGCAGTGGTCCCAGGCAGAGTGGACCCTTCTATCCCAGAGGCTCCGGCGCAGCCCCACTGGCCTGGCTCCACCACGACCGCTGCTTGACTTGGCCATGTGGCTGGAGGGGTCGTGTGTCCAGCCTGGAGCCAGGGAGCCATGGAGGGGGCTCCTCAGTGGGCAGTCAGCACTGTCACCTGGTTGGGGAAGCTAAGAGGAAGGGACCTCAGGAGGGGCCAGGGCCCCAGGATGTCTCGGGACACTGGTCCCCAAGGCCCTAGGAAAGTGTCGCCCCCACAGTGCCTGTCTCTCTCCGGGTCGTTCCCATCCAGCGCCAGCAGGGAGCAGCGTGACTGAGGCTCCATTATTAGCTGCCAATCTTGTTTCTGGGGCACAGCCGCCGAGAGCTTAGGGGACCCAGTTGGCACATAACAAGGTTTCCATGATAAATTACTCGGGTACCAATTAACTGTCTAGGGAAATGTCACCCGGCCCCGTCGTGCTGGCAGTGAGGGATAGCCAGTTAACCCAGGTGGTCAGTCCGGGCTGGCTGGTGGCCTGCCTTGCCTCCAGCAGGCGGGGCGGGAGGGGGAGCCCCGAGCACGGGCCAGCTCTGCAGCCGTGCCGGGGGGGGGGGGGCTCCACACAGGGCTCTCGCCTTGCCCAGCCCGCTCGTTCCATTCGTCATTCATTCCAAAGCCACCTGCTGGGTCAGGCCCGGACCAGTCAGCGCTGGTCAGGAGCTGGGACAGTGCTGGGGAGGCACAAATGTGCAGACAGGTGTCTGTGACTTGCATGGTCTCTGCAGGATCCAGTATGACTAAGAGCATCCTCAGGGCAGCAAGGAGGGATGAGTTAGCTACAGGGGCCAGGGCGGGGGGGGGGGGGGGGAGGACTGGCCGGGTCCCAGGGGGAGGAGCTGGCGGGGGGCGGTCCTCAGCACAGACACAGGTGGCACCCGGGGCCCGGCGCTCGCAGCCGTGGGCAGTGAACTGGCAGGCCTGAGCTGTGAGACTTGGAGACAGCTTCTCAGAACTCGAGCCTCAGTTTCCTCACCTGTAGAATGGGGCTAGTAACCCAGTTCCCAGGAGCACCGTGGTGGGAGTGAGCGGCGCCCTGGGCAGCCCTGCGAGCGGGGCCCTCCCGGAGCAGGGGCTGGTGGAATTTGGTTCCCTCCTGCTGCTGCGAAGCCCTGGTTCCGGCTGGGGCGGGGGGAGACTGGGGGGGAAGCACCTGGTGAGAGAGGCACAGGGATGGGGGTGGGCCCGGGGGGGGAGCACCTGGTGGGAGAGGCACAGGGATGGGGGTGGGCCCAGGGGAGGCGGGTGTCCTAGAGGAGGTGATGTGGGCTGAGGGGCAGGGTCGGGGACTCGCCACCCCACACCTCTCAGGTTTTGTGTCATCAGTTTTCAGGAAAACCCTGGCCGCCCCGTCCCCCCTGGTGGGGACCCTACGCCATCCTCTGACCCCAGCCTATTCCCCTGCCCTGGCCAATGCCCTCCGCCTGCCGACCACCCCCTCCCTGACCCCTGCCCTGTGGGAGCCCCACCCGTGTCTGCTGGGGGGGTGATGGGCAGCTGCCACGTCCCACCCCCCAGCCTGGGGGGGCCTCGTGCTTATTCACGACACGGACATATGGCACCTCCGTGGGGGGGATGGAAGGACGCTGCCAACTGTGAGAGCAGCCTGTCCCCATTGGAGTCCTGCTGAAGCAAAACAAACACAAGATGTGCGGAGCGGAGGCGGCAGGGGCGTGCGTGTGCGTGTCTGCGGGCTGCCCGCAGGGGGCAGGGAGGGGAGCCGGGCGCGCGGGGCTGTGGGGCTTGGGACTGGATTCTGCTTTCCATGGCTTCTGGGCTCTCAGCTAGTGGGGTCCTGCGAGCTCCTGCGCCCCATCCTTTCCCTGCCCCCTAGGCTGGCTCCCCTTCCCCTCCCCTCCCCCCGGGACACCCGCCGGCGGGCCCAGGACCTGAGCGAGGTGAGCGAGGTGGGCTCGGGCCGCAGCCCTGAGCACAGGTCACTGAAATGTCCTGCTTCTTCCCAGAATCAGGAAATTCTACCTCATGTCAAACCAGACCCACAGGCGTAGCCGGTTTCTTCCTGTGTGTGTGCACCGTCTCCCATGCCGGGCGCCCAGCAGCCCACCAGCTCTCCCTCCCCTGTGGGGCTGGCCCCCCAGAGCTCAGCCAGGCACCCAAGGGCGAGGGCGGCAAAGCTCCGCGGCGCCGCGGCTCCTCCGGCTGGGAGGGCTTTCGGGTCCTGGCAGCCCCTCCTGCCTGGCCCAGGGCTGAGGCTGCTGCCATGGAAACAAGGCTCTTTGCCGGCTGGTCGGGTGCATCCTGGAAAGGGTCAGTGGTCCAGGGACCAAAGGGTCCAGGAACTGTGGCCACCACCCTCCAGGACGCCCAGCCCCAGGCTCCCCACCCTGCCCTGCCACCTGCACTGGTGGTAAGAGACCATGAGAGACAGAGGGAGTGGAGGGAGCCGTGAACAGGGCCCCGGGCCCAGCAGGTGGGGGTCTGAGACGGCTCGGAGGGACTGGAGCCCTGATCCCTCTCCCGTAAGCCTTCACATGCCCTTTGTAGCATGGCAGACCCTGGGGGTCTGCCCGTGGGGTCCACCAGACTCCTCTTGGGGAGGGCTACGGTGGGGCTTGGAGCAGCACCCCCACACTTTGGGCCTTCCCAGGGAGCCACAGATTCCTGCTCCCCAGAGGCGCAGCCTGCTAGAGCGCTCGAACCCCACTGACACCCCGGGCCCAGCCCCGTGGGCTGCCTGGGTGGCTGGACTGCCCCCTGGCCTCGCTGTGGACAAGGGCACCCGCCCAGCCCAGCGCCTGCGGGCCCCTTGCTGGCTGGCAGCGCACGCGCCCGGCCTCCGCTCAGGCACCGCTGTGCAGGGTGGCGCCTGCTGCTAACTGTCTCGGGGCAGATGGGCTGCCAGTGAGCTAAGTGTGTGCGGGGGCAGGGGTGCCATAGGAACCCCTCCCGCCAGAGCCTGGGGGCGGGAGAGGCAGTGCCTGCTGCTGGGGGGAGCAGGGAACACAGGAGGGGAGGGGCTGGGATCGCATGGGCCTCCGGTTTGGGGTGAGGCCCGTGGTGCTGGCTCTTGGCAAGGGGCTCAGGGGCCTCCTAGCGGATGCTGGGCCCTGGAGGCACTGGTCAGGGCAGGAGTCCCTGTCACTACTGGCTGGGTGGCCTTGGGCAAGTCCCTCCCCGTTCAGGGCCTGCAGGAGTGAGTGTGGATCGTCTCCAGGGCGCCTTGCTCTCCTGACCCTTGAGCTTCTACAGGGTGGGGCATCTGTCCTCAGCAAGCAGATGCCTCCATCTGCAGGGGCCCCCTGCCAGGGAGCGAGGGTGGATGGGATGCCAGCACAGTCTGCCAGCGCCATCAGGGCACGTGGGCTCCCGTGGGTTAGGATAGCGCGTGAGTCAGGCAAAGTCACTGCCAGTCACTGAGTTCCCAGCCCCGGTGGCCACAGGGAAACCAGGCAGTGAGGTCCCGTCAGGTCACGGGGGAGGGGTTGCTGGGCAGGATGCTGGCTGAGGTAGGAGACCCACCCTGGCCTGGCTGCCCCAAAGCCCAGACCACTGCACGCTGGACCCCCAGGGACACTGGGCCCGTGGAAGGGGCAGGTGTCGGAAAGTCTCGAGGAAATAGCCCACGGCCACGTAGGGCCTTGGAAGGCACTCACAGGGCACCGGGGCTCACAGGCAGCCCCCGGAATCCTGCTCTGGGGGCCTGAGGGCTCTTCATTCAGAATGACCATGAGCAGAGCCCCGGCCACTATCATGAGCTGGATGCTGCCTGGAGCACTTGTCACTGTGGCCTCCAGTAATTGGCATAACAGCAGGGGAGGCGGCCACCACCTCATTAGACAGAAGAGGAGCCCGGGGCTTAGGAAGATTAGGTGGCTGCCAGAGGCCTGGGGCCACTTAGCAGCTGAGCTGGGACCCAAGCTGAGGCCAGCTGGCGGCACAGCCCCACTGGTCAGCGCAACACCTCGGGCTCCAGGGCCGTGTACGGGCTGGAGGGGCTGGGCCCGCCCCTCCACAGCTCCTGAGCCTGGGAGGTGCCCAGGGGGCCCGTGTCCCTCTCCCCTCCCTCCCGCCCTGGGCAGCCCCCTTCCCGCCCCTGCAGCCGCCTCCGTCGCCCGCGGTGACTCAGCTCAGCTGTTACTCAGCCCCTTCGCTTGCTGGTGGCTGCCTTTTTGTTCATTTCTCTTCCAAAGTGTGACTTCACCGCTGTGCTGTGGCAGGGTGACCGTCTCTGTCCGGGAGTGGCCGTGGTGGCCCCAGCTGGAGGCAGCCAGCTGGCCAGATGACCAGGCCTTGCCCTAGGACTCTGTCACCTCCAGAGCAGGCGCAGTCCTGACCTCAGCTCCGCCTGACTTGGGTATGGTGCCAGGGGACACCTGCCCAATTACCCTCTGCAGCTCCTCACAACCCAAGGACTTTGTGTCCTTGACATTGTAAGCTGGGCGCCAAGAGGCCAGAAACCACCTAGCTGGTGTTGCTCAGGGATTGAGCATCACCCCGTGTCCCAAGAGGTCACCAGTTCCATTCCCGGTCAGGGCACACGTCCAGATTTCGGGCTCGATCCCCAGTAGGGGGCGTGCAAGAGGCAGCCAACCGATGTCTCTTCCTCATCAACGTTTCTATCGCTCTCTCCTTCCTTCCTCTCTCTTTAAAATCAATAAAAATATATTTGGAAAAAGAGCCTGGAAACTCTCCTAGGAAGGGTGACTTGGAGAGTGTGGGCCAGAACCCCAGTCTGCAAGAAAGGACAAGGTATGGAGAGATTTGTCCTGGAGAAGGCTGGGGCAGGGGGCACTGTCCTTTGCCCAGGCCGTGGGGGCCGAGTTACGCGGAGAAGGAAGGGCTTTCTCTCAATGAAGGATGTTTCCCTGACACTTGGGACTGTTGGTGGAATTTGATACTTTGGCAGGTGGTGAGCTCCCTGTCTCTAGGAGGATGCAAGCTCTGATGTGGATGGGACTCTTCATTGGGCTGAGCCCAGCGTGGTGGAGTTGGTGGGAAGAGCCTTGAAAGCTGGAGCTGGATGTTTGGGGTTCAAGTCCCAGGTTTCTCTGTGTGAACTTAGGTAAATCAAGTCTCGTGGAGCCTCAGCCTCGTCTCTAAAATGGGATTTTCACCCACTTCACAGGCTGAGCTGAAGCTCTAGCGAGACGATGTGGGAGGAAGTCCGGTTGTGACCCGTACATCTAGAAGGTTCCCCATCTCTGAGAGCGTTTGCTGCTGAGGACAGGAGTGAGCCCCGTCAGAAGGAATGGCTTAAACTCTGACAGGGAGGATTTGGGGAGGAGAAAAGGAAGGGCTTTGGGCAACAGGGAGTGGAGACCAGGGGACTGTGGGGCCCATCCTGCATGTGTTTAGGACACCCGAGAGAGGCTGGACTCAGATCCCAGGGTTCTGAGGTCAGGTGGGGCCTGGGGTGCTCATGGTGCCTGGAACTGGGGGACACCCCTGCCCTTGGGGGAAAAGACGACAGTGGGGAGACCAGGGGTGGTGCTGGAGCAGCCACAAGCTGGGTTAGGATTTAAATAACTAAGAGAAGGTCAGACAGCCCCACACCCGTGGATGCAGGGCTGGGCAGCTGGCTTCTGCCCGGACTTTCCCTCCCATCTCACCTTCCCTCCCTCCCCCACCCCTGCTCTGTGCCCGTTTCTCCTGCCCCTTGGAGTGACCGAATGGAGGCCTCCGTGAGATGTGTCCACCCAGAACCTCAGAATGCAAACGTCTTCAGAAAGAGAGTCTTTGCAGATATAACCAAGTTAGGGATCTTGGGATGAGCTCCCCCTGGGTGAGAGTGGGCCCTAAATCCCATGGCAGGTGTCAGGAGAGAGCGGCAGAGGGAGACGTGAGACTCAGAGTCAAGTGAGACTGGAGACAGAAGCTGCGCCCACCAGCGAGGAAGGCAGAGCTGCTTCAGCCGCGAGGTGATGCGGGGAGAGGCCTGCAACAGGCTCGGCTTTAGAGCTCAGCAGCTGCTGGGAATTTGGGCTGGGAGAGTCCTCTGTGGGCTCAGGGGTTGCTGGCGTGGGTGTGCCCTCCCACGGCTCCCTCCCCACACAGCCCCACCTGAAGGCAGCCGGCAGAGCTCGTTCCCCGACTCCCTTGCAGCTAGAGGTGGGCCCGTGACCTGGGGGCCTCCAACCAGAGCCACCCAAGCAGTAGCTCTGGAAGCAAATGATCCCAAATCTCTGTGTGTGTCTTTTTGTTTGTTTTATTTGTTTGGTTGGTTTTTTTGCTGCTGCAAAGCTTTACTGTTTCCATTTGGTCCAAGGTTGGGAGGGGGCTCCGGGGTGGTTACAAGGATGCCCAGCAGTGGCAGGGAGAGCCTCGGGCAGAAGCCAGACACCAGGGGGACGCAGAGGGGCCTCAAAAGCCTCTGGGCTCTGGAGGCTCATACCCGCTGAGAAGGGTAGCCTTTGGAAGAGACACGGGGGGTGACCAGGTGTCGCCCATCTTCCTGATGAGTTTCACGTGCTCATCTGGGACGTGGTTCACAGAGCAGGGGGCTTGTGAGGGCACCACCCAGGGCCTGGTTCAGGTTCCCCTCCAGGAGCACGGCGGCTTCCCCGACACCCCGAGTGTCACCCACTCATCGTGGGGAGGCCTCTGCCCGTCCTGAAGAGGACCCGGCCGCCGTGCTGGTTTCGCAGCCTAGAGAGCCGCCGGGCGCCCTGGCCTCTCCTCGGCCAACTCGCAGCGCTGCGGTGGAAACAAGCCCGGAGGGAGGTAGGTGCGGAGGCCGCGGATGCGGGGGCCGGGGCTGGCGGGCCTCCGCCGCGGGGAAGCGACTCGGCCGGTCCGGGAGCTCGTGGCTGGTCCTCGGGCCGAGGATGGCGAGATGGTTCCGAAGGTGGCGACTGGGGAGGACGCTGGGGGGCAGCCGGAGGCTGGAAGAAGGGGCGTCCCTGGTCTGCTCCGTGCAAACGCTGTTGAAGCAGGAGCAGGTCTGCGGACTGCTCAGGGCACTGCCCAGGATCTCTTCTATGGCGGGTGGCGAGGGTGGCGGCAGAGCGCCTGGCCGTCGGGGCCGCGGGGCCGTACCGCGGGGGGGGGGGGGGGCTGTGGTCTGCGCCCAGGGTGGAGGCCTCAGTCTCCGGCCTTGTTCCTGGCTGTGTGGCCACCGAGAACCTCTGAGGCTCCCGGAGACTCTGAGCCTAATATCCTGCCACACGTCCCCTCCCAGGAGGTTGGCCACGTGGGCTCTGTTGGTTCCAAGTGGCTGTGGGGTGAGGAGATCTCACTGGGGAATCGCTCTCAGCTCTGTCCGTGGGGTGGGGAGCTCACGCCCCATAGAGAAGCTTCTAGAAGCCCTTCTGCTAATCCCGGCTCAGCAGTAGGAGGTGCTCCCAGTCTGGGCTGGTGACACCCAGGATCAGGACAGTCCTGCCCCCCCCCCCGAGGCAAAGAGGCCCCGGCTTCTCCCTGGGCCCGGGCAGCCCTTTCCCTCCCCACTCCTGTCCCTCCTCAGGGCCCATGTCCTCCCTGTTCTCTCCTTGAAGCCTTCTTAGAAATGAAGTCATCTAGAAAAGTAATCAAAATAGAAAGGAAAAAAAAGCTGGGAAAATGGGAGTTTTTCCCCTTTCAAACATTTGGCAAGACACCTCCCACACGATGAGTGTCCGCGGGGCCTGTTTCCGTGAGGGAGACTGGCCTGCACCTCTGGAGCAGTGTGAGCGGGTGGGCCCCCCACCCCCCACCCCCACTCGGGCGTCCACCAGCTCCCCGTGGCCTGGCAAAGGTCAGCCGCAGGAAGCCTGAGACCCAGGCGGTGCCCCAGCACGAGTCAGGGCAGGGCAGGGAGGGCGGTGGGGCTGAGCCGGGTTATAGCTCCTAAGCGAGGTCTCTGCCTCCGGCCTGCGCTCTTCCCGCCGCGGTCCACGCCCTGCTGCAGAGTTCTCGTTTGTTTATTTATAATTTATACTCAGCCTGCTTCCAAGAAAGCTCCAGGCACTTGCTGAAAAGCTGCTTCCGAGAGCTCCCAGCTCCGCTGTGCTCCGTCTGCCGTGGGCTCCAAGCCCCTGGACACAGCGCCCTGGCTCCCAGGAGCCCCCAAATGCCACCCTTCCCACCACTCCTGTCGTGAACCCTGGCCCCCAAAGACCCTCCCTGCCAGGGCAGCTTGCTGGGGGGATCCCACGGCCAGGGCGCCTTCTCCCCATCTTAGGATCAGACCCTTCCTCTATTGTGCCTTCTCTGGCTCCAGTGGGAGGGGACCTGGGGACATGTGCACCTGTCTCCTGCCCCTCGGGTGTCTGTCTGCGTCACAGTCACACATACAGGTTGTTCCTTCCTGCCTCCAACTAGACCTTGCTGGCCCTTGCAGGGGTGTGGCCAGGTCACGTTGTGGTTGAGATGGTGAAGGGGGCTCCCCTGCGTCTGGAGTGATGCTCAGGCCTGAGGTGCAGCGGCCTTTGGGGCACAGGATTCAGGGTGCACGTGTGGGAGGGAAGGGCCTGCGGGCAGGGAGCTCCAGGAGGGGGTGGCTGCGAGAAGAGAGGGGTTGCCCTCGTAACTCCATCTGGACCCCAGGTAGAGGCCAGAGACACTGGTCCCACGTGTTTCCTCAGGACCCAGTGACTCCATGACCAGGGAGGGTTGGGGCACCCAGCACAGTGGGGTCCACATGACCTCAGCTACTTTTAGTGTCTTCACTCTCAACTTCTGGCCCACCTGGGGCCTCACAACTCCTTGTTTCTGGCAGGAGAGTCACCGTGGACTCTGGGTCTCCCCTTCCCTCAGCCTTACTTTTCTATCTCACGGTAGAATGAGCTACTGCAGGGGCCACTCGGCCGATAACTGGCTAAACCAGAACTTGAAAATGGCACTTCAGCCTCCACCCCGCACCCTGTGGACTGGACCTGTTACGCCAACCTCAGCCCCGGGCCAAGGAGCAGCCACAGTCAAGCCCACAGAGCATGCAAGCAACTCCACCCTCTCAGAGTCTTGACTGTCCCATCTGTGAAATGGGACAGTCTCTCAGGCTTCTCCCTCTGCCACAATCTGCAGATGCGACTCCTGCAGGGCAGGCTGGACACCTCTGCCATTCCGGGGGGCACATCATGGGCCAGGGGCAGGGGCTGCCCTCCTCCCTCTCCCACTGGTGGGGCATCATCAGCCGTGGCCTTCCCTCCCTCCCTCAGCCTGAGCAGACACCACCTGGCACAGAGAGTCCTGGCAAGGCAGGGCCCTGGGGGTCGCCCTTGGGAAGCCTCAGTGATGAGGGCAATGCCAGGCAGGCCATGCCAGGGATGCTCTGCCACTTGGCAGGTACACGGCAGAGTGTGGCCTTTCCCTGGTTCCGGCTCTCCTTGCCACTGAGCTCCAGGGGGCCACGGATGCCCTGACTGTGGGGGTTGAGGCAGAGCAGATGTCCATCCAGGCCAGTGCCCTGGGCCAGAAGGACAGTGCAACCTGGCCGCTTGCTGACACAGCCCTGGAACCGTGGACTCCGGAGCTGAGGGGGAGACGGGGCAGGAAGAAGGGAGGGAAGAGAGCAGCCAGGTGCCTCTGTCCCCATGGACTGGCCTGGGAGCATCTGGCTGCCAGGATGGCCAGTGCCCTGTGCCCCACGAGGTTGGCAGCATATGGCTGCCCTGGCTTGCCCGAGCCACATACCCGACAAAGAGCTCCTGTCCTGGAGCCTGTGCCCACAGGGAGGCCAGTTGTCCGGACATTTGGATGCAGTTCCGGGCAGCCCTGGACACTCATCTGGCTTCCTGCCTGGGAAGTGGCATCATGCCCGGGAAGAGCACAGCTTCTCAGCCATGAAGAGCTGGACCGAAGACCTGGGACCTCTGTGTCCTGGTGACGTGACCTGGTCAGGGGCTACCCAGTCTGAGCCCATTTCCTTGCTCATAAAAGAAGGAACGTCAGCATGAGGACTGACACTAGAGGCACGTCAAGCGTGACCGTTGTCCACGGTGCGCACTTCATGCCAGAACTGCCCCCCAGGACTGCTTGGGAGGACTTCCAGAGACCCCACTCTGGGAGCTGAAAAGCCGCCGCCTCCTGCTGCCGTCAGCACTCACCCTCTGCATGGCCCTGACCAGCAGGCTGAAGCCCGGAGCGGCACCAGGCCTCTCCCTGCAATCCCGCACCGGGCACAGCGCCGGGCGCAAACCAGTGACATCTGGAGCCCGGAGGAATCTAAGCGGAGGGTGACTGAGTTTGAGGTGTCTCGCTCGGTCCGCCCACAGGAGTGAGCTCTCTGGGAGTGAGAGATGAAGTAAGATGCTTGGCACGTGGCCAGTCCCCAGTCCCTGCTGGTGCCCCTTCCAGAGAATCACAGGAGGGGATGTAGGCCCTTGGGCGGGGGGAAGAGCCCGTCCTTCACCCGCCGGGTCCACATTTACTGAGCACTGCTCTGATCTGAACCAGACAATAAACCGATTAAACAAGTACGTTACCAGATGGTGGTAACACCTATGGAGAAAAACAGCAGGGAGGAGATGTAGGGGCAGTGCCCAGGAGGGGAGGCCTGTAGAACCAGGGGGCGCAGGCAGTGCAAAGGCCCTGGGGCAGGGCTCAGCAAGGTCATAACGGACTAGCAGGGCCGGTGGCCCAGGCGGGAGCGCCCTGACCCTCCCGCCCAGGGCAGCGGGGAACCTGGAGAAGGAGCATCACTGCAGCCGCTGACCGGTGCCCGGTGCCCGGTGCCCGGTGCCCGGTGCGCTGAGAATGGACGGGGGTGAGGCGGGAGGCGCGCGCTGGAGTCAGGGTCGTAGCTGGGCGACGACAGGCCGCGCGGCCGGGCGGGGAGACTGGTCAGCTCGCGGGGCATTTCGAAGGCACAGCCGACAGGTCAGCAGGTGCACTGGACGCGCGTGTGGCACGCGGGGGGCAGGAGGGTCACCCGGTCCCGAAGCCCCGCCCCGCGCCCGAGGCCCCGCCCACCGGAAGCCGCGAGGCTGAGCTCTCGCGAGAGCACCTCCCAGCCGCCTCACCCGCGCACCTGAGGGCGTTGCCGTGGCAACCCCGCTGCGCGTCCCGGGTCCTGCGGGCCGAGCGGGCCGCGCGCCCAGGTTCCCGAGGGGCCGGGTCCCGCCGCCCCCACCCCAACCCCGCGCTGGCCGGGCAACCTGGGGTCCCCCGGAGGAGGCCCTGGGGGACTCCCTGGAGGCGCCGGCTTGGCGCCAGCTGACCTCGGTCCTGGAAGGGAGGTTCCCCGGACCCAGAGCTCGGCAGGGCCCCTCTGCTCCTTCCCGCCCGAGTTCAGGGGCGGAGCCGGCGGCAGGGAGGCAGGGGGGGCGGGGCAGCCCCGCCGCGGCCCCCCCGGAGGGAGGGGGGCGGGGAGGAGGCCGCGGCCCAGCCCCTGAGACGCCCTGATCCCGGCCCGGCGTGGACGCCCGTGGGCCCTGCGGAGCCGCGGGGCGCGAACTGCCCACGAGGAAGGAACGAGACCGCGGCTGTGCAGCCGCCGAGCGTGGGCGGGAGCCGGCGCTCCCGCGTCCACCCAGAAGCCCCACGCGAGGGAAAGTTACTGCCACTGGGGAGGAGCGCAGTTGGCTGGAGAATTTGTTTTAAAATAAATAAATAACATTTAAATTATGTAACTAACATGTGTTTGGTGTAAAAAAATTTGGAAAACACACGAAAGTATAAAAATCCTTGATCCCATCTCAGTATCTAACCACCGTTAACATTTCAGAATATTTACTTTCTTGGTCGTCTTTGCGCGGTGCCTTTATGTTGCACCATTTTCTTTTCAGACGGAGCGCGTGAGTGTGCTCGGCGCCCTGCGGACCCTCGGGTCTGAATGGGAACCCCGCGCCCTCCCCAGCGTCCCCGACACGCTCACGCACACGCACACGCACGCACACGCACACATGCACACAGGAGCACACGTGCACACACATGCACGCATACAGGCATGCACGCACACATGCACATACACACATGCACACATAGGCATGCACACGCATGCGCGCACACACGTGTGCACACACACACAGTAGCAGCCCCAGGACTCCAAGGGGCAGTGATGCCCCCCATGCGGGTGTAGCCTGGGTTCCTAGAGCTCCGCCTTCCCCGTGCCCGGGGTTCCTCTATATTCCATGTTCTTTTCTAGGGTCCCCAAATTTTCTCAACTCTCTCCTTCTAGATCAGGAGCAAAGGGTGGGGGACAGGATCAGGGTGAGGTCTGAGGAAGCTGCCAGGCCAGGGAGGGAGAGTGCACCAGTGGCTTTGACCAGGCAGCCCCTCTGCCTCCCTTTCCTCAGGGCCACAGCCTAGGGACCCCGGACCCCCGACCCCCGAAGAGCTGGGAAGCTGGAGCTGGGAGGCCTGCCCTCCCCTCCCTGCCTCAGGACCCAGGTGACAGCTGGGTGTTGCCAGGTCTCCTGACCCTGGCCCCCGGCGTCTGTCTCTTCACTCTTCTCTCCCTAGTTCTCTGTTTGGGGGGCGCTCATGTCTCCCCTCCCAGAATGTCTGTGAAAACCCTGGTCCCTTCCACTTCTGTGCACCTTTTCCTCGCTGCCCGGACCCCTGCAGGGCCACCGTGCAGACCCACAGAAGCCACCGGGGGCTTTTCCTAGCCGAGTCGCGCTGGCTGCTCCCCGCGGATGGGAAGCAGTCGGCACTGATTTGGAAGAGCGTGTCTGTTTTTCTCCTTTCTGCATCTGCGCTAACATGCTGGGATTCTTCGAGAACAGAAATTCTGAAGAGCGAGGCCCAGAGCCAAGGGCGGGCAAGCCGGGGGGGCTTCTGTGAGGAGGGAGACACACAGCCCCGCCCGGCTCTGGCTCAGGCCAGCCTTGCGCGGCTGGCACTGGGCAGCAAACATGGGCGAGATGACACGGAATAAGACGGGATAACACGGGATAACACAGAGACTGTCCACACGGGGGGGGGGGGGTGCTCGGTGGAGGAGTTGGATTTAGTCAAGCAAATCATTTCTTGGCTATAACACCAAAACTAGATAAGCTGGGCGCCATCGAAATACCGTTTGAACATCAAAGGGCACCATCGGGAGTGTGAAAAGACAACCCACGGACGGGAGAAAATGCCCTTTTATACATCTGATAAGGGATTAGTATCCAGAATATACAAAGAGCTCCTAAAGCTCCAACAACAAAAAGATAAACACTGATTTTAAAATGGGCAAAGGAGATGAAAAGACGTGTCTCAAAAGAAGACACAGAATTGACCGATAAACGTGACAATCAGCATATCGGTGACAATCACCGGGAAATCCGATCAGCACCACGACCAGATACCGCCTCACACCCACCGGCCGGTGACCATAAAAAACCCAAAACAAAACAAAGCAACTGAAACAAGAAATGCGGGTGGAGAAACCGGAGCCCTGGCCCTCGCCGTGGGAATGAGAGACGCTGTAGCCACTGTGGAGAACAGCTTGGCGGTTCCTCCAGAAGCTGAACGGGGTCCTGGCGGGCGGCAGAGTGTCGTCGGATACGCCAGGGTCGCGGGCTCCGTCCCCGGTCGGGGCACATGCGAGAGTCAGCCAGTGAATGAGTAAGTGGGGCGGCAGGTCGGCGTTTCCCTCTCTCTCTCTCAAACCCAAGCAATAAATTTTTTTTTAAAGAAGCTAAACATAGAATTTCCATGCGATTCCACTCCTATGTACATACTCAAAAGAGCTGAAAGCAAGGCCCGGAACATACTCACATCCCCACGCTCACGGCGGCATCATTCACAGCAGCCAAAAGGTGGGATCAGCCGCGTCCATCCACAGATGGTGCAGAAACAAAATGTGGCCCCTCCATAGAGCGGAATATTATTCAGCCATTAAAAGGAAGGAACGCTGGCGCCTGCTACACCGTGGACGGACCCGGAGGGCACTGCGCTCAGTGAAACGCCAGAGAGGGGCCTGCGCTGCGCGATCCCACTTAGACAAGGGGCCCCGGCCCGTCGAATGCGCGGAGACAGAAGCAGGAGCAGATCAGAGGTTCGCAGGGCTGGGCAGGGGCCGGGGTTAAGCGTTTAAAGGGAACAGTTTCTGTTTGGAGCAATGAGAAATTTTGGAAATAGTGGTAGCGGTTGCACAAATTGAGAATATAATAAATGCCACTGAAGTGTACACTTAAAGTGGTTACAATAGTAAATACTGTTACATATATTTACTGTATATACACATATATGTATGTATATATGTCTTTATTGATTTCAGAGAGGAAGGGAGAGGGAGAGAGAGAGAAACATCAATGATGAGAGTCACTGATCGGCTGCCTCCTGCACGCCCCCTGCTGAGGACCGAGCCCGCAACCCGGGCACATGCCCTGACCGGGAATCAAACTGCGACCTCCTGGGTCATAAGTCGATGCTCAACAACTGAGCCATGCTGGCTGGGTTATTTACCACAATTTAAAAAAATCAATAATATAATATATACCAAAAAAGCCATTGAATTGTACACATTAAATGGGTGAACCATATAATCTGTTCACTGTATCTCAATAAAGCTGTAAAGGGGGCGGTGCAAGCGCCATGCGAAGGCCCCTAAACGTTAGGAAGGGGGTTGATGTACTCAAGGCACTGGGTGGTCCGGGGCGTGGAGCCTGGCATGGGAGGGGGTGCAGGGGTGTCTCTGCAGCCCATGCGGCTCCCCCCGCCCTGCCCTGCGCCTCTGGCAGCTCCTCCGCAGGCTAGTTCTGTGCTGAGCACGCAGCCTCCCCTCGGAAGCCAATTTTCTGCACAGCGAAAGTGTTTTCTCTGTGCCCACTTCAGCAGATGGCCCCCTACCTTGGCCTGAATTGAGAAGCACAGACATCAAGCCGGGGACAGACGGCTTCCTTGGCAATGTCTCCAGGCACGCAAGCCCGCACACTCGGCGCATCCCACCCCCGCCAGTGTCTCCATCCTTCTACACCCTGGAGCTGCCCAGGGACACGCCGCCTGCAGACCACCGGCTGGGCACCTGGCCCAGGGGCTGGCCCAGGAACTATGTCCTCAGGACAGAGGGAGGGAGGGGAGAGGGAGGAAGTCTCTAGGGCTTGGCTGCGGCTTTTCATTTCCTACCACCCTTTTCTGCACCATCCCCTCCACCCTTCCCCAGTGGGAGGCTGAGTCCAAGTCACCCTTGACAGGGTCTCAGCTCAGAGGAGGCCTCACTGGGTCATAAGGGGCGCTAGGGCCCAGGCCTCCAAAGTGCAGCCCCCCCAAGTGCCCCCTGACTGGATGGCAGCTGAGAAACTCCCGGGGAGAAAACGTGACTCTGTCTTCCAAGACGATCAGAAATATGAGCCTGCGTGTGGTTGGAGTTAGGGGTCTGGCCTGAAGGTTTGAGGGCAGATGACAGGGACCCTGAGGGGACAGTCAGCGTTGCAGCCAAGTCTGGTAAGGACACCCCTGAGTCCTGGGGGGGAGTCACCTCCTCCGGAGCTGCCAGGAGCTGAGAACTCTGGGGGCTGCCAAGCTGCCTGAAACTGACCATGCCCCTGGGGTCCAGGCCTGCAGCCGGGTGTCCCGTGGCCCAGCCTCAGGAAGATCCCCCAGCCCAGCACGGCCTCCAAGCTCTTTGGGGCTTAGGGGCCCTGGGAGGTGATGGTCCAGGGGAGAGGCCTGTGGGGGTGCAGGGCAGGGTCCAGACCTGAGAGGAATGCGGAGGAGGGGCCGTGACCCCTTCTGTCACCCAGCGTGCGCCTCCGTGTGTGAGTGTGTGAGTGTGCGAGCTGGAGCGTGGGAGACCAATCGGCCAGGGATGCTCTTTGGGCTCTTGGTCACTTGATGCCTTGCAGGAGAGCGGCTCCCATGCTCCATGTCCTCCCGGAGTCTAGGTTGGTCCACGAGGGGCCAGGGAAGAAAGTCCTTCCCTGTGCTCAGGGTTCCTGCATCACCCGTGCCCCTCGTTACGTGACTCTGGGGACCCCCCCATACTAGAGCGCAGGGAAGGGCCTGGAACCCCAGGAGAGGCCACTGGGTGCTGGCCAAGGAGAACAGAGCAGCTTGTTCGGGAAGATAAGCCCGGGCCCCAGAACCTGCGCCCATTGTGCCCCGGTTGGTGCGTCCCCCAGGCTTCAGGGGAGCCACCCTGCACCCCAAGCCATGTGTGGCCTTGAAGATCACTTTGCCTCTCTCAGCCTCAGTGTCAGCTACACCTGCTGACTGGGAGGGGGGCCCTTCCCCCACCCCCACCCCGATGTCCTAGTGTCGTCAGAGGGACAGTGGGCTCTCCCCCTGCAGGTGAGGGTCCCCTGGGTGGCCCCCTGAGGCGTCTGGTGGGTTGCAATGAAAAGAAGGAACACTCCAAGGAGACCAACAGCCTTTCTTCACTCTTTACTGTGTAAAAATAAACTCAACAATTCATGTCGTTTCAGCAAGAAAATGAAAAAAAAAAAAGAAGAAAGCAAGAATACCAGTAGAAATAGTGCATTTCCAGAATCGCGGGTGGGAGGTGGCGGGTCCCAGGGTTCTGACCCATTTGGTAGCCAAAAGGCTGCAAGTCGTATGAAAAATGTTCAGCTTTGGTCAGCAAATAATGAAAAAGTGAGATACACCGATTCTCTTCCGTGTGACAAAGTATATACATTGTAACAATATCAACCAGAGGGGCCCCCCCTGCTCTCACAGTATATACATTGTAACAATATCAACCAGAGGGGCTGGGCCTCTCACAGTATATACATTGTGACAATATCAACCAGAGGGCCCAGGCCTCTCACAGTATATACATTGTAACAATATCAACCAGGGGGGCCACGCTGTGAGGGTTGTTTCTGTTTTGTGGTTTTGTTGTTGGCAAATAGGACAGGACTGGGGGTCTAAGGACAGGGCTTTTTCCTCAATGGCCTGTTCCCCTTCGACAGGCCGCACAGTCCCCGGCGCAGGGGCGCTGCCGGCCTGCCAGCGGCGTGAGCTACGCACTGTGTTTCAAGAGATGAAACCGCGGCTGCTTCGGGCCCCATCGTGGTGGCCGTGAGGTTACAAAGAATCGTCCTCTTAGTGTTGGCAACGCGTCCCCCTAGTTCCTCCCGCCAGGGCTGGGACTGCTAACCGAGTCCTCACCGGGTCCACCTACGGCCGTGACCGCCTAGTCCCCACGTGCCTGTGGGCACAGGTGGCCGCGCCAGCCTCTCCCCTCCTTCCTCATCGCCCACAAGACACCCCCCCCCTTGGTCTCAGGTCCCAGGGCTGGTGACAAGGTGACCTTAGCAGTCTTAGAAAATAAACTGGGAATCTACAAAAGGGAAAGAAAGCTTACAAAACGTGTCTCTTTCTCCCAAAATACGGCGCTCTCGGTCCAAAGTGTCGGCGGAGCCTAAAAGTGTTTTCGGGGGAAGATACGGGTTAATTTATAGGTTTGTCATTTTCTTTCATAAAAATACTCTTGTTTGGTAATAAACTTTGTCTTCTACAGTAAGAGGAATAACACCAAGTTATCAAAAGCAGGAAGGCTTGCGATTCAAGTGGTATCTCAGCCCCACCCCCCCAGGGCCAGGGGGGCCTGCGGGCGGCGGCCCCGCCTCGGGCGCGGGGAGCCGGGGACCGGGCTGGGCTGACGCGGACCCGACCGCCCCCACAGTGCTTCTGATCCTGTTTTATAAAACGGCGTACCTGAGTTAGGCATGGGTTAGTCAGTGCGAGAGGGCGAGCGATCCGATTGAGGAGGAGATGGAAACTACGGGGGTTCGATTTGTGGCTGTGTCATCTGCCTCTCTGGGGGCCGGCAAAGTGCCCGGTGTTAACACAGTGAGGGAGTCGGGGGCTTGGCACAGGCTCCAGTTAGGAGAGGGAGGGGAGCTAAGTGTCAGCTTGTGTCCCTGGCGCCGGGGAGGCGCCCGGGCAGGGGCAGGGAGGGGGACGTGGACATAGGCGTCCGGGTGTGCTCCGCCCCTGTCGAGTTAGGGCAGAGGATGGCTTGTGGTCCTGATCGGACAGCTCCCACCGCGCCCGCTGGGCAGGTGGTCTGGGGTCCGGGAGATCCGGGGGGGCTGGTGGGAGGCGCTGACCGGAGAGCACCGAGCGGCTCTGGGCCTCGCCTCGCGACAGCTCCCAGATGGCCGCCGTGGGGGTGGGCAATCTGCTCTAGAGGGGTGATTCCCCAGCTCTCGCTCTCTCCCATGGGTGCTGTTTAGGCCTGTTCTCTTCCTACAGGGGGAAAATACTTCTTGGTGTGTTTGGGGGGGCGGGGAGGGAGAGAGGGAAACCGGCCTCTCCCGGGACCTCCCCCGACACCCTTGGCTTGCTTTCCCAGCCATTTTCGGTAGCTACGTGGATGGTCACAGAACAATGGGTGGCACTCGGCACGAAACACAGAACTGGAGAAGTCCATGCAGGCGGGGGGACACACACCAGGCTGAGGGAGCAAGGGACACGCCACCCCGAGGGACATGCAGACAGAGAAGATCCCTGCAGATCCAAAGATGCCGCAACCTACGGGCTCTGATGAAACACAATGGTCAGAAAAAGCCACTGCTGGACCCCGGGGTGCAGCCTGGACCGCACCCCCTGCACGGGAGCCATGCGTTGTGGAGCGGCGGTGGGTACCGTGCAGACACCCACGCAGACACCGACACAGACACCTACACGGACGCACACGGATGCACTGGGTTTCCGACACAACAGGGACCTGCGTTTACGGGGACAGGCGCCCCTGGAGGGAACAGCAGACGGAGACAACCTGCTTCTCCCGAAGAGGTGTCTGCCGCTGCGGGCGAGCCAGGCAGTGCGGCGGGGTTTCCAGAAAGACCGGCCGGCCATTTGCTGTTCAGACGCCTGGTGACAGAGTCCAGGTGCCCTTGGGGAGTGCGACCCCCAGATGGTGCAAAAAAGCAGGGAGCCCACCCTACCCTGGGCATGACCCGTCTGAGTGACCTCTCTCTCTCACCTAATGCGCGTGCACCACACACACGCACACACACACGCGCGCACACACACGCGTCTCCCGCCTCAAAGGACTGGAAGGAAATATGCACGACTGCTTTTCACAGGGGAAAGAAAAAGGCAAAGCTTCTAAATGCTGGTTGGGTCTCAGTGTCACCAGCTGGTGACAGGTTGGGGACAGTAGCAGGACTGGAGCCCTGTAAGGTGGGAAGTGGGTTTCAGGGCCTGGCCTGGCCATGCCTGGCTGCCTGTGGGAGGTCTCCGGAGACCCTGCCCCCCGGAGGACTCGCTGAGCCCCGGGTGTGGGAGGAATATGGCTGTTGGTGTCCCCAGGGCTGGCTGAGTCCCGTGGCCCTGTGTGGCTGGGTCCGAATCCGAGTGTGGTGGTTTCCCACTCAAGCTGGCCAACTGGAGCCTCTGCTCTTCTATTACCAGAGGCAAAAGGGGGGCTGGGGGGCCTGGCTTCCTGGCTGTGGGGGGCAATCCTTTCTCAGGGGCACCAGTGCGGCGGCAGGACCAGCTGGTGGCTGACAGGGAGGGGGGGTCCCGGGCGCTCTGGGTGTGAGGAGGTGGGAGGGCCAAGGGCCGGAGCCCGCAGAGCTGAGCACGCAGCCTGGTGCTGCTCTGAGGCCAACAGCAGGATGCCGGGGTGAGGGGGCTGCCGGGACCCCCTCCCACCTCCTCTGCCCCTGAGCGCCTGGCGCCCTCCCAGGACTCTGTCTGCCCTCACCCTTCAGAGAAAATTCACTTTTGCTACAAAAAAAAACATCTCCGAGGACAGCTTCCCCCCCCCCCCCCCGCCCCTTCAGCAAACCGCTCGAAGGCATTTATCTCGTTGGTAGAGAGACGCGTGGCTCTGAACAGGCTTCGCAAACGAAGACAGATGTGCGTGGCTGAGGGAGCCGAGCCCGCCCGAGGCACACAGACTGCAGGGGGCTGGCAAACATGGGGGTGCGGCCGGCCCTGATCGCCCCAGCCACAGAGAAGGAAGGAGATGAAAGCCTCCCCCGGAGACGCGCAGTAGTGGGCAGCCAGGCAGAGGCGTGCACACACACAGGCACATGCACGCACACACAGGCACACACAGGCACACACGCACACACACGCACGCACACACACGCACAGGCACACGCACACACGCACAGGCACACACAGGCACACACAGGCACACACGCACGCACACACACGCACAGGCACACACACGCACGCACACGCACACACAGGCACACGCACGCACACACACGCACGGGCACGCACACACAGGCACACACACACGCACGCACGCACACACAGGCGCACGCACAGGCACACACAGGCACACACACAGGCACATGCACACACGCATGCACACACACGCATGCACAGGCACGCACACACATGCACGCACACACACACATGCACAGGCACACGCGCCCACGCACGCACACCGCAGCCCTCTCACCTACTCCTGCACCGCCCTTCAGAATCTGCTCGCCAGCGTCACGGGCCCGGGGCAGGCCTGGGCCGCCGCGCGGGGCTCAGAGACAGGACTCCCCGGGGACAGACAGGAGCCAGGCCCGCTTCACGGGGACCAGAGGAGGAGGCGTGTGTGCGTGCGAGGGCGTGGCCTTAGCCGGTCCTGGGGCAGGGAGAGGACAGAGGATGGTCATCACCGCACAAGCAGAGGAGGCGGGTGGGGCCGGCCGGCGCGGGAGACCGGGCCGCAGAGCTTCAGTTGATCTGGCGACAGGCCTCGAATGTCCACTTGGTGGCCCCCCCGTAGATCTCGATGTGGGACTCCGCCCAGGCGATGACGTTGCCCGACAGGGCCTTGCTGCTGCAGGTGGCCAGGTTGTACACCTCGCCCGGGGTCAGCTTGCGGTCCCAGATGTTAAAGTGGGCCAGCTCGCCCACAAACGCTTGGGTGGCGTCAAACCCGCCACCCAGAGTGTCCTTCAGAGAAAAGCAGAGGGTGAGGGTGGAGGGGGTGGGAGTTGTGGGGGCAGAGCGGGGGGGGAGTGTCCTTAGGGGACAAGAGTCCGTGCCTCCCCATCAGGGGCTCTCATGTTCACCTCTCCTGCCCCTGGGTCTTCAGCCACACATTGTCCCACACCCCCCACACCCCAGGGAGCCCAGGAAAGGGGCACTGCTGGCCACCTCTGCCCCGATGCCCAGCTTCTCCTGGGGACCAGGTCTCTGCCTCTCGCACAGCTGGTCCCCCAGCCAGTGAGGGGGGATCAGCTGGGGTCATGGGCAGCCCCAGGAGCAGGGCCGTGGGCCATGTCCCCACATTCCCTGCTTCTAGTCAAGGGACTCGGATGTCACTCTGCCCAAGGGGAACAGAAGGCCTGGGCTCTGCTGCCTCTGTTTCCCTGGGTGCCCAGTGGGAGACAAACCAGCCCCAGGAAGTACATGCGCATCGTGGGCGCAGGTGTGGCCTTCCCGAGCCAGGAGCCCGGCCACCGAGCCGCTGAGACCCAAGGCCATGCTGCCGGGATTCCCTGGGCAGCCCGGGCCCCACTCGGCCCCCCCCGGCCCTGCCCCCCCGCCGGGTGCCTGGATCCCGGGCGCCTCCCCCTGCTGTCTCCACGGCCGGTACCTGCTCCTGGCCCAGCACCAGCACGCCCTGCGGCTTGATGGGGTGATAGGGTGCCAGGTTCTCGCCACTGCCGCCCTGGGTGCCGTCCTGGTAGGCTTCCCAGACCCCATCCCGGGTGGTCCAGGTGACACAGATGTGGTGCCACTTCCCGTCATTGATGACAAAGGGCAGCTTGGCCACCTGGGAAGGACACACGTGACGATATGGGCTCAGGATCCCCCGAGCCACCAGTCACTAGTCCCACTGTCACTCCTCCTATCATACGTTTAAGGTAAACAACAGGCACCACCGTGGACGCTGTCACCTGTCACCCTCCCCCCCCCCCGTGGGTGGATCACAGAGGCAGAGGGAACATAATCTCCACCAGGGCCCCTGAGACCCACCTGAATATAACTCCCCCCCCCCACGCTAGTCTACACCACAGCCTTGGATGGACAGGCCACCCTGGGGCCCGAGGCCATTGCTCCCTCAGGGCCTCTCCTCCCTCCCCCAACACTCTGCCCTCGTCGCCAGGCCTCCTGGGTCCACACCCCGCCCAGTCTCTGTGGAGAACCTTCGAGATGCCAGGGCAGAGGGCAGCTGCCTGTTGACGCTCAGGCCAGCCTCCCACCTGGTGTCTCGCCCTCAGAGGTTCCTGACGGCCGGGGGTGGGTGGGGCACCTTCTATCTTGGGGAGACGGGGCCCAGAAAGGCACAGCCTCCCTGGTCAAGGCAGTGAGGACTTAGCATCCAATTTCCAGCCCGGGTTTGGACATTTACCACCAACACGGGCATAGAGGCCGGGGTGAAAGCTCACCCACAGCCGGCGGAGGCCGAGGTGGGGAAGGGCTCCCGGAGACCAGAGGCTGCCCTCCCCCAGGGACCGTCCGGGTCTGGCCTCCTCCCAGGAGTCAGGGGCTACGCAGAATAGATTGGGACTCGGAAGAGTTTCCAGGGGCACCTTTATACCCCAGAGCACCTGTGCTCCTCCAAACAGGGAGAGCAAGCCAGTGCCTGCCGGCCAGGAAGAAGTGGGGGACCGATCTGTGGAGGGACGGGCCCTGGGGTCTCTTTCCGTATCTGTCCGGGAAGGTTCCAGCTTCACCCTGTCCATGGAGTCGGGCCAGGGCGCCCTCCCATCTCCCCTCCCTCAGCCCTGCCTGGCAGGCCCTCCTCTTGGGGCCACAGTAGCACCTGAGGCTGAGGGCCCCATGCCACCAAACACCCGCCCCGCAGCCAGCAGGGCTGGGCCCCGGGCCTCGCCTGCCGTCCCCGCTGTACCTTGTCATTGATGAGGATCTCCATGGGGTTGTTGCCCCACTCAATGAGAACCAGCTCGTTGGCCTGGCTGGGCACTGCGTAGGAGAAGGGCGTGCCCACGCCGGGCGCCGCGCTGGACTTCAGCCACATGCACACAGTGAAGGCGTACATCTCGGGCAGGCTCTTCTTCACCTTCGCGTACATGTAGTTGGTCCGCAGAGGGAACGTGAGCTGGAACTTGTCCCCGGGGCGGTTGTCCTTCTGACCTGGGGAGGAGGCACACAGACCTGACACCTGTGCCCCACGAGGCGCTGGTCCCCCCGTCTGGAGGCCTCCGAGCGCCGTGATGCAGACGGAGCCGCCTCCACCTCCATCCGACAGGTGCTCGGGGGGAGGCGCAGCGAGGGCTGGCACAGGGCTGGGACAGGAGCTCGGATCCAGGGCCCTGCGGCAGGCTCTGGCTCCCTCCTGGTGCTGCCCTGGGGAGGCTGGGTGGGGGTGAGGGGAGCACACTGGACTGTGAGCACCTGTACTGGGCTGCTCGGTGGGCGTGGGCAGGGAGTGGGTCCGTGCACACCCCATACCCTGACCCTTGAAGGTCTGGCCCAGAGGAAGGCAGTCTCCACCCTCCCGGAAAGAAGCTGGCTCCCCCCAGAGCAGCCCCCTCGGGGGCCGGCCTGATTCCAGGCTGCGGGCTGCTGACGGTGCTCAGAAAGACGCTCCCTCTCTCCTGGGCCTCCACCGGGACAGCCAGGCCCCTGGTGCTGGCACACTTCCCTCCAGGCCAGGGCACACTGCTGCCCCTGGTCACTCCTCCCACCCAGCCAACAATCCCCGAGGACTCTGGCTACTTCCAGGATCCCATCCGCCCCGTGGGAGGGAGCGTCCACTCCCAGGCCACTCTAGCAGCTGTCCAGAGCCCTGCGGAGAGGCCGGAACAGCAGGGAGCTGGGTGCCCGTGGAGCCAGGGGCCCACCAAGGTGACTGCCTTGAGGACTGTGTCACCCACGCTCCTGAAAAATGGGGCTCCTGGCCACAGCCTTCCCTACACTCAGCCACCGCCTGCCTGCCTGTGGGGATGTTTCCAGGGAATACTGGCTGCCCCCTCCCCACCCACACACACGAGGTGGCCACGGCTGTGGCCCAGTGCACTGTGTGACTGACGCCAGGCAAAACATACCACCCGGCAATGGGCACTGGCACCAGACCCGTGGCCCGAACACACTCGCCTACCAGCCTGAGTGTGCCCCAGGCCTGCCAGGGAGCCCAGTACTAAACTGGCCCCCAGGCCAAGGATTATTTCTGGAAGGCGGCCTGCTGGGCCAGCTCTGGCCAGCCCTCCAAGCCAGGTGTCAGGGCACAGGGCAGGGCTGGCTCCTCAGGGCTACCCACATGGTCTCGGGCTCAGTCCCCTGCCCTTGGAGCAGAGCCAGGCTTGGCCTATCCAGGGGGTGGTTTTCCTGTCCCCGCTCTCCCCTCCTCCCACCCCGCCCTCCCCTGGTCTGTTTTTCAGTTACATAAGTTGCCTTAAGATGGCACTGTTTAAATCCATCGGCACATTTTGCGGTCTGAGAAGGGTCACGTTGTTCTGCTCCGAGCCCGGGCACCCTCCCCCCCTTTACAACCTTGTTTGATTTCTGCGACTTCAAGGCTAAGCCGCCCAGCTCATCCATGTGCCCCGGGGTGCCCTGGGGGCCTCTGGAGTTGGGGACCCGGGAATTGCGGGGTGTGCAGGAGGCCAGGCATCGGTCACTTGGAAGAGAAAACCACGGGGAAGGGGGCTCAGGGCAGAGAGGGGTCCCTGGAGCTCCCCGGAGGATGCCAGGGGCTCGGAGGAGCTGGGAGGACACCGCTCAGGGCCCAAGTCTGTGAGGGACCAAGGGGGGACCAGGTCCAGCCCAAGCCAGCTCTTTGTTGGGCTTGGGGACCAGCTGGAGCCAGGGTTTCCTACAAGGAGGGCCCAGGCTGACCACAGCTACGGAGTAAAGTTACGGAAGATGAAACATCAGACTAGAAAAATCCTGCCAGTCTGTGAGTGTGTGTGGAGGGGACACCGGGTGACCCCTTCCCCTCTCTGCTTCCCTTCCACAGAGCCGGCCAGAGCCCAGGTGCCCCAGCCCCACCAGGATCACCCCCCGGGAAGCCCAGGCCCGTGCAGGACTCCGGGAAGGCGCCCGAGGGTGGGGAGCTCTGGGCGCTCACTGTGGGCCCCGGGGGGCAGCAGGCCCCCTCCCCGACAGTTACCTTTCTCCAGCTCGCTGATGCGCTGGTGCAGGGAGGTCAGGGCGCTCTCGATCTTGACTCTCTCCTCCGTGTCGTTCTTAGGGCCCCCCTTGCCCTCCTCCAGCGAGTTCACCCTGGACAGCACTTGCCTCTCCAGGTCATCGATCTTGCTCTGCAGCAGATCCTTGAGGCTGTTGGTCTGGCTGGAGGAATTGAGCCGGCTGTACTGCTGCGGGGGTGCAAGGGGGGGCCACGGCGTTACGCGCAGAGCGGGGACCGTGCCGGGAGCCTCCCGGCGCCGTCCCCTCAGGGTGACTGCGGGGGCGGCCTGGCGGGGAGCTCGCGGGGGGCCCCCCCAGGCTAGGGGCGGCGGGGCCCGGCAGCAGCGCCGGGCCAGGTGGGGGGTGTGGGGCCGGGTCGGCGGCGGGCGGGCGAGGGGGGCCCGGGGGCAGGGCGAGGGCCGAGGGGCGCGCGAGCCGGAGGGGGGCGGCGCGCGCGCGGACCTCGAGGTTCTCCAGGCGGGTTTTGAGCGACTGCAAAGTTTGCCCGAGTTGGGTGAGCGCCTCGGCCGCCGACGCCCGGGACAGGTCGCCCATGGTGTTCTTGCCGGAGGCGGGCTGCTTGCGGCCGCCCGGCCGGGCCTCGGCGCCGGGGTCCAGCGTGCTCTGGCTCTCGCAGCGGCCCAGCTTGGCGGTCAGCTCGCGGATGGTCTCCTTCTGGCTCAGGATGGTCTCCTTCTGCTGCAGCAGGGTCTCGCGGAGCTGCAGCACGGTGCTCCGGAGCTCCTCGGCGCCGCCGGCGGCCACGGGCGCGCCGCACATGTCGGCGTCCACGGGCACCGAGGTGCAGATGAAGCGCGTCGGCCCGAAATCCTGGGCCGCGCTGCCCAGGAGGCAGAGGGCGAGCAGCGCCCAGGTGCGCGCGGCGCGGGCGGCGGGCATGGCTGCGGGCGCGGGCCCGGCGGGCGCGGCTCGGCTGGGGCTCCGCGGGCGGCCGCGCTCCGGCTCCCGCTCCGGCGGCTCCGCGCGGCCGCACCGATGCGCCGTCCGGCCCCCACTGCCGCCTGCGCTGCGGAGCCCGCGCCTTTTATGCCGCCGCGGGAGGGGCCTGGGCGCCGCCGACGTCAGCGGGGGAGGAATCCCGCTTTCATCGCGGCCCCGGCCCCTGGGGCCGCGGGGGTCGCCAGCGCGCGCGCGGGGCGCAGCCGCCTCCGGCCTCCCGCCCCCACCCGGCGCCGCCGCGGCCCCCCCGCTCCCCCCCGGCCCGCCCCCGCCCCCGCCCCCGCCCCGGTCCCCGCCGCTTCCCCGAAAGCTCCTAGAGCGCCGGGAGGGGGGGTGGCGGGGTGGCGGGTAGAGTGGGATGGGCCAGGCCGCAGCCTCGGACTCGAGGGTGGGCCACCTGAGTGATGTCCTCAGATCTCCAAGGGGGCTCGGGGCGGGTGGGAGGCTGCCGCGCGCCCCGGAGACGGGAATCTGTTCAACTCTCTCGGCTGCACAGGACACCTGCGGAGCTCGGGCCCCGGGGCGCGCGAGAGGCCGAGTCCCCAAGGGCTCAGATCGTCGACATCGGGCGCCGGGTGGGGAGCACGGGGGGCACGGGGCCTCGCCAAGTCCGGAGAGGGGGGCGCGGGCCGCTCCACGATTCTTAGATGCCCCTGTGGGGTTGACAAACTGCTCACATCCACCACCTCGTTCCCTGAGCTCTCTCGCGGCCCCGCCCCCGCCCCAAGCTCCCGACCTCTGGGTGCCAGGCAGCAGCTCCCCGGAATCACAGCCCCCCCCCCCCTCGGGCCGGCGGGGCGGGCGGGGACTTCTCGGAGGCCGCCCTGGTGGATGGAGCCTTTCCTGCCAGCGGAGCCCGCTCGATTCCGGGCAGCCGGCGCCTCCGGGGCTGGACGCTCTCTGCGGCCCCAGGGGAGGCGCGGATCCCGCGGTGCTTCCGAGAGGACCGGGCGCCGGCCCTTCGCGCTCCCCGAGGGCCTTCCCTTAGCGGAGGTGTGTGTGCACGCCCGCGTGTGTCCGCGTCGGGGTGCGTTCCCGTGTGTGCGCGCGCGCGTGTGCGTATTGGGCTTTCCGGACCCCCTGGACCTCAAACCATCCCACTTCCTGGCCGAGAGTCTTCGGGGAGGGTCTGGGACCTGGGGATGGGGGGACGTCACACCTGCAGAGCTCCGCACAACGGCCACTTACTCATAGACACTCCCCCTCAGCCCCCACCCTCTCCACACACACACATTCCCGCCTTTTTGCGGGGCTCGGCTGCCGGGTACCCGTCCAGCTCCGCCGCCAGTTCCGAGCCGCGGGCCCTCTGAGGCGGTCAGGGCCAAAGGCGCTTCGGAGGGGGCCCGTTCCAAGCCCCCACAGTAGAGAGGAGGAAACAGGCGCCAAGACTGCCGAGGTGGGGCCCCAGGTAACCCGGGAGCGAGGCCTGGAGCCCCAGCCCCTCATTCCACAGCCTCCGGGCGCTGCGAGGGCGGAGCGTGCGGGGAGCGCGCGGTCCCTCCCGGCGACCCAGCCCCGGGGACCGCAGGCAGCTCCCGGCGGCTCCGAGCAGCGCAGAGCGCGGGTGGAAGGAGAGGCCGGCTGCACTGAGCCCTTTTGATAAAGCTCAATCTCCTCCCTCCCCCCTCGGCGGCCTGTGCCCACCCCTGCCCTCGGGGCTCTGCGCCGCCTGCGCTCCTTCGGGCATCTCAGCCGTGAGCCCACCCGGAGCTGGGGTAGCGTCCTGGCTCGGCCCCTGCACGTCCGGGGCGTCCTTCGGCCTCCGCTTCCCGGCGCCAGAGGGACCCCGCGGCCCGCACGCGGCTCCGAGCGCCGCGGCCCCGGGTGTGCGGGTCGGGCGGCCGGGCTTGCGCACCGTGGAGCCCCGAGACGCACGGCAGCCACGGGCACCCCCGCGCGGGTGTGCGCCCCGAGCGGCCCAGGCTAGCAGGCGACTCCTGAGGAATTACCCGCAGGAGGGGTGGGACGGCTTCTGTCTCCAACTCCCAACCCGAAACAGACTGGGGATGCCGTCTCTAGGGGTCCCCTTCCCGCGGGTCCCTGGGGGCGAGGCTATTGGGGCAGAGAGGGAGGGTGAGCGGCAGAGAGCTCGTGGGCGCTGGAGAGGAGCCCAGCGGGGACCCGGCAGGCTGCGTGGACAGAACGGGGTCCCTCGGAGGGGCCTCGCGTGCCCGGCCGCGGCGGCCGCCTGCGCGCAAGGCGGGACAGGCTTTTACCGCCAAAAGAGGGGACCTCGGAGCTCGGGCACCGCGGGAAGGGTGGGAGGAGGGGCCCTGAGGCAGTGTCCAGGGGCAGCCGGGTCTCTGGGAGGGAAGTGCGGAGCCCAGGAGGAAGGGACAGGGGTCAAGGGGCCCGGACCCTTCGGCCCAGCGAGCGACCTCTCCACCAGAAGGCGCTGTGTGGGACTCCCGCGCACCGGGCGCTGCTCCGACAGGTGGAGTCCAACCACCACCGCCCTCTGCCTTCTTTAAAGACTTTTAACTGGACGCAAGGCCCTGGGCGGGTGGAGGTTCTGTGTTGGTGGCGTTTGCAAGTCCTCTCCCGGCGGTGTTGGGGGTGGGGGGCGGGAGAGGAATGAACAAAACCTTCAGTGGAGGAAGCCCAAGCTGCCTCGCCCCCCCCCCACCCCCGTCGGCAGGTCCTGGTGCAGGGGCAGCCTCGTTTGTGGACACCGGCCTCCCAGTCTGGCCGGGTCCACACCTCAGAGCCGCAGCGGGGGTGGGGAGGGAGTCCTGGGGCTGGTGACTATATGGTATTCCCCCCTTGCGGACTACAGCGATGTAAATAACCTCGAAAGCGGAGATAATAGCAAAATGTAACAAATAATTAGGTAGGGAGAGTTCTGAGTGTGTCTACCTTGGTCCTTAGTATAATTAATTTTATTGTAAGTTTGTATCCTTCATGTTTTAACACTAGCTGTGCTTAACAATCAGCTTTCAAACTCCTGAAAATGTAGCAGCCGCTGCAGCCAGCTCAGCACCCCACTGACGGAGAATTCAGAGGCCCCCAGGTGAGCCTGGGAGGGAGCATCTTGCCGTAGGGAAGGCGAGGGGGCCGTGGGGAAGTGTGGCCAGTGGGGTGCAGGCAGGCAGGCTGAGAAGGCCGAGCATGCGGCCGGGCAGTGTCCTGAGGATGGTGGTGCCCACTGAGTGTCGTCACCCAGCCGCAGCGGTGGGAACGCACCCAGGAGGAGGCCTGAGTCCGCAGCTGGGCCCGGGGCCCTCGAGCATTCTGTGGTGTTTCCTGGGCCTGTTCCCTTCCACGGCTAAGGCCAGAGCCGGGGGCTGGTCTAGAACTTCCACCCGAGCGGGACAGAGCTCCCCTTGAGGTGGGTGAGAGGGAGGGTGCTGCGAGAACACGGGGAGGACCTGGGAGGACGATGGATGGGGGCACAGGGCCCTCCCCAGAGGCTTCCTTGGAGGGCAGATGTGAGGGGGAACAGGAGGACTGGGAGAGGCCGCTGCTGGAGAGATGATGAGTGGGATGAAGGTTATGGCAGGAGCAAGGGACACAGAGATGGATCTGAGGACACCTGAGGACGCTGAATTGTCAGGACTTGGTGTGAGGACTTGACCAGGTGGGGGTGAGGGGGTGGTGCCCCCCGTCGAGGAGGGGATGGTCTGGAGGGAGGGAGAGACCACGAGTTCACGTGGGGACAGCCACCTTCAAAGTGTTTATCCGACAGCCAGGAGATGACAAAAGCGGTGAAGTCCAAGTACTTGTCCCCAAACCCAGCACTCAGCAGTCTCAGTAGCGCCGGTTGAGACTCCTGGTCCCCAGCTGACCTGAGTTGAAGGGGCCTGAGGGCCGGCTGCTGGTGGAGCTCCGGAAGCATCTTCCAGCTGTGGCGGAGTCATAGCCAGTCAGCAGGGAGACCACCAGGGAGGCGCTACAGGGGAGGGCGACCCCATATTCCAGAGTCCCTTCTGTTAAGATCCCTGATGTCTGCCTCTGACAACGCCAACGCCGGGGACCTGCGCGCTCAGCACCTCCACCGGGCTCTCCCGATTCACGATGCTCTCCCTCGCCCTTCCCTGTCCTCCTGCCGGCGGAGCCAGTCAGTGGGCACGAGGCTCTGGAGTGGCTCTGGAGCCCCCACCCTGGAGCCCCGTTTGCATTCGCTCAGTTGGCTCCTTGGCTCCTCCAAGCCAGCGGCATGTGGCCAGGTGGTGGGCGCGGGGGCCGCCTGCCTGCTGTGTCCTTGCACATCCATTTCACATCTGCCGAACGCCAGGAGAGGGCACATGAAATATAGAATGAGCCGAGGCATAAAAGTTTGGAATAAAAATGGTATTTACCGGCAAGGGGTTACAGTTATCACAAGGCCTGTGCTTGGCTGCCATCGCTCATCCTAGGAGGGGGAGAGCCGGGGCTCCTCTCTGGCCTCCTGCTCCAGGGACTGAGCCACAGAGGAGCCTCAGTGGACAGAGACTACAGGGCACCCGAAGCTGGAGAGGTACCGGCAGCCGACACCAGGGCCCCCTGGGGCTGCCAGTGCACCAGAAGACAGGAGGGGATCAGTGCTTTGAAAACCTGTGTCTGACAAGGTGTTTTCACACACCTGAACTCACTCGATCGCGTAGGAAACCTGCAAGGCAGGTGCTATTGTTTAATTGCACCCATTTCACAGATGGGGCAATCAAGCCTCCTTAGATTTAAATGCCTCGGCCTGAGTAGCACAGCTAATTCCAGGCATGCAAGACCGGCCTGCGGGTTCCCATTCATGCATTCGTTCCACGGCCCTCTCCCAGGACCCGCCGTGTGCTGCCAGGAACTCCCCAGACACAGACGTAAGAGCTTTCCAGCTAATTTTTTTTTTAAGTTGATGTTGAGCATTTTCTTGGTTTTAAGTTTCAGTTTCATGCCCTTTTCTTAAACGCTGGCGTCTACTACTGGAAGCTAAATTAAGATTCTCCAAGACGGAATGTGGCTGGGCCCAAAGCTGAAGCCCTGAATGGCTTGTGGTTTCCCAGGGCAGGACGTTACAGGGCTTCACAGACAGCTCTGGGGGGTGGGGGGCGGGGGTATAGCCCCACCCCCAATATCAGTGTCATAGCAATACGGTGGGTGTCGCCTCGGGTGCAGGGCTAGGCGTTCCTGGGAGGACAGCGGCTCAGCCTGCGAGCTCTGGGTCCCCAGCTTGGCTCCGAGGTCACCAGCTTCGAGGTCTGGGTGGAGGGGCGCCCAGCAGAGGCCTGGCTCCCAGAGAGAGGACACGGTCAATGGTGGCGTCTGTCACTATCATGACCGTGGCTTTGTTGTGCTGTTGGCAGGACTGGGTGAGTCCGGGGAGGGCTCCGAGGGGTGGGTCCCATGTGGCAGGAGGCGAGGGCTGTCTCTCTTTGGGGCCCTGCCTCCCACCTCTTCCTGTGCCATGGCTCAGGGTCCAAACCCTTCAGATCCTGGGAGAGGGCCCTCCTCAGACCCCCGCTCCGCGGGTGGGGATGGGGTGGGGGGAGAAACCTGAAGCAGGTCCTGCAGCTGGGAAGACAACCAAAGAGGGAAGGAACCTGTCGGAGGTCACAAAGCCCCCTTTCCGGGAAGATTTTCATCTCCTGTTTCATTTCTGCTCCGCGCAGGCAGGCCCGGTGCTGGGGAGGCGGGGAGGGCGGGAGAGCTGGGAACTGCTCCGAGCCAGCCCTGGCCTCCCCCGGCCCAGCTCAGGGACAGCCTCACCGGGCTCAGTCCCTGAGAGGAGCCTGTGTCCCCGCTGCCCTTAGGGCTGCGCATGGCTCCCTGACTCCTGGTCCCTGTGGTCCCACCTCCATCAGGGCGAGAACCGGTGTTTACTCAGTGCTGCCCATGGGCCAGGATGGTGCTGGGCACTCTGGGGGGCCTTCCCCATCCTCACCCGGGGAGGTCGGCCCAAACGAGGGGTCCTGGCAGTGCGGGGAGCTGTGGTGGGGAGCGTACCCACCACTTCCGGGGCTCACCTGTTACTGCAGCCGCTGCTCGGGGCCAGGTGTGCAGGGGCTGCCGCCAGCTCCCCACGGGTGCCGCCAGGGGGCCCACCTTGTGTTGGCCCTGGGGCCCCTGCAGAAATCTGCTCTGCACACTCACACACACACACACACTCACACTCACACACTCACACACACTCACACACTCACACACTCACTCACACACTCACACACACTCACACACACACACTCACACACTCACACACTCACACACACACACTCACACACTCACACACACACACACTCACACACACTCACTCACACACTCACACACACACTCACACACTCACACACACACTCACACACTCACACACTCACACACTCACACACACACACACTCACACACACTCACACACTCACACACACACTCACACACACTCACACACTCACACACACTCACACACTCACACACACTCACTCACACACTCACACACTCACACACTCACACACACACTCACATACACTCACACTCACACACTCACACTCACACACACTCACACTCACACACTCACACACACTCACACACACTCACACTCACACACTCACACACACTCACACACACTCACACACTCACACACTCACACACACTCACTCACACACTCACTCACACACACTCACACACTCACACACTCACACACACTCACACACTCACACACACTCACACTCACACACTCACACACACTCACACTCACACACGGTGTCAGGGGGTTCAATGCAGGTGAGGCCACCCTGGACCCATGACGTGAAGAATTGATGGACGGGAAAGTTTCCAGCTCATAAGCCTCCGGGGAGGTCCCACGGGACGGCGCACCGGTTGTCCCCAGCAGCAGCCAACTGTATTAATGACCCTGCATTCCCTGTCCCTCCAGGACCACTTCACAGATAAGGCAGCCTCAGGCTCTGCTCTGGGGGCAACCTGGCTAACACAGGGGCATCTGGAGAGCACACAGCAGCAGGGCCCTGACTGAGGCTGGGGGTCAGGGAGGGCCTTCCCAAGGAAGAGACATTTAAGCTGAGCTCTGGAGCAGGAGGGGGAGTTGTCCAGGTCAAGAGGTGTTCTAGGTGAGCACGTGCAAAGGCCCTGAGGCAGCCAGGCGTTTGAAAATATCAATAGCAGAGCCCGGGATGAGCAGAGGAGTGAATGTGGAGGTCAACAGGGTCTCCTCTGTGGGTCACCCTGAAGGGTTGAGACCGCACTAGGAACAATGGGGGCTCCGGAAGGGTCCGGGGCAGATGACCATGTTAGAAAGTCAGCGGAGAATGGAGCCAGCGTGGGCACCAGAGGAGGCAGGGAGACCAGATAGGAGGCTGGCCTGGTGACCCTGGGTGGGAACAAGGGTAGTAGGGGGAGAATACCCCAAATTATACCATATGTGGGATCAGTGACCCTCAGTGTGAATGACAAGGCTGCCCCCCGCCTTCGTCGCTGCCCTGGGCGATTTCCCACGAGCCCAGCAGCCCCACCTCCCCTCCACAGGCCTCTGACGCCCCCATATTGGCCCTTGGCCTCTGTTTCCTTAGTCCTGAGGTCAGTCCGGGGACATTCCCAACACCCCTGCTTGGCCTTTTCCCAGCTCCAGCCAGCGGTCTCATCACTGCCACATGGAAAGCCCCTTGGTGGCTGCTGGAAGGTGGGGACAGCAGGGGGGGGGGGCTGGCAGGACAGAGGCCTGGCCACCTGCAAGCCCACCTGCTGGTGGCCATTCTCAGACCACCTCACACCTCGGCACCCCCAGATGGTCCGGGGGTGGCTGCCATCCTCGGTGGGGGAGCCTCACCCTGGACCCCAGCTAGGGTGCCTGGCCCTGCTTGCTGCCCCTTTAAGTGAGGGGATGCCTCGGAGAGCTTGGGGGGAGCTTGGAGCCGGCTTCGATGAACTGCTGCATTTTGCTGCAGTATCTGGATTGTAGGCCCCAGTGCTCCCTGGCTGGCCGCCCCTCCCTCCCCTCTCCCGCCTCCTCCCTCAGGCACACACTTGTAGTGCCAGGCCTGTGAGGTCTCGGCTTCCTCCCGTGACTGCCATTTATAGCTGCAATCATGTCAGGCGACCGGTTCACACTCCCCGGGTCCCAGCAGCACGACAGAGACACGGGGCCCTTTGTTTCGAATAATTAATTTGGTTTTCTGTTGCATAACACCCTGAAAAGCTTTCCAGGGCGCGCTCCCGCCGGCCGGACACTGCGAGCTCATCAATATTGCATCGTGTCGGGCACTACTGGGATGCGGCTTCATTAAAAATTTAATTGTGGTTTAAATCTGCAGTGTTCCCTTTAAAAGGATGCCTGAGGATGCAAAGGGAGGGACAGCCCTGGGGTGGGGTGAGCGGCCTGGGGGAGGGGGATCCCCACGCACACCCCTGGGAGGGAGGGGGCCTTCTCTGGCGGACAGCCGCCCCTCTCCTATTGGCTGCCTTCCGCCTGACTGCTCCTGATGCTGGAGGGAGGGTGACTGGACCATTCACAGAAAATGCTTCTCCAAAGCATGTGCCATTTCCCTCCCCGCCGGCCACAGGCAGCTCCCTGGAGCCCAGGCCTTGGAGGGGGGCTGGGGTGGGCGGGTGGAGTGCCCTGGAGACACCCTCCTGGCCCCTCCGCGTGAGCCCCACACCCACCACCCCAGAAATGGGTGCGACACCTCCCAGGTCAGTAAGTGAAGGGCCCCACCACCCAGCCTGTGTCACCATCACCCCTGTGTGGCCCTGGGCAAGTGGCCCTTGCTGATGGTTAACAGTCCACAGGACCCTGCTGGGCGTGGCTGGCACCTGAGAGGCCACCATCAGCCTTATTTCTTCATCAGGACTCCCTCCCTCTGGAGAGGAATGGGCTGGTGCCACCACCTGCAGCCCACAGACCCCGCCCTGGGGCTCCACTCCAATGGGGGGGCATTGGGGGGGGAACGTGGCCCCTCTTTCCAGGAGGGGAAAGAGATGGAGGGGGAGGGGGAAGCACAGGTGGGCAGGAGAGGCCCTGGGGACTTCACCATGCTGTCCTGGCTGGGCCCGGCCTCTGCGGTCCCCACAGGCCCTGGCAAGGCCACGACGCCTCTGAAGACAGGCTCTGCGCATCCCAGCTAACTTCTGACATTGTTCCGGCGTGATTAGGTTAAGCCTCCTGGGGCCAGCTGGAGACGAGGACAAATTGCTTTGTAAAATTGATTTGCTGCCTTAGCATTTACAGCTCGCTGGGGGCTTGCCCACAGCCTGAGGGGTGTTTGCGTCCCTGGGTTGGCTCCCTCCCCTCCCCGTCGCGGGCTCTCGAGGGCCACATGCACACGGGTCACTAGCCACATGGCCAGGACACAGTCTTAGGTGCTGCTCACACCGGGGTGCATGTCCGTGTCCACTCGCGGAGGGTGCATGGTGAGCCCTCGGCATCCAGAACGCCCACAGGGGGCGGGGGGCGGGGGGGCAGGGGGCAGATGGCCACCCACAGCCCCAGCTGCAGACTTGCCTGAGAGCCCCCTGGAGGTGTTCGCTTCCCCAGGGGCACTGTGGGCCACAGGGGTGAGAACTGGGGTCTAAGCATCTGAGCCTCGCAGGTTCCCTAAGAAAAGGCGGGGCCAGTGCTGGGCCAGGGCCTCCTGACCCCGAGGGCCCTTTACGCCGCCCAGGCTTCCCTCCTGCATGCCTGGGGGACCAGGACAAGGCAAATATTGTGGTTTTCAGAGGCTCTGTAGGCTCAGGTGTAGTGTGATGAGACCTGCAGCATTTATAGCTCACAGGTAGGGCACCAGAGCATGCGGGGCAGACTCACACAGCTGGAAGCGGGGGACCCTCCAGGGACAGAGGACCTGCAGGGGCCAGGGGTCCATCCAGACAGAAACCTGGGGCTGGGCATTGCTTTCAGGCTAGAAAAAGGAAAGACAGTTCCTCCCTGGCCGCCCACACGCATCCCAGAAACCTCGGCCTGGTGCAGCCTGGGAAACAGGACTGAGGCTGTGGGCACTGCTGGTTTCCTCGGCCGCTTCCCCCGCAGTCCTTGAGCTTGGATTTGGAGCACCCCAGACACCCCAGGGAGTGTGAGGTGGTCGGGGAGCCTGGCAATGAGAGGAGCAGCTTGGTCTCGCGCCTAGGCCTGAGCCGGCTCCTCCGCTCAGCAGCTGTGTGGCCTCTGACAGGTGGCTGCACCTCTCTGGGCTGTGCCCAGGGTTCAATTGGACAAGCCCCATAAAGGGCTTAGAATGGTGCTGGCCTGTGGAAGCACTTAGTCCCTGCCGAGCACAGTGGTCTCTGCTGTCGCTCCCTCCCTCCAATGCTCAGATCCCAGAGGTAATACGGAGGGTGGAGGGGAAGCCAGTGGAGGTCCCGGGCTTAGGGGCTCCTCGGTGCCCAGCCAGGGAGAAGGGAGCGGGCCTGGACCCTTGTGAAACAGCCCCCCCGGTCTAAAGACCAGGTGGCCTCACTGTTAAGAGCGCAGCCTCCCGGTACCCCAGCCTGGATCTGAACCGCAGCTGCTCTGATTACCAGCTGCAGGTCTTTGCACAAATCCCCTCTTTGGAGCCCAGTGAGCGCACCTGAGATATGGTGATAACAACACCTGGGGCTGCTGGGGGGACGCCTGGGGAGGACATATATACAGCGCCTGGCACGTACCACATCCTCAGTTCGCGGTAAGATCATCCACTGGGCCAACTGCGGGGCCAGGACCCACAGAGGCAGGCCGCGTGTCCCCCTCGCCCCCTGCTCGGCGTGGGCCCCAGCTGCCCACCTCCGCAGGAGCTGGGCCATCCCCACGGGGAAGCAGCAGGGTGGGCTCTGCCTCCTCTGTCCCCTCCCTGCCCTCCTGCCCTCCATCGAGGACCCGGGGCCCTGGGGGGCCAGGATCTGTGCTCCGGAGAGAGTTGGGACACAGGCCAGAGCCGCTGTGACCTGGCGACCTTCCCCGTGGGTTTCACAAGGGCCCCTCTGGCACTGACCCAGTTGTCCTGTCTGGCCTCGCTCTGTCCCTGAGCGTTCCTCCCCGACACTCTTCAACCCCAGGCCTGTGCCTTCTTTCCCCGAGTCTCATCCCCCACTGATGGCTCCCAGCAAGGTCAGGCCAGCGGCCCTGGAGTTGGGAGCCAGGCTTGGGGTGCCTGGCATGGCCCGGGCTTCTCATGGGGGGTTGTGGGGGTGTCTCCCACCCCTTCAGTCTTCGTCTAGGGATGAGACGGTGAGGCTGGGTCCGTGCCTGGCCGGCTGAGCGGCAGGTGCCAGAGCATGACCCCCCTTAGAGACCCCTCTCCGCTGCTGTGTCTGGAGATGTGTGAGGAGGACCCGGCCTGACTCCTCTCCAAAGCGGAGGCGGTGATGCCAGGGGCGCGGGCTTGTGTGGGGATTCTACGAACCCACGCGTGTCAGACGCCGAATGAGAATGTCCTTCTGTCTGTCTGTCTGTCTTCTTCCATCTCCAGTCCCTTCCTGTCTGCTGGACAGAAGGACCAGACGTCCTGGTGAGGGGCGTGTGTCCTCAGGGGCCTGGCGACTGCCGCTGGTTCCTGACTGGGTACCGGCTCCGGCCGCTGCTGGCGAAGGGCGGCCTCCTCCCTGCGCTGGGTGACCAGGCGCTGGGCAGCTCTGCACCCAAGGACCTGGGGGAGCAGAGGGTGTGGCCCCTTGTCCCTTCGTGGGTCACCCCTGGGGCCTCCACCAGCCCAGTGGGTGGCCACGTATGTTCGCGTTTCTGTGTGGGGTCTGACGGGCCTAACAGCAGCATTCACCCCAGGCTCCGGGAGCTGAAAGGGGCCACTGTCAGGATTCCCACGTGGCTCAGGGCCACGTCCCTGTAAAAGGGAGCCGAGAGCGGGCCGGCCGAGGGCTCAGGTGACTCCGTGTTTAAAACAGGACCTAGGCTTTCACCCACTCGCGCTCCTGAGTGTGGAGGTTTGGCTGAAACCATGGGAGACACCAGCTGCGGCTCCCCGCACCCCGCCCAACCCCCTCCTCGCCCCCCGCCCGGCCCTGATTTCAGATTCGCCTCTGCACCGTCTCTCAGCTCCCGGGAGCCCACAGGCAGGAAGCCTGTCCTCCGAGGCTGCATGAATAATAGAACTGAAACCATCCCCGGTTAAAAATAGAGATTCTCCCTAATAAATATTTTACGTACTGTCTTTAGGATACACAGAGCCCCTGCCTGAGGAGTTGAACCCAAGGAATGTGGGAGAGGCCGGGCCCCCGTTCTGCCCATGTGTCCCCGTGGCCACGACTCCTGCCTCAGATCCCCCCCCCCCCCCCCCGTGACATCCGATGGAAGCAACCCACACGCGGGGAGCACAGAGCTGAAGCCAGGAGCAGCTTGAGGCTTCCGGGCGTGTTAGTCACCTCTGAATGTTACGGAGGCAAGTCCGTCATAACCTGCTCCTTGGTTAGTGCAGCTCGGAGTTTAGAGACACCAAAGGCAGGTTCTGATGCGCCCGCCTGGCAGAGGGACCTGCACCGTGAGCGGAAGCAGAGGGTCTGGGGTAACCCTGGAGGGAGAGAGAAGTCTGGGTGGGGAGGCAGACGTCATGGGAGTTTAGAGCCCTGGCCCATTTCTGAAAACTTCGCAAGTGCAGTTCAACCTTGAAGGTCCGCCTTAATTAGGACACGGCGTGATCTAGATACAGAAAATGAATCTGAGTAATCCACAGAACGGCTCCGGCTGTGACCACCTCCACCCCCTAGGAGCTTCCCCTGGAAGGCAGGGGAGGGTGGGCAATGCGGGGTCTGCCCAGCACACAGGCCCTCAGTGGCTGGAGTGTCCTCACATAACGGGGCAGGGAACTGGATGCTGGAGGTGCAGTGTGCCGAGGCCGGGACAGGTGACCCCAGTGGCGCTAAGGCCACATCTCAGCGTTGGTCTCTCACCTGAAACGGCAGCTCCACACCCCGTTTGGTTTCCTTAGACTAAGCACAGAGGCCCCTCCCTGTGAGGCTGCCTGCCCTGAGGAGTGGGCACTCTGTCCCTTAGGCCCAGCACATCTTGAGGACATTTTGGTTTAGCTCACGGACCTCTGGATGGTATGTATGGTTCCAGGTCTGTTCTTCCTTCAGAGACTGAGCTCCTTGAGCACCTGGCTTAGAACTTGGCACATGCTATTACACATACGGATAAATGACTGTGTGGATGGATGGACGGGCGGATGGATGGGTGGATGGATGAGTGGATAGATGGGTGGTTGGATGGGTAAATGATGAATTGATAGGTGGGTGGATGGATGGTGAAGGGATGGATGGGTAGATGGGTGGGTGGGTGGATGAATGGAGGGACAAATGGTTGAATGGATGGATGGGTACGTGGATGGATGGATTCATGGGTGGATGGATGGATGGTGAATAGTTGGGTACATGGATGGATGGATGGATGGATGGGTGAGTGGGTGGGTGCGTGGATGGATGGGTTGATAATGGATGGATGGGTGGGTAAGAGATGAATGGGGGTGGGCAAATGGATGGAGAGATGGATGAATGGGTGGATGGGTGCATGAATTAATGGGTGGATAATGAATGGGTGGGTGGATGGATGGATAATGGGTGGATGGGTGGGTGGATGGGGGATGGATGGGGGATGGATGGATGGATGGATGGGTGGGGGGATGGATGATGGATGGATGAGTGGCTGGATGAGTGGTTGGGTGAGTGGCTGGAAGAGTGCATGAATGGATGCATGGGTGGAAGAAGGCACGTGGTACCAGATTCCAAAGGGGAATTGACCACAGAACAAAAACGGGAGCTTCGTCCCCTGTAGAACTCGAGTTGATGACACATGTGCTTTAGTCCCCTCCTGCTGCCCTCTGGCTGGAAAAGCAGGACTTAGGGAGCAGCGAGGAGCTGGAGGCCCCGACTTCGTGAGGGTGGACGGTCAGAACCAGGTGCTGGGCCTCTGCCACCTGGTGCACCTCAAGAGCCCGGGGGCGGCTGCCACGTTGCTGTACTGAGCCGAGGCTGTGGGGGCGTCACCAGGCTCCCGGATGTTCCTCAAGGGCGCAGACCACGCGGTGCCTGGATATCAGGCGGCCAGAGCTCGGCACCCACTCGGGCTCCCATCGAGCTCTCTGTGGGACTACGAAAGGAGTTAAAACATTTTTTAAAAATACATTCAATTAGTTCAATAGAAAGGATTTTTAAAACTCTATGTCCCTGTGCCTACACGTGTTTTACGCTTTCATGTTGGAAATGAAAGAAAATCATGAAATGTTTTCATGTCTCTGTGATTGAGGAAACTCTTAAAATATTAAACTATTGCTTAATAATTGATTGAAACTAATCTCAGCAGGAGCCAATTGCCCATTTGGCAGGACCTGGTTAAACTTTTAGGGGCTTTTAGCCCCCCGGCCGCCTAAACTTTGTGCTCTCTGGCTCACTCAGGGCCAGCAGATGTCTGTCCTTTGTGGATTTGCGACGTCACAGGGCCTCTCCTGAGCTGCGGGCGAGTCCTCGGGAGGGACTCTGTCTGCGGGGCAAGGGGAGGGGGGAAGGAAGTCAGAAAGTCTGCGAATAACTGACTGTACCGTGGTTTCTAAGTTGCAGAACAGGAGTCAGAGATAAGCCGTGTGGCCTTCAGAGCCACTCAGGACTTCTGTGACTTGCGTTTTCCCACAGAATGACAACTGTGCTCAGCTCCCTGATTTTCACGGGGACACTGACACTGTCGAGCAAAGTGGTGAGAACATGGGCTCAGGCGCCAGACTGCCTGGTCCCGCCCCAGCGGGTTCCTCTCTGGGCCTCGGTTTCCTCGTGGATCAAGTGGGAATCATCCTAGACACCCCCCTGGGGGCAGGTTAGGAAAGACGTCCCCATGTCAGCCAGGGCTGGGGAGGGTCCCAGTCATGTCCACTGTGCTGAGAACTCAAGGGGGCTCTGATTGAAAAACAACTGCTTTGGCCAGACCCGTGTGGCTCAGCGGCTGAGCGTGGACCTAGGAACCAGAAGGTCCGGGTTCAGGTCCTGGTCAGGGCACAGGCCCGGGTTGTGGGTTCGATCCCCAGTCAGGGCGTGCAGGAGGCAGCCCATCAATGCCTCTCTCTCACCGTCGATGCTTCTCTCTCTCTCTGTCCCCCCTTCTCTCTCTAAAATCAATAAAAATATATTTTTTTAAAAAAAGAAAAAAAGAAAGCTGCTCTGAATTCTGTGAAGAGCCGTATGTCAACAGCGAAAGTCCCCTAGACTGTGTGGTCTCGAGATATTTGCACACCCAAGTTGACAGCAGCTTTATCCCCAGTCGCCAAGAGGTGGACACAACCCAAGGGTCCCCTGTTGGACAGATGGATAAACAAACACGGTCCATCCACCCCACGGAGGCGTATTCAGCCTTAAAGGGAAGGGAATTCCCACACGTGCTACAATGTAGACGAACTTTGAAGACAATACATTGAGTGAAATAAGCCAGACACAAAAGGATACATATTACAGGATCCCAGCTACAGGAGGGCCGGGGAGTCAGGTCCGGAGGGCCCGGAGCGGGCGGAGCCGGCGAGGGGCGGGGCTGGTGCTCCCCGGGGACCGTGTCAGTTTTGTCCCATGAAGGGCTCTAGAGGTGGGCAGGGGGACTGCTGCCCAACAAGCAAATGTGCTTAATGCCTCTGAACTGGACACTTAAACATGGTCGAAATGGTAAGTTTTACATTGTGTGTATTTTACTACAATTAAAAGGACACGCTGAGGTTGGCCCTCCTCAGGGAACCCATGGGGACACCTCAAACCGAGAGCCGCACGGACCCGGTGGCCGCTGGGGGGCTGGGGGGCCTCCGCCGCGGGGGCAGGAGTGGGGCCAGCTCTCGGTCTCCTCCCCTCCTGCCCGAGCAGCACGCGCGTGCTCCTCCCATAACCGAATCTGAAAAAGCCACGGGGCCGAGAGAGCCATAAAGGGCCTCCCTCCCTCCCCCCCTCCCTGCGGGCAACCCCTGCAAACAGCCCCCCTTCTTACGGTGGCGTCGCCTCCCCGAGTCTAATTAATATGCTCCTGATGCCGTTTCTCGATTTATCTGCCTCGGAGGTGACCTTTGGCTTCCTGCTGGGCCGGGCGAGGCCTTGGCATGGACTCCATGCACCCCCCCCCACTGTGCGCTCTCTAACCCAGTCCTGTGCCGTTTGGTGGCCCCGGCCCCTGTCCTCTCAGTGCAGCAGGGTCCTCAGACACGTGACAACTATACAAGCCCGCTCCCCACTTCTGCATGATCCCTGCCTGGGGGCCGGGGGGACGAGGGGAGGCTCTTCGGAGGAAAACCTGTCAGGGAAGGTGGTCAGAGAGCTGGACACCACCTGGGACCTCAGGCCACTGCTCGGGGCACCAGGCTCCAGACCCCGGGTGATGTCTCTGCTTAGCTGGGGCCTGGATCTCACAGCGAAGGGAACGCATGTTCATCCGTGTCCCCAGAGCACGGGCTGGGTCCGGAACACACAGTGGGCCTCACGCGGCTCCCCGCTGCCCTGCACTGCCACTCCGCCGCGGTCCGATTTCTCCGGTGATCAGCCTGGGGCCCCAGCTGTGGCTGCCTCTGAAGAGCGGCCACGATAGTGACCTTGGAAAGCAGCCCCGGAGTCGGAGATTTCTGTAATCATCAGAGATCACGGGGGACAGTACGTGCTTAAAACGGAGCTGTCTCGTCTTGCGCCTGTGTGACACCGAGAGATGAGGAACTCTGGTGCGGGAGCCCCCCTGACCCCAGCTCGGTCCTTCCGAAGCTACGGCGTCCGCGGCTCTGGCTCGGGGTCAGGGCTGGGGCCTGTTGCTTAACCCTTGATATTTACCAGCTCCAGTCCGTTCACCAACCCCCAGTGCCAAGCTCGCCCGAGAAAATGCTGTGCCCTTTTCATGGGGCTGTCATGCACAGAAGCTGTCACTATGTTCCCTCTGTCCTGTCCCCCGGCGTGCCCCGCAGCAGGCGCCTGCCAGCACTCGGGGGGGTGCTCTGAGGATAAGCCTGAAAATGCCAGGGGTAGTTGTACCCCCTTTCTCTCCCAGCCCAGCCTGGCTGCCCTGGTCCAGAGCCCCACACCAAGTCCAGGGCTGGTCTGCCCCTCCGTGCGCGCCCTGCAGAAACAATTGCCGGCCCCTCCGGCTCTGGCGCCGGCAGCTGGGGTCTGGCTGGGCGACGTCTGGAGCGGGGAGAGGGTGGGGTGGGGCATTTGAGCAGGGAGTCCAGCTCCCCCCGCGCGGCTGCAATGCTCCCGTCCCCTGCTGAGACCTGACCCACCACCCTCACCACCTCCGGCTCCATCCAAGGGGCCGGGAGGCCAGTGGGACAGGGAAGGAAAGAAGAGGGTCCCAGACCTAAGCGGCAAGTGACCCCAAATCCCTGCAACCATGGGCTGCCCTGGACTGAGCATTTTCTACGTCAGTCGCTGGGTCAGGCTGTCTGTGTAGATTGTCTCACGTGCCGAGGAGGGTGCAGCCGCTCCACAGGCTTCACCCCTGCCTGTGCCCTGTCCTGGCTGCCCTCTCACAGACAGGCAGGCCCCGTGCCACCCTTAGAACGGGCCTCAAACTGGTGAAAAGCTGCCTCAGGTGCTAACTGTGTTCAGAGTCGTACTGGACACAGTTCACAGTTGGAATTTCACTCTGTCCTTTCTTTGTGGCTGTCTTGTTGTAAAGTTGTATCTTTTTAATGCTACAGTTTGGCTATTTTGTTGAAATTGCTGCAGTAGCTCTTTGTGTGCCTGTTAGTCACTCATTTTTACTAACAAGGGGGATGGTAGGTCGAAGACACGGTACCGGCCCCTACAGCCCCATAGTCTCGTAGGAGGGACCAGCGTCACCACGTAGCATCCTGTGCAGCCCACCGAGCCTCGCAGGCCTCAATCCTGCCCCTAAAGACTTCAGAAGTGCTGTCCCCCAGGGGGATTCATCAAATCGTTGACTGGATCAATGAGTTACCTAGAATCGATTATTAGGCTAAGAGAATATTTTCTTTTGAACACGATTCCTCTCATTGGTATCGCTCTACAGAGGTAGCCAAAGAACTCTATTTATAGCCTATAATTTTATTCTCACAGCAGCCTTATGGACTGAGTAGAAAAAGAACTACGCTCGCCTCATTTTACAAATGAGGGAAGTTACAGGCTTACTAAGTGGTAGAGTCTGGGCAAGAACTTCTTCTGCTCCTTGGACAAAGATTTATCTATTCATCCATCTGTCCATCCATCCACCCACTATCCATCCATCCATCCATCCATCCACCCACCATCCATCCATCCATCCACCCACCATCCATCCATCCATCCATCCACCCAACATCCATCCATCCATCCACCCAACATCCATCCATCCATCCATCCATCCATCCACCCAACATCCATCCATCCATCCACCCAACATCCATCCATCCATCCATCCACCCACCCAGCATCCATCCATCCATCCACCCACCCACCATCCATCCATCCATCCATCCACCCACCCACCATCCATCCATCCATCCATCCACCCAGCATCCATCCATCCATCCACCCACCCAACATCCATCCATCCATCCATCCATCCATCCATCCATCCATCCACCCAGCATCCATCCATCCATCCACCCACCCAACATCCATCCATCCATCCATCCATCCACCCACCCACCATCCATCCATCCATCCATCCACCCAACATCCACCCACCCACCCACCACCCATCCACCATCCGTCATTCCTCTCTCCTACGCACACACATCGAGCCCCTATTGGCCATGCCCAGGGCTAAGTGCTGGAGGTCAGAGGTGGCTCCAGCTTCCAAGGATCCCCCAGTCTGGAAGGTTATTTGGGTCCCATAGGCTATGGCGGTGGCTAATGTTCTCCTTCATGTGTCCAGATTACTTTTTTCCCCTCACGTACGATCTGGGGACAGGCAAAGGTACCAGGTAACAAATTCCTTTGTCTGGGTTGGGGGTGTTGGTACCACGGTGAAAGATGAGGCACAGGGAAGAGTGTGACACCTCGTGACTCCCCGTGGGCCCCAGCACAATGTGCCGAGCAGGTCACTGTGCTGCCTGGGCCTCCTGGCAGCCGTGTGAGGATTTCTGGTCTCTCTCTGGATATTAAGAGGCAGCAGATCTTCTTTTGATGGATTAATGGATCTAAATGTCAGGAGGGCTCCTGATTTACAGCCTACATCCTAGTCCACCCTCTGCAGCCTGGCAGAGCCTTAGAGAAAAGTTTAGGGTCAAGTGAAGGTTGTTTTTTTTCAAGATGAGAGGACATGTGACAGTGCAAGAATGTAATGAGTGGTGATCCTGCTCAGCAATGGGGGGAGGGTCAGCGTGGGGTGAGAGCTCTGTGCCTGGTAGGTCCAGGCCCCCAGCCCTTGAGGGCTCGGGCTCTGGGGAATTGACTCATGATAACCCAACTCACGAGAGACTGAGTGATGAGCCCAGATGGCAGCGTGGGAGGCTGACCACGCAGCAGCCAGGGCCTCTGGCCTGCAGGTGCCCACCTGCCCTGCGGCCGGGCCAGAAAGGAAGGAGAGGCGCCGCTGGGCGGGGAGTCTGCTGGAGCGGCCCCACCTGTCGGGGCAGAGCTGGGCTTGAACTTGGGCCCAGGGCTCCTTCCCAGCCTTCCTGCGTTTCCACCTGGCCCAAGGCCCTCCAGCCCCTCGTCCTCAAGGGTCCAAACGTAGTCGTAAGAACTTGAATGTCAGCGTCTCTTCCGAATGAAAGGCAGGCTTGAAACTCTGCGTGCGTGGCGAGCACGTGTAATTCCTGGATACCCAAGGAAACAAACCGAGCAGATGGATTTCCTCCTGCGTGTTGGCAGCCAGGGGAGTGCCAGGCTCCAGCTCTGAAAGCGAAGACAGGGCTGGATGCTCTCAGCAGACGTTTGCGACTGGCCGGGAAGCCCTGGCCCTACTCCTGGGGTCCTCCTGCTTAAGGAGCAGAGGAGGCAGGGGCTGGACTAGCACCAACCTGTCCTCGTGGTCCTGGACCCCCGGTCTCGAGACCCCTCCTGCAGTCATTCCCTGGAGACAGAGCTCTGGAAGATTTGTCTTGGCCAACAAGCAGTAGATAGTGTGTACGTGTGAGTGTGTGAGTATGTCTGTGCGTGTGTGCACGTGTGTGCCTGCATGTGCACGTGCGCGCACATGTGCATGTATGTTGGTGCATGTGTGTGCACGTGTGCTTGTGTGTGCGTGTGTGTGCACGTGTGCATGTGTGTGCGTGCGTGTGTGTTGTTGGAGGCAAAATGCGGGAGAGGTGAAGGCTGAGGAGCTTGGGCTCGGGCGTTGGGGGTAACTGGAAGATGCAGTTGCCAGGTAGGCGCCGCTAGAGCCCAGTAGGGGCTGGAGAGGGCAAAGGACTGTTGACCGTGTGAGGGGCCCGTCGCTGTGCAAAAGATTAGCCCCAAAAGGAGTGGCTTAAACCAGCAGTTGTCATCACGCAGTTCCGTGGGTCAGGACTCTGGCGTGGGAACTGGCTCCTCCGACCTGGGTGGCATCCCGAGGCTCCTGTGGTGGCTGGCGGGGTCAGTTCCCTGAATGGCCCACCCTGCACCCGCGGGTGCCCTAGAGCAATGAGAATGCTGAAGGTTCCTGCTGAAACCAAGGCAGGGGCAGGGGCAGGGGCAGGGGGCAGGGGCAGGGGGCAGGAGACGGGCCTCTAACCCACGCTCAGCGCTCTCATCTCGCCGATCAGGTGGCCTTGCTGGCCTCAGGAGGTAGGAGCTGGCCTCAGGAGGCAGAACATAGGACAGGTCATTTTTTTTTTTTTTTAAATTGCGGTAAGATATACAGAACATAAACACGACCATCTTAACCGTTTTTAGACGTACAGTCAGCAGCATTAGGCACATTCATGTTGTGCACCACCATCTGTCTCCAGATATTTTTCACCTTCCCAAGCTGAGATTTGTGCCAATTGTACATCACGCCCTCCCCCAGCCCTGACGGCCTCCCTCCTGTTTTCCGTCTCTGTGGATGTGACTCCTCCGGGGCCTCGCAGGAAGAACCACACGGAGCTTGTCCTGCGCCACTGGCTGGGCTCACTGAGCACAGCGTCCGGTGGGGTCATCCCGGGGTGGGAGGCGTCAGAATGCCCTTCCTGCCTAAGGCTGGACGTGCTCCGTTGTCTGGACGGGCCACGTTTTGTTTCTGCATCGCCCGGCGATGGGCGTTCAGTCGGGAGGAACACTGCTCTCGACAGGGGGGTACAGGGCCTGCTCGGGACAGGTCCCTGGCGATGGGGGCTGCGAGGGGGACAGGGCTGGAGGGAAGTCCCCAGGCCTGCCAGGCTCAGGGTGAGGGTCCGGGAGCGGGGGTGGTGAGGGGCTGCGGTGGGCACTGCCTTCTCACAGCGTGACCGGCCTCTGGCTTCACCCTCTCTCGCTCCCTGTGAAATTCCCTGGTTGCCACATACACCCCGAGGGCCAGGACCGTGTCTTCCTGTAGCCGCCAGGAGGGAGGGAGACACTGGGGAGACTCGAGAGCTGTCCCAGAATAGCTGACAGGCAGCCAAACCCACAACCGATGGCCTGTGTTCAGGATGGTCAGGGGCCGAGGCCCCACGGCCGGGGTAGAGGGACAAAGCCGGCCCAACAGCACAGCCACTGTCCCGCAACGGCCAGTGTCAACGAAGGCAGCGTCAGAGGTCCCCTCGCCTACGGGGTCGGCTGCATCCGTGTGGGAGCAGCCACGGGCTCAGGCCGGTCGGGACGCAGGAGGCCCGTCTCTGCAGGGTCAGCTCTGGGCTCCGGAACGAAGCCTAACCGACCAGCCCCGTCTGTGGTGTGCCTGCCGTCCTCCCGGGTTGGTGGGCTCTCTGGGTAGCTTCCGGTTGAGCAGAAAGAGCTGAGCAGGGGACAGGGCTGCCCCCGGCCCACCCCCGGCCCTGCTGTGCTTCTCTGTCAGCGTCTCGTTGGCCAAAACCTGTCCCAAGGCCCAGCCTGGGGCCCGGGGTCCGGGATCGGGAAGCAGTTCTGCCTCCCAGGGAAGATCCACAGGTCACACGGCCAAGGGTGGGGCCCAGAATTGGTGCCAACCTGCGTGTGCATGTGTGTGTGTGCGTGTGTGTGCATCTCCCCTCCTGGACTGCGTGGAAAGCTTCCTTGCTCTGGGCAGTGCCCACGAAGGGCCTGGGTTACCGAGGAACCTCCCGCTACGTGTCCAAGGGCAGAGCAGGCTCTTCATCTCCGACTCTCACACTTCAGGGGCTCCCGGGGCTTGACGCTAAGAAGGATTTATGTCTCCCCGATGGCAGATAGAGGGGGGGGCCGCCTTCAGCTTGCAAGAGGCGCGGCTGGCACCTGGCTCACCATATGCTTAAGTGGATTTCAGAAAAGAGGGGGCTTTTCATTATTAAAAGGGGCTGTTGTGAAAATGCCCAAACGTTGTAAAGCGATTGTGACGTGACCCGTGTGCGGCCGTCGCTTCGTGATGGGATTTGGGAGCTGGGCCACAGCCAGGGCTGGACCCGCACCCCAGAGGCGCCCCGTCCCTCCGCGGAGTTGTGGCTGCTCTGTGAGGCTCAGGTACACACGGGGGGGGGGGGGGGGGACCTGAGTCTTCAGACACAAGTGGCAGGGGGCAGTGGTTCTCAACAGGGGGACGCCGTGTCCCAGGGGACATTTGGCAAAGTCTGCAGCCGTTTCTGGTTGTCACAGCTGGGAGGAGGGCACGCTGCTGGCATCTGGTGGGCGGAGCCCAGGGACGCTGCTCAGGCCGCCCGGTGCGGGCGCAGGACCGCCCCCCCCCAGCAGGAGCATCTGCCCAGAGTGTGACTCAGCCCGAGGAAGCGGGAGTCTCACAGCCACACTGGGACGGAGCTGGAGGACACTGTGCTCAGTGACATCGGCCAGATGCAAAAGGACGGATCCCGGGTGATCCCACCTATGAGGTCCCTTAGGAGTCACATTCAGAGGCAGGAAGGGGACGGCGGTGCCGAGGGCGGGGAGGGACGGAGGTTCTGATCCGCAGGACAGAGAGGGGACATGGGGGGGGGGGTTGGGGGCACAATATGAACGCGCTTGATACCACTGGACTGTGCGCTTAAAAATGGCATATATTTACCACAATTTCAAAAGCGCTGCAATATAAACAAAAACAAAAGACGACGTATTTGTCCAGAATGTCAACGGAGCTGTGGTCACGTGCGGGAGTCAGCGCTGGCCTTGCATGTGCAGCTGGGACCGTCCGGGGTAAATGCAGCATTTCACGCATGAGTCACAAAGTGTGATGACTGACAGAGGGGCTGTTGCCCACAGCCCTTCCTTCTGCCCCCCCGTACCCACAGGACCTCCAGTCCCCATTCCGAATTACCCTGGGGTGCCCACGTCCCCAGGGAGCCTCACCCCAGCTCACAATCCAGGTGGCCACCCAGAGAGGCCCCGTCCTGGCCGGCCGTCCTGCAGTGGTTAGAGATCACCCGCCCCGAAGACCCTCCGAGGGGCAGCTTCTGTCCTCAGGTCCTTGGGGAGAGCCCGTGGCTGCCAGTGTGCTTCCCAGACACCCAGCTGCGCCCAGCGGCCCTGCTCAGGCCTAGACTCCCTCACCCCTCCAGCCGGTGCCCCACACACAGCAGGCTTAGCTCCGGGAGCAGGTGCCACCCCCACGCCCGCAGGAAGCACGGGCGAAGCAGGGAGGCCACCTGCGAGGCCGGAGGTGACAATGTGTGTGGCTGGTGATGTCCCAGGAGGAGCCCAGAGGCCGGCTGCCGTGGCTGCCGCTAGGCCGGGGGCTTCGGCCTGACACGTGGTCAGAGCGGCGACAGGCTCAGACCCTGGAAACCTCTGGGTGCTGGTGGGAACCTGGTTGGTTCTAGGGAAATTGGGCTCTTGGAGGTGTTGAGCCTTCGATGGTCCCTGATATAATCGAAGCTTTAAAAGAATCACTTTGCAAAATGCCTACTAAGCGCTATCCCATGACAGCCTCAGAGCGCAGGGCCCTGGGCAATCTCATCTTCTCCCCATTCTGCAGGTGAGAAAACTAAGGCCCAGAGAGGTCAAGCAACTTGCCCTCGGGCGCAGAGCTTGCGAGAGGCAGAGAGGGGCTGGGAGCCGGCTGTCTTGCCCCAAAGGCCCTGCTGCAGCACAGACGGACAGCCTGACCGCCGTCTCTCGCGGGCCAGCACCCTGGCCGGTGTCAGGGTCAACGCGGACGGTTCCAAGGTTCCAACGCCCAGCTGTTCCCTTTGGAAGGCACGTTGACTCGTGAGAAATCCAGCCGTCTGCCTGGATCTTCTTACCTTCGCGATGGAACCGGGGGCTTGGGGGGGGCTGTACGGTGGGAGGAGGGAGCCGCGGGCACAGCCTTTGAGCAGCGGCTTGGGCCCGGCCGGGGGATCCTGGCTGTGGCTGTGCTGTCAGCCTTGGACAGTGTTAGCTCAGCGATGCGGCCGCCGGCTCCAGGCGTGAGTTCCTGAGCCCGCCTGGAGCCCGCCGCGTGTCTCTCATCATAAGGATCCCTAACCCGGTGAGAGCAGCGTGACAGACGCGGGGCTTTCTTTTCTGTCTCCTTTCAATTCATTCTGTCAGCCCCCTGCTTTGATTAGAGCTGGGGCGCTCGGGGGCCGTCAGGAAAGCCCGGCTCAGGCCTACCTGGGAGTGGGTGGCATAGGGGCTCTTATTCACCCCCCCAGGCAGCAGAGGAGGGAGGCTGCCTGTCCCCCGGGGGTGCTGCGGGAGTGACAGCCACGCTTGGAGGGAAGAGGCGGGCTCCCTGCTCGCCCCGGCTCCCCAGCTCCCTTCCCACCTCTTTTGGGAGCAGGGATTGAAAGACGCATAAAAATTCAAGCCATACTCCAAATAAATGAAAGGAGAGAAAATATACTTAAGAAGGAGATAACCGTGGCAATCACTTTGACTCAGTGGTAATAAAAACCCGTATGGTAAACATAAGCCGGGAGGCGCGAGGCTGGCGCTCCGCCGGAGCGAGGGCCTGTTGGGAAGGGCGGCGAGGACTTCAGGCTCCCTCCTGGCGCGTCCCTCTGATTAAAACCGGGACGAGAAAATTATGTGAGGAAGATGGAGAGTTATGGGGGGAAATAATGACCGAGACTGGGACAGAAATTGATCACACAATTGCGTTGGCGCGTCTCTCCCCGGCTGACACTCCGCCTGGGCCGGGATCACATGTCACAGGGTGGCTGCCGTGAATGATTCGCGGGGCGGGGCTGTCCCGGGCCCAGTACGGAGCGTGCCGGCTGGGATGGCCCCCTCGGCCCGGCCGCCTGCTCTGCGGATCCGCCGCCCCATCCATCCCCTGCAGCCATCAGATCGGGTCTGCCGCCGTGACAAGCCAGCCAGACAGAACTCTCACCCCCGGCAGCTGGGCGTCTGCAGAAAGCCGCCCAGCCCTCCTCGCTGGAGACATTAATTTCAGGTGGATGGATGGAACTCTTTGTTCTCTCTGCCTCCTGACACTTGCTTTCTGCAAGGAGACAACTATCCCCCGGCCTTCGAGCTCCTGCCAGCTCCACGCGCCTCCGTCCCAGCCCTGGTTTATCCTGTGAGGGCCGCTGGCTGCCTGGCAAGCGCCCTGCAGCTCCTGAGCCACCGCGGTGCCCAGGGCCGGGCGCACATGCCAGGACGCCCCGGCCCCGGCCCTCTGCCTGGCTTTGCGCCACCCTGCAGTTCCAACCATGATGTGATTCCTCGGCGCTCCTTGCACTTTCCGTGTCTTTCCTGGGAAGTGTCTGTCAGAACAAAAATGGGAAACGGTTGCTCAAGTGCCAAATTTGCCACCATGAAGCTAATTGGGGGGAGGGGGGCCGCACCGGTGCTGCTGGCTTCAGTGCAGGTTGGGATGATGTTTTCGGAAGCACTGGGAGAGTGTCCCGAGAACCCTGAGGAGCTCATGCCCTTCGCTCCTGATGGGTGGAATTGCATCCCCAGAGACATACATCCAAGTCCTAAGCCCTGGTACCAAACGCGACCTTAGTTAGAAATGCGGCCTTCGGCCGGGCGGGTGTGCGTGATCCCCTGCACTGAAAGGTCGCCGGCCGGGTTCCCAGTCAGGGCACACGCCCAGGGTGCAGGCTCCATCCCAATAGGGGGCGTGCAGGAGGCCGTGGATTGATGTCTCTCTCTCTCGCTCTCAAAATAAATTTTAAAAAATCTTTTTTTTTTTTAAAGAAATAGGGTCTTTGCAGCTCTTATTCAGATGTCAGTTAAGAAGATTTGGGGTGGGCCCTGATCCAGCGCGACTGGAGTCCTAGGAAGTGGAGGAACACAGAGACACAGGAAGCGTGATGGAGGCGGGGGCTCTGCACCCCGAGAAAGGCCTGGGCTGCAGGGGACACCAGCAGCTCACAGGGAGCCCGGGGCAGGTTCTCCCCAGACCTTCCCAGGGAGCGCCGGCCGACAACCCCTTCCCTTCTGACTTCGGGCCTGCGGGACGGTCCCTTTCTGTCGTTTTAAGCCGCCCGTCTGTGGTGCTTTGTTACGGCCGCCCCAGGAAACGCACCCAGACTTCTTTGCATGCCTTACGCTCATTTCTAGGAAGAAATCTAGTCGCTCCTTATGGACCCAGCTTCTTTCCATTGCCTCCTGGGTGCCAAGACTACATTTCCCAGGCTCCCTTGCAGTGAGCTGTGCCATGTGACCGAGCCTGGCCAATGGTGATGTGAGGCACAGGCCTGGCCAATAGGAACCTCGGCCCCCCTCCTGCGGCTCCCTCACCCCCAGAGCCAACGTCCAGCAGAGGGTCCCCGGGGCCCTGGGGGTGATGGGACCCACAAGCCGGGAAGAGTCTGTGCCCCCGAGGTCACCCCAAACACCGGTGTTGACCTGTTGTGTGGGGAGCAATGACCTTCTGCTGAGATTGGAGGGGTCCAGCACTTAGCATAAAATGACTAATACAAGGGAATAACCCGAGATGAGCAAAATAAAGACCTATGGGCAGGCGTGACCCGTGCCCGTTTCACTCACCCGGAGTTCAAAATAGGGTCACGCTCTACATGTAGGGCTTTCATTTAGAAAAGCAATTAAAATTATTTTTTTAAAAAAGAAGTCCGTGTCTGAGGCCCAAGCACACATGCTGTGTTTTTCAGGGAGCCTTTCCGGTCGCTCGACAAGGTGGAATTTATTTCATATAGTAGTTTGGTAATGACACTGGTCGTCTTTATGGAGGGCTCACCCTGCGCCTGGCATCGGCCGGCTCCGTCCTCACAGCATCTCTATGGAACAGAAGCTGTCTGTTCCCCTATCTTGCACATGGATTTGGGGCCAGGGTGCCATCAGCACCTCTCCCAGGGTCCCAGGCCCGGAAATGCCGGAGCAGGGAATTTGAACCCAGGTCTGTGTGACCCCAGGGGCCCGGGGAGGGGCTGCGGTTCCTTCCGGCTGCAGGGCCCAGCCTCCAACTGCACGGCTGGGACCCCAGCCCAGCCCCGGCCAGCGGAGAGAGCACCCAATGCTGCTTACTTGCTTGGTGTCTCAATTTCCTTACTGGCAAAACGGATATAAAACAGGAGCTATAAATGAGGTTATTAGGAGGGATTAAATGAGTTAATTCTCAGGAAAAGAGCTTGGCTCCCCCCACACAAGGCGGGATTATAATATTTTAGTTACCGCGTGTTCTCTAATCCCCCATTAAAGGCATAGGCCACCGCAGGGTTAGCCGAGGCTCCCCCGGGACCAGGTGTTTGCCGAGAACCGTTGATGAGATGCGAATATTACATAAAATAACAAACCGGGAGCTTAAAAGGACTTTAAAAAGACAGTTGGTTATATAATTAGTATTTTCATAAAGGTAGGATCTTATTACAGGCAATACTATTAAAATAAAAGGTTTTAAAATTCAGTTTGCATATTTTTTTTTTACCGGATAACAAATTTTCTCAATTGTAGCCTCTATCAATTTTCTCAATTGTTTCCTCTTTCTCCCCCGATTCGGAAACGCACCGTCGGCACTGGGCACAGAGCGAATCTCGGTGAGTCTCCCTCCGGGGCCCTGGGGGAAAGGAGGGCTCAGGCTCACGGACCTGGTGGACCCGGCCCTCGCCCCTCCTCTGCAGGGCACTCCCAGCCCTGCGGACAGGACAGAGGGACTGAGGTCTGACCCAGGTCTGATCCAGTGAAGGCTCGGATCCGGTGCAGGAGGCCCCCCAGACTGAGCCGTCGGGGCGCCCCCTGGGCCTCATCTCGCTCCACAGTTCAGGCTCCCAGACAGGCCCTTCCCTGCCCCCCACCAATCTGCCCCTGGAGTAGGGAGGCCGGGGGATGAAGGTTGCGTTGCTGTGAAGGGTCCACTCCTCGGCTCCGCCTGGGCCTGCGCTTTGAGGCCGAGGCTAAGCAGAGCCTCGGTTCTGAACGAAGCAACGTGGGTGGTGGGGGGGTTCCACGAGAGGCGCTTTCTACCGCGGTCCCTGTGCTACCCAGGCCTGGCCCCCTTTGTAGAACCGAATCACACGGTCTGCTTATCACAACTGCGTGTGAGCGTGTGGAAAAACAATGACTGAACAGGGAGGTGTGAAACCACCTACACAGGTGTCCCCCGGCTTTGGACGGATCGGGGGGTGGCGAGGGTGTCAGAGCCCGGGGCTCCTGCAGCCGTGGTCCCCACGGAGGGCGACATGGGCCAGCCTGTGACCTCCCTTCTCTCCTCCTGTCACCCCCCTGTCAACAAAACATCTGACCTGCGGAGGGGGTGGCTTGGGTTTTGCTAAAAACAGGAATGATGCTCAGACAAAAGCCAAGTACTTGATGATCTATTTTGGTTTCTTTTACGCTAAGCAGAGATTTCTCTGGAAAGGGCGGAAGCTGGCCGGCCCCTCCGAGCGGAGAACAGCTCAGGGAAGCGCCCACTTTTCCCGAGTCCTTCTGACCTCCAGTCTTGCTCCCAATTCTTGATGACAAAACACACCCACTGCCCTTGATGAATTCAGCGGAGAAGCTGCAACACTGGAGGACAGGACACAGCTTGTGCTTCCTGCAAAAGGAGAGCCTTGCGGGGGCCGCGCGGGCTCGTGTTTGAAGAAGAGATCAGGCCCCTGGAGATGGGCCCACAGCTGAGCCTGGAAGCTGTGAAATCGCAGCCTCCTGCCTGGTCGGCGTGGCTCAGGGGTTGAGCGTGGACCCACAATCCAGGAGGTCAGGGTTCGATTCCAGGGCAGGGCACATGCCCGGTTTTGGGCTCGGTCCCCAGCAGGAGGCGGGCAGGAGGCAGCTCATCAATGACTCTCACCATTGGTGTTTCTATCTCTCTCTCTCCCTCTCCCTTCCTCTCTCTGAAATCAATAAAAATATTTATTTATTTATTTATTTATTTTTAATACTTTTTTTTAAAAAAAAAATTTCTTTATTGATTTCAGAGAGAGGAAAGGAGAGGGAGTGAGAGAGAGAAATATCAATGATGAGAGAGTCATTGATCAGCTGCCCAGCTTGCAACCCGGGCCTGTGCCCTGACCGGGAATCGAACCCCGATCGCCTGGATCCTAGGTCAACGCTCAACCTCTGAGCCACGCCTGGCCGGACTCAATAAAAATATTTAAAAACAACAACCCTGGCTTCCATTGGAGGCATTTGCTCCGACCCTCTCCCTGCTCCCACCTGCCCTTATTTGCCCCTGACTTACGACTTCACTGTTTGACCAACACACTCAGGTTTGTACGTCTGTTCTCTGCTCACTTTGCTGTACAGGGTTTGCAAAAGTAGGTTTACAGTTGTTTGTATGGAAAATAATACAATGGCCCATAAATAATAAATACAAGAATAAACTCTGTGTACTTAACAGATGTAAACCTACTTTTGCCCATCCATGTATCTTTGGGTTCTGGCTGCCAAGTAGCCCGAGTTCGGCTGGAAGGGGTCCTCCGGTCACCCTCACGGGCTAGAACCAGGCCCCCTGCTCTGTCTAGTCAGGCTGAAGGTTAGGCTGCTGTTTCCGGTCAGAGCGGGGCCTAAAGCCCCTCCTCTCTCCCGGAGCCCCCTCTGCGGCCTGAGGCTCATGCCGGCCTGGTGTCCCCAACCCCCACCCCCTTTCCTAGCTTGACTCAGACAGGGTTTCATGCATTTTTTGAGATTCACAAAATCTGTTTTCAAGATTAAACTCCCTTATTTAGAAGCTTTGCGGAAAGCGGGCGATGTCCTTGCTTGTGAAGAATTGGGGACGCCGGAAATTGGAACTGCAGGCCCGAGTGGCCAGCTGATCTCAGGCGGCGGTGACGAGATCGCCCAGGTGAGAAAGATGAGCCCTTGAATTCCCAGCCCCTCATTAGTCACAGACGCTCCCTGCCTTCCGGAAACCTGGAGCCACACTTCCAAGAGCTTATCAGGGGACTGGAACAGTCATTCGTGACACAGGATCCAGGCTTCTTTTTAATGCCCTGGTGCTATGAATGACTCAGGCCCAGTCTGGTTTTTGTTTTTTTGGTTAATCTTCACCTGAGGATTTCCATTGATTCCTTTTTTTAGAGAGAGTGGGAGGGAGGGAGGGGAGAGAGAGAGAGAAACATCAACTTGAGAGAGACACATGGACCCCTGCACGCGCCCCAGCTAGGGCCAGGGAACCAACTTGAAACCCCGGTACGTGCCCTTGACCGGGAATCAAACCTGTGACCCTTCAGTGCACAGGCTGACGCTCTAACCACTGAGCCACACTGGCCAGGACTCAGGCCCATTGTCCAACCTTCAGGCCCAGAGCTGCGCTATCACCAGCCCCCTTGTGGTGTTTTCACAAATCGTAGAATCACCCTGAAGTGTCCTTGGAGACCACCGTCACCTTCCTCCTGTCACGGATGTGGAGACTGAGGACAGAGAAGGGCAGGGTCTCGGCCGCCGTCTGCAGGAATTGGTGGGGGGCTGGGGACCAGCACGTGCATATCCTGACCCTCAGTTCATGACGCGGACCCCAAACGGCCTCTTGGTTCTGGGGTCACGTCGGTAAAACAGCAGAGGGCGTGTCTTGTTCTGGGGTTTGGGGGAGAGCGTGAGTCCTGTTCTGGCTTGGCGGCTGGAGGATTGGCTAACTGCCTCATAGTTTTCATTTATTCGGTACAAATACAGGGTGTCCCCCCCAAATGTATAGATGCTCTTAACCCATTATTAATTCCAATGGGTTAAATCTGGAAAGAAAGAAACATCAGTTGAGCTGTTAAAGTGTGTATGCATTTTTGGGGGACACCTGCATTCACTGAAGGCCCGGCATGTGGCCGGAGCACAATCCCTGGAGGAAAATACTCTCCAGCCTCCCCCCGTCTGGCTGACGGTGTGCTACCACCAGGGTTTCCTGATGCAAAATACGGGTCCTGAGTGCCTGTCTTCCCTCTCCCCGCGTTTCCACATGTCCGGGGTGGGGCCAGGCGCCTTTACTTTAAAGCAGCTTCCCCGGTGATTCCGACGACCTGCCAGGTTTGGGCTCCACGGGCTCCTCTACTGTCGTCATTGAGACTCCGGGACAGGTGAGGACCCGCTACAGGTGTGGGGACCGAGCGGCACTCAGGTGAGGCGGGTTCTCGGGTCGCAGAGCTGGTGAGGAACGAGTGGTTTCGAGGCTGCGGCTTCTCCGTACGAGGCTCTGGCTTCCCGCAGGAGAGCCTGGAGCAGCGGCCTGCGGCCCGGGGACCCTGGCCTTCACTGTCGGGCGCTGCCGGGGACACGGCCGCCGCAGGAGCCGTGACATGGCCGTCAGGTGAGAACAGGGTCTTCTCAGGACCCCAGTCCCGCCGCCTCTACTGCTGACTGTGGTGAATTTGCCAACACACAGAGCAGGGAAAAGGAAGGTCTTAACCTCCCTCTGTTTCGGTGAGTTTGTCCTGATTTTTAATGGGACAATTAGGGTCCCAGGGCTGTAATAACAATGAATGCCGGGAATGATGATGACTTAATCCAACAGCTTCCATCAAACGCTTGCTACGTGCCAGGCGAGAAGGCCTGGGATTGCACCGTTCACTCGGATGTCCAAAGGAACACATTTCGAAATGGACCAACGCGGCCTGTCAGAGCCTGGGGGGACCGCACTGAGAAGCGGGGTCTCTTCCAGGGTCCCACTCCCCACCCCCGAGGCTTCGTTTGTTTATTTATTTATTTACTTATTTTAATTTATCTTTATTGTTGCGATTATTACAGGTGTCCTCTTTTTTCCCACTGGCCCCCCTGCACCTCGCCCCGGCCACACCCCCACCCCCAGGCCTTCACTGCGCTATTTACCACCTGCGCCCCTGGGTCATGCATGTGGATATATGTTATTTGTTTAATCTCTCCCCACCCGCCCCCCCAGGGTTGCGAGACTTCACTCCTAGAGATACAACAATCATCGCGAGCATTGCCCTGGGCACCCACTGCACCCCAGGCACCCTAATGGTTTCATTCACCCTTCAGGGCAGGCATTGCTGGCCCAGTTTTGCAGCTGAGGAAGCAGACCAAGCTGGCTAAAGGACTGACCACGGCCACGGGGATGGGAAGGGGTGCGGGGGAGACTCAGGCCCAGGCGAGCCCGGCACCCGCAGCTTTGGTTCCTGCACCTGAGGCCGCATCCAAACGAACTGCTCGGGAAGCAAGGAATTGCAATCGGAAAACTACGTTTCTGCCTAAACAAAAAGAAAATCGGATTGATCCTGGGAAAGGCACGGCACGCGCAAAATAAAATAAAAAATAGAAAACCCCCCAAAGGACCCCTGGTTCTTTTGTAATATTGGAAGCTTTCGCTGCGTTTCCAAAATCTGGAAGGAAACGGCGGACGGGGTCGATGCCTTTCCTTTCAGAAGCACGTAGGGCCACGTGTCATCGTAAAAAGATTTTTTATTTCCTCCCCCAAGTTAATTAACAGGTTTCATTGGCAGGACCGACTTGGAGGTCCTGCAGCCGCAGCGCAGCGGCGGGCTGCTCCGGGAAGCGGAGTCCCGGTCGCCATGGCGACGGGGCGGGGGCGGGGCCGCTCGCGCCGCCTCCTGGGAAGCGCGTTCGGAACGTCCCGGAGGCGGTTTGGCCCGTCGGCCGCGCCGTACGCGCGGTGCACGCCGGGCCTCGGCAACATGGCGTCCTCCTTGACGCGCTGAGGAGAGGAGTTTCAGTGTAGCTTCCAGCCCGAGGACGAAACTCCGCCGGCCCCGTAAAGCCCGCGGGGCCCGGCTTGCGTGCGCGGCTCCGTGGCGCCCGTTTCTCGGGGTCCGTTCTCGGGCCGGACAGAGCCACGGGGCCGAAGGTCAGGACCCTCCGGGTCGCGCGGGCCGGGCGCTGAGCAGCCGGCTGCGGGCGAGCACGATGGGCCGGTCGTGGCTCCGGCTGCAGCCGCTGCGGCGAGTGCGGGGCCCGCAGGGCTGAGCGCGGCCGGGGGACACCCGGGGCGCTCTGGACCTTTTGCCCTTCGGCCGGAGACCCTCCGCCGCGGCGGCCGGAGCGGGCGGCCCGCGCGAGCTCGGAGGCCCGGAGCGCGGCCCTCGGAAGGCCGCCAGCGCCGCCGCCTGTGACAGCTCGGCCCGCGGGCCGGCCCGCCGCCCGCTTCTCCCCGCGCTCCCCGCTCCGGGTCGGGAGGAAGGCCCCGCGCGCCGCGCCCCGCTCCCCCCGCGGTTCAGGCTGGAGGTGCTCGAGCGCCTGCTGCCCAGGACCCCGCCGCCGCCCATGGAGGCGGAGATGCTGCAGTCGCCCCTGCTGGGGCTGGGCGAGGACGACGAGGCCGACCTCGCCGACTGGAGCCTGCCCCTGGCCTTTATGAAGAAGAGGCACTGTGAGAAGATCGAGGGCTCCAAGTCCCTAGCGCAGAGCTGGAGGATGAAGGACCGGGTAAGCGAGTTCCCGCTGCGCCCCTCGGGCCTTGGTGTTTTTTCTTTTCTTTTTTGTTTTTTTGTTTGTTTGTTTTGTTTTCTCCAACGCAGAAAAAGTGCAGAGCCAAAAGCGTGTCCTTGGCAAAGCGGAGATGTCTTGGCTTTTGTTTGAGTTCTTGTCCCCCCCCCGGCCCCCCCCAGCCACATGTTTTGCAAGTTAACTTTCAAAAGCACAGACCAGCCCAGGCTCCAGTGTCCGGTGGCTGGTCGGTTGGCAGTGAGGCGCCGGATGGGTGTTGATTGAAACTAAGTTGCGATGAGCGCCGGAGAAGAAGCGATTTGGAAATGACAGCGTTGCAGGTTTTCACACACTCTGGTTTAGGCAGTGCTGTTAACACCTAGAGGAAGGACAGCTTGGGATGCGCTGCTTGTGCCCAGGCGGTGAATCTCTTGAGGTGAGTTCACTGGGAAACAAGGTTACCGGCCAGTGTTCAGCCAGCAACAAATGAGTACACAGTTACTTTGAAGTTGCAGTGAACTTCATCACAGCCTTCCAAACAATGTGTCTCGAACCCAGACTTTCCTCCTTCCGTGGGGTTTCAGGTCGCTGTAACCTGGAGACAGGATTTGTCCAATAGCGGAGTTAGAGTATGGTGGGTTGGAACCTGGGTCCTGGCGTCCAGGGGAGTCCCCCTGATGTTGGAGTGTGGACAGCAACGGGCAAGCAGCTAGTAGTAGGAAAGGAAATGGCCAGTTTGGTTTCCTCTGTCCTTAATCGACCAGTTTCCTGGTCTCCGAGGCAAGTGGGTGGGACTGTCTCACTGTGCACACTTAGCATTTGCGTTTGTCTTTTTGTGATTTCTTTTCTCCGTCAAGACTGTCTATTTATTTGAACATTTCGGTAGAGTAAGAGGCATAGCTGTTGTTACAATTCAGTGTGATTGCTCTGGGCTTGTGAATGTGTTTATGGAAGATTATTGTTCTTGGTATCCGATGTTAAATGTATGTGAGATTACCGTTACGGTAATTTTAGTCAGTCAGTCAGTCACTAGTGACCAGTGCTGCGGTTATTGATGTGGCATCCTTTTAAAAGGTTAGGAACATTTGTTTCATCCAAAAGTAGTTTAAGGAGTGAAAGAAGTAATCATTGGGAAAGACTGTATAAAGCCTGCCTCATGGACATCTTTAGTACAAAGTATAGTTCAAATCTTTTGTGGTTGCTCTGCGTATATGCAAAGACATTTATTTTAAAGTTGCTGTCTAAAGATTTTCTTTCATTCCACTTGGGCATTTTTTTCTCTGTTGAAATGTGGTTTCCTCTCCTACCCTAAACACATGCTCAAACTGTTCAAAAGTGATTAACTGATATATTTTTTGACCTTTTAAGTAAAGCATTAATTTTTGAATGATCAACATAACCTATGATAAGTTCTTCACAAGTCATTAGGAGAAAGAAGTTCTGTGAGTCTGAGTAATTACTATGATTCCTACTTAGAAAGGAGCCAGGGGAGAACTTTGCTGTCTCTGACGTTTGTTAAGGAGAAAATCAGCAGCTAAGAGTTTTAGCTTAGTTTGGGAAAACTCGGCACCTTAACAGTCCTCGTGGTATCATTCCCGTGCTCAAACCTTGAGGGGACCTTCTCAGCACACATGTCTGATTTTTCTGGAGGGTGGGAAGAGTGGAGCTCCGAGGAGCACACCCAGCCGCGGCTAAGGGGGCAGCTGGGCCCCGGCCAGTCCCCCTTCCCTTTCTCTCTCTCTCTTATTTTTCTTTGAGAAGCCAGAAAACCTTTATTTTATTTTATTTTTTTATGTGAAGTCTTCTATTTTTAAAATATTGGCACTAATTCAGATATGACAAAACACTAAGGAGTCCAGTTGTGGGCTGGTTCTGGACAGTGGGTGACTTCTGCTCTGCTGTGGTGCCTCCACCAGCTCTGAGCTGGGGGTCTTGAGTGCAGAGGCAGCCAGACTGTCTCCTGTGCTCCAGGTGGCCGCCAGCGGCCAGATGGAGCAGCATCGTTGTAAAGCAGCAAGTGTGGGTCCAGTTGTTCTGTGCTAGGACCTGTGCCAGTGATTTTCAACTACTGTGCCACAAGGATTTTGTCAGATTGGTGAAACATATATTTTTTGGGTATGCCACAGAATCTTAGCAATTAGTTTATATGTGCTGTGAGATGAAATAGGTTGAAAATCGCTGACCTACCTATGCAGACCACTTCCGGTGGGCCATGGACTGTCCTAAATGCAGACCCAGTCTTTGGTTCTTCCCATGATCAGTGTGCAATTCCATATACTTTTATTTTGTTATATATACTAGTGCTTATTAACGGTGTGCTATTTATTGACGTTTCTAAGGATCCCAATTCACATCTTTACTAAAGTTGACTGGCAACTCCAGAAAGTTTCCTGCTACTCGGCACTTGGCATTCTTGCAGAGCTGCACATGCCCACTCTCAGCTGGCAGCCCCACAGTCTTAGTTTTGAATCAGTCCTGGTTTTAAAACGCCACTATTGTTGTGTTCTAATGACTAAGTCACTGTTAGTTGAGTACTGTTAACATCAAATCGGTTTGTTGTTTGGTCAATTCTGCCACGTGTGCTGAGGATATGTATCTGCGTCAATAGCATTTGTGGCTTGTAATGTTCAAATAACTGGACTTATATGAATTACAGTTCAAAATGGACCATTCATAGCCCTGTGGACAAAACGGATGTGTATGAACCTCCCCCGTTTGTAGTTTACTGTGGTCCTTTATAGTTATCAGAGTTCATTCTCCCACTGGGAAGTGGGCATGCGGGGCTAACTGGTCTCAGGTGGATCTTTTGCTTACGCCTACGTGGGCTTGAATGGGGTAGCGTGAGAGCTGCTGCTCTTAAAGGAAGCCATCGGCAGAGGCATTTTACCTACCTGGGCGGAAGAGGTGCAGTTGTAAAGTGATGAAGCCAGTTCCCAAACCATTTCCTAAACCCATCTCTAGATTTGGTGGCCGTTCTTGGAAAGCCAGGCTTTAAGTCAGCCTGGAAGTGAGTAGATACATTAAACTAATGTGTGGACAGTGAAAGGGTACATAGTAATGCTATGGGTACATAGTAACAGTCTGGGTACATAGTAACACTTTATAATCTTAAATCTCTCCCTCTCCTTTTCTGACCTGCATCCGTTCTCAGTCCGCCCAGTTAGGCTCTCTACCCTGGTGCTGAGGCTGCCCCCCACACGGCCCGCTCTTGTTAAATCTAAAGGTGGTTCTGGGTCCTTACCTTGTGTGACCTCTCAGTAGCATTCCACGCGGACCACCCCCGCCTTCAGGAACCTCTTTCCTCACTTGCTTCTGTGTCTTTCCGAAGCTCCAGGTCTTGCTCTGAGGTCTCTAACCGCTCCTCCTCAGACTCCTTTGCTGTTTGACAGCTAAGTGTGGGAGCGCCCAGGACTTGATCCTTGGACACCTTTCTCGCTTACGGTTTTAAATGCTGTCTACACGCCACCCACCCTCCAGTGCCACGTTCGGTTCTGACCTGCCTCAGGAACCCTCTCAGATAGCAGCTAGCCTGCTTTGCCTGGGTCCCCTCCCTCCCCCAGTACACCACCCTGCTGCCCACTTGTTCAGCCTGTAAATCCAGAGTCGACCCTCAATTCCTTCCTCTTCCTCTCGTTGTTGCCGGGTAGGTTCATCAGTGGAACCTGCCAGCGTTGCCCCCAAAGCATCTCTCCCGTTGGACCACTCGTTTTACCTCCACTGCTGAGCCTGGCCCAGGCAACTGCCGCCTTCTGTGTTGTCCTGGCTGGTCTCCCTGCATCCACTCTTGCTCTACGTCGATTCTGCACATAGTGGCCAGAGGGATCTTTGAAAGTGTGACTCCGATTCCATTGCTGCCTTACTGGCCCTGCCCACTGGCTCCCTGAGTCTTTGGCGCCGTCTGTTAAAATTCTTGGGTCTGTAGGATTAGTTTTCACCAACAGTTTGGAAAATGTGTTGCCATAGTTTTGGCGCCTCCACCCCCGGTCCCCTTCAGTCTTGCAGAATTCCAGCTACATTTCTTCTAGATGCTTGACATTGTCCCACCGAGGCTCCACCCCTCCTGCCTTGTTCCTGTTTCAGTTTGTCTCCGTCGGTCCTGTGGCAACGTCTTCATGTTCTCTCATCTGTTCTTCTGCAGTGTTTACTGTTGTTGGGCCCATCCAATGTATTTTTCATCTCAGACCTTATATTTTTATTCTTTAGAAATGTCTTTTTATAGTCTATATTTCTCTCTTTTGTTCATGCTTTCCCTTAAATCCTTTAACAGATTTGTAATGCCATTTTAAAGCCCTTGTCCGCTGTTTCCATCGCTGCAGTCATTTCTGGGTCTTTTTCTGTTGCCTGGTTTTCTTCTGCCCATGGACCATGCTTTCCTGCTTTCACTCACACCCAGGAATTTGGATGGGATGCTGGGCACAGCGAGTGTTACATTGGTTATTGTCAGTTAGACAGTGCTGAGCTGGGTTTTGTCCGGGCAGGAAGTTAACTTACCAGCCTGTTAGCTTCATTCTTTGAAGGCTTGTTTTCCAATTGTTAAAGCAGGCCCAGGTCAGAGGCTGGCACACGAGGGTGACAGGCCAGATCTGGCCACTGTTTCTTTTTGTGAACATACTTGGAACCATGTCAGCCACATCGTTTGTGTATTTTCTGTGTTGCCTTCCTGCTACTGTGGCAAAGTTGAGTAGTTGAGATGGAGATGTATGGCCCCAAAGCCTAACGTATTTACCCTCTGGCCCTTTACAGAAAAAACCTGACAGCCCCCTGTCCAGAGAAGCCTTTGCCAGGGTCTGGTTTAGCCTGGTGCCTGAGGTGCAGCCCTTCTGAGTGTTTGGGGAGCTCCCTTCTTCCTCACTCGTTGGGACGTGGGTGTTTACCAGCCTTGCCTGTAGTTCTTTCCCTGCCTCCTGGAGACTCGCTCAGCACTGTATGCCCAGCACTCAGCCAGCGAGCAAGGGACCCATGAAGACTCCTGAGCTCCCTCTGTGTAGCCCTCTCCCCCATGGTGCTCTGGCCTCTCACTCCCACCTGCTGCAGCCCCTGTGATCTGATCTCTGTCTCCTTCGCCTGTGACCCTGTCTTGCTCTGCTTGTGGCCCGCTGTCTCCAAACGGAAGGTTCGGTGGTCCTGGGGCTCACTTCACACGCCTCTTCTCGCAGGGGTCACCTTCCTATAGTGCATGCTGTTTAGTCCAGCTTTCTAGCTGTGTGTGGTGGGAGGACTCACTGGGTAATCAGGTGAGTGCAGGTCCCCTAAGTGTGACAGGGAAGAGCCAGGCGGAGAGACAGGAAGAGTTGGAGGCATCACCACGTGCACGAGCAGGGCGCCTGCATTAAACAGGCGAGAGGTGCTGAGGTCGAGTCCCTGTGTTAATAAAGTGTTGTGCGTCAGGTGTTCTCCGAGCCCCGTTTTCTCCCCTGGAGTGACACTTTCCAATCAAATGTGGCATTAAAATTTAAGATTACATCGGTGTGTGAAATTAGAACCGACTGGAGCTTGGAAGGCTTTGGCCTGCGTGACCCCTACGCTGGCGTGTACAAGCCCGGGTCGGGCCTCCGGTCGCTGGTGGGAGCATTTGCATTTCCCTGGCTTTTATAAAGGCAGGCGGGTCCGTGGGGAGCTGAGGGATTGCTGGACACTGGACGCTGGACGGGAGGATTTAAGCATAAGCTCCCGCCCGTCCTGGCGCTGGTCCTGCAGTCTCAGAAGGGGGTGACTTGCTGCCTTGGGGTTTGTTGATTCCCCTGTTAATCACACGGAGGCCTCGTTAGGCGTTAGGGGTCATCATGGCCCAGCAGGGAGCCGCGGCGGCTCTTTGCCTTTGGGTGTTCTACTGACCCCGGCTCGTTCCATCCCATGTGATTGATTTTCTTTCCTTCTTAATCCTCAGACGAGGACGTTTTATTTATTTGTTTTGAGGATATGTTTTTTATTGATTTAAGAGAGAGGAAGGGAGAGAGGAAGACCAGTGTGAGAGAGAAACGTGGGCTGCGACCTCCGCCTCCGCCCTGCTCCCTGCCTTCCCGGGCCTGGCCTCGCCGCTCGCCCTCAGGTGGTTTTCTCCTCGCCCCCTCTGACTCTCTGGGCAGCTCCTCGGCGCCCTGAAGGAGATGGCAAAGCAAGAGAAGGCACAGCAGCTGGCCGGGTCGGACAGCCTTGCCCTCGCCTCTGGGTGTGCCGTCCTCCCTGGGTCGGGTCTCCTCCCGCCTGTTAGACGGTGTGGTGCTTGGGGCCCCTGCTCTGCCACCTTGTACTCAAATGATTGATGTCAGATGGTCCCAAATTTCGGTGGAGCTCCATACCTGGGCTGATGGCTGGCGCCGGAGGCGGGAGGCCACTGTCCAGTCCTAAACTGCTGCATATGATTTCACGGAATAACTCCAGAAGTGGAGTTGATTTGTGGGGAGGGGCCGACGTGAGCGGATCATGTTTGTGCGCTGGAACTTCCAGGAAGGGAATAACCCCTGGTAGTTATTCTCGCGGCAGCACAGCTCCCAGTCTCTTTCTCCCTTCAAGTTTGGCCAAGGTTATGTTCAGCTTTGTTTTTTGTGACCCGCCCACAGTGTTTGTTTTTCTGGGTAAGGTCAGGGAAGGAATGGCTACGGCTTAGCACAGACACCAGACAGACAAACAGCGAGAGGGAGAGAAACCTCAGCTTAGGCACTACCAGTAAAATATATTAAATAGTACTTTGGCTAAATTAAAAACACAGAGAGGCCATATTTACTGAGTTAGTGAACTAAAATATGGTTAATAAAATATGAGTTCGGAATTTATAGCGCATTAACTTGCATATAAATAGTCATACTTTTAAAAAATGGTATTACCTTTTTTTGTGTTGCAGTCTTTTTTTATTTCAGGCTTTCCACTTATCCCCACAAATTTATGTCCCTGTGTGCCAAAAGGTAATCGGGGTAGGAGTTATGTGGCTATTGACACACACACTCAGCCTTTGAAGCTGCAAAGCACAGAAAATGCGATCACCGAGGATGTGCCGCCTCCCACCCTGTAAGCCTGCAGCCTCTCAGGCCCGGTTCCAGTGCTCTCCTGCCCGGACCTGTGCGCCCCTCGGTAATCACGCAGCATCACGAGCCTCTGTGCCTGCAACGTAAATCACCTTCATCCTGGGGTCTGCAGTTTTATTAATTTTACCTTTTAAAAAATTTATACTAGTGAGAAAGCCATTTCATAGAAGATTTGAAATATCCAGGAAAATGGTAATAATAATGAAATATACTGCAAGCTACTCCAGTGAATTCTGGAGTTTCCTTTCATTTTCAAGTGCACATATGATTACATTGTTGCCATGTAATATTGATACAGTTTATGTTTGATTTTTTTTGTATTAACCTTATTACATGTAGTTTTTCTGTATTGTTAACTATTCCTGACTAATTTTTGTAGCTCCTCATGACCGGGCTTTAATGTGCCTGTTGTTGGATATTCAGGTTTCCTGTGGTTCCCTCCCTGTACTGTGAATGATCTCATCAGTAGAGATTCCAGAAGTCAGACTGCTGGGCGAGGGACACGGGAGACCTGCAGTGAGTGAGGACAGGCAACCATGTGAAGGCCCTGCCCCCAGCCTGTTCTCATTAGCACCCTTTTCCCGAGGCAGGGACCCTCACTTTGCTAGACCCTTTTATTCGTGACAAGGTGCCTCCGTCGGAGTTTGCAGTGAAAAAGCGTTCATTCTTGCATTTCCCAACATCAACCGCTCTGTTCCTGGAGTGACAGCGAGCCGCGCCGTGTGCCGAGGCAGTGAGGGTGCCGGGTGGCTCAGTGCCACCCTGCACTGAGAAAGTGAAGAGGGTAGCCGATGCCCCCGAGGCCTCTGGACTTCTCACTTGCAGTGTGCTCGTGGACGTGGCTTCTGCTGGAGGAATTCTCGCCCGGTCGTGGGGGGACTGCAGTAAATGTTCTGCATGTGGATGTTTTGCTGCCCTTCCCCCTCTCCTAGCTCTGTTCCTAAGGGAGGTAGCGTGGTGAGGTCGGGCGGCCAGCTTCACACCTCGCTCCTACTTCACCTACTTCCAGCTGCGCGACTCCAGCCTCAGTTTTCATAGATGAAATGGGCATGATGTCCACCTCTCGGGATCTCTGTGCAGTGGGTTTATTTTAGCACAGGTTGGCACGTGCAAGCTGACCCGTGTTCACGGTGTTGTCAAGGGAAGGGAGCGGACTCCAGGAATGTGTTAGCCGTTCATCTGTGTGAATGTGTAGTCTCTCTGCAGAGTCAGGGTGTGGGAGCATGCACCAGGCTGGGGGGCATGGCACGCACATGGCTTTCATGTGTACATGCTTCTGTATCACGTTGGTTCTTTTTTTTTAAAAAAAAGTCTTTATTGATTTCAGAGAGAGGAAGGGAGAGGGAGAGAGAGAGAGAAACATCCATGAGAGAGAAACATTGATCGGCTGCCTCCTGCACTCCCCCTACTGGGGATCGAGCTGCAACCCGGGCACGAGCCCTGATGGGAATCGAACCTTGACCTCCTGGTTCCTGGGGCGACACTCACACTGGCCTCGAATGTCAATTCCTACCAGTCGGTTGAGATGTTTTTCTAATTGAGGCACATTTTTATGTTAATGTGATCAGTACCAAAGCTCTTGATTTGATCACTAAAATAAATGCATTTTTCTTTAATATACATGATATTTACACACCACTGATGTTGCTGTAACCAGTGCCTGGGAAGGTTAATAGAAAGGTGAAAATAACTTTCCCTAGTTTAAAAATCAGGTTTTGCTGTGCTTTTGAAGACAGGAAGGTGCTCACAACGTGGCTGAGTGAGGACCAGTGGGCCTGGTCGAGAAGACAGGGCAGAGCACAGACTCGAGGTCTGGCTGTTTCTGCGTCTCTTTTGTCACTGGGTTTATTGTAACATTACTGTAAAGTAAACACAGTGGTCAGGAGTGAGTGCAGGGCTTGGGCGTGGCTGGCGGGTGAGGGGCAGGTGAGGTGGCTGTCATCGCCCCGAAGCTCTCGGTCCCCCCGGGTGGGGAGGAGGAAGACTAGTGAAATGACAGGGGAGGCGTTGGTCTGTCGGTTATTGTTTCAGTTTTTCTTAGCCTCTCCCCGCCCGTTTCCTTGTAATTTCCCCTTCTCTGAGGGCCGGCTGACCGCAGCGCCCACAACTCACTTCTCTGCCTGCATGGAGTGTGCGTGGCCTCGGCAGGGTGCTCCTGTGACCTCGTGCTTATTCAGAAGCTTATTTAGTACTTATTTTATCATGAGAAAGTGGGAATTATGTTCTGAACTTTTGATTAAATCACATCTTTGGTAGCTGGTGAGTCACAAAACTTTGTTAAAGTAAATGATCTCAGGTGTGTTGGGGTGTGTGCTGACAAGGTGCTACTAGGGTTCAGATGTCTGAAACTGCCACAGGTCCTGCTGCCACTTCTTCACGTGTGAAGGAGCACAGCTGGCGGTGGCCGGGTGTTGTGTCCTCTCCTCCCCTTCTTTATGCTTTCCCAGGGAGGCTGAGTTTGCTTTGGCGTGAGTGGTCCCGGAAGCTGGGGAGGGGCCGGTTGGAGGTGGATGGACTCTAAGCTGCGTAGACCGGTGTGAGTTGTGTAACGCCCGCCTTGATCCAGGACGTCAGCGTCTTATTTTTCTAGGATTCTGAGGTGAGGTGAGGGCGCTGCCTCCTGGGCCGGCCTTACCCACACGCCAGGGGGCGCCGTCAGCATCACGTGTTATTGCTGTGGACACCTGGGCTTTCATGCCTTAAACACTCAGGTAGCTTAAGGACAGGTGTTCTCAGAGAGAATTTTATTTAGAGCTGTTCACATATAGTTTAGAAATAAGACATTCCATAATCCGTAGCTGTGATGAGGACCCTGGGGACTTAATCAGGTCAAGATTTTTATTTCTATTTATTTTTAAAAAAACCCTCACCCAAGGATATTTCTTTCCATTGCTTTCTAGAGAGAGTGGGAGAGGGGGGGGAGAGAGAGAGAAAGAGAGAGACATCGGTGTGAGAGAGACACATCAATTGGTTGCCTCCCGAATGAGCCCCAGGGAGCCAGGGATCAAACCTGCAACCCAGGCCAGTGCTCTCGACCAGGAATTGAATCCCCAACCCTTTGGTGCACCGGCCAGGGCAAGACATGGTTTTTATTTTGTTTATTTATTTATGAAGGGTGATTTCATTCATTTATTTATTTTTATTGAATTTATTGGGGTGACAGTGGTTAATAAAATCCTATAGGTTTCAGGTATACAACCCTATAATACATCGTCCGTGTATTGTGTTGTGTGCTTACCATCCCGAGTCAGGCCGTGATTTTTAGATTGGGTTTTAAAATATGTGGATGCCTGATAAACAAACACTGTGGTGATGAGAGGTTAAGACATTGCAGTCTTTATGAAAAATGCTCGCTGCAAATCTGCCTCCTGTTACTGCCTCGGTGTGCGTATGCGCGGTCTGCTCAGCGTCCCGAGCACAAGGCACTGAATATTGCTTGGACGCGGCTGTGCTTCGTCGCCGGTCGGAGCTGTGAGCTGACATCTCCCGCATACATCACCGTGCTGCTTGCAGCTTGTCCGAGGAGCTGCGCTGCGGCAGATGGAGGGCCAAGGATGGCGTGCGGAGGGCCCACGAGGACATCAGTCCTTGGGTTCTGGCTCAGGTTTAATTGTTTGGTTCAACAGGGAAACCATATGTCAACTTCCACCCCAACCCTGCTGAGCTCCCCTGCAGATGCCAGCTTCAGGCAGCTCCATTTTTCTTCGAGACTGAGCCTGAGAGACAGAAATTGCACTTGAGTTGTCATAGGTTTTGCTAAATGGAGACCCATGGCCCTGGTTGGATGCCTTCTTCCTGCCCCAGTGCTCCTAGGTGTGGCAGACACGCCACGATTGCAGGCGATGTGTTGTGGCCAGAATCCTGCCCCTATGTTTCCTCTGAGAAAGAATTAAAGAATTAAAAAGAGAAGACAGCAGAAGGTTTATGTTTCTGGAGAGTCACTCCGATCGCCGCTGTGTCTGCCCTGCCACAGCTCACCATTGGCCCGGAGGCCCCTGGTCCAGCTCCTGGGTAGACACAGCAGCAGGGCGACTTCTGTCCTCAAGCTCAGGGGACAGCTGGACAGTCTGGCCCAGGACTGAGTCCAGGTGCTTCCAGCTCTTTAAGGTCCAGCTCATCTGTCTGATTTTTCTCCTGCCAAGTTTTATGTTCTCAGGGACGTGATCACTCTTTGCTGTGTGTCACACTTACTCCTGCTCCTCAGGCCAGACTCTGACATTCCCGATGGTGAGAACCTTGCCTCCCCCCAGTGGTCTTCAGAAGGTGTGTGTGGTGAAAACATGGGCCACTCAGGCACCACTTCACCCGTGTTTTCTTTAACCTCTGTATGTTTTTAAAACGTGCACACACACAGAAGGACATATAAAGCTGTTGAGTAGTGAGATTGCTGCCGTTCTCACTAACGTTCTTTTGTTTGGGAAGACAGTCTAAGAAAAATCAAAATATGTCATATATGTCAACACAGAATAGGTTTGCAGTTGTTATTTTTAGATGAATTAAAGTGAAAAGTCCTGAGTTGTAACTCATAACAAGATAAGCATCGGTAGCCATTATTGGTAGCGGCTCTTCAAGCTCCTCCGTAGTGTTTGAGAATGTTCAGGGTCCTGTGCGAGCAGTTGGAGAGCTGCTGTGTGTAGACAAGAATGCGACCCCGTGACCCGTCAGTTCTCTGGCCTTGCGGGTGGACAGAGCCACACCCCTCAGCCCTGCGACAGCAGCACCCATGGGAGCCACCACTGCGGCCTGCACCTCCCACTCCCAGAGCCAGAGCCGTGTTCCAGCCCCTGCGGATGAAGGAGAGAACTCACTGTGCTGAAAACTGAACGTTTCAATTAAAAACATCTGTCGGTGGCTCTTCCCTTCTGTATTCCCCTAGGGTGGCCCCGTGATAACCACGGTTGCACTTGGCTCCGTGGTAAATCGCAGCTGGTGAGTGGGATCTCTTCCATGAAGCGCGTGGCGGTAAACTTGCAATGTCTATGCCGGCGGCCACCCCCCCCCCCCCCCGTGTCAGGCGGGCGCGGTTCAGCTCTGAGACAGGCGGTGATGGGAACCTTCGGGAGAGCCCAGGGAGCGCCGGCACTGTGCGCCTGGGAGCCAGACAGAGGACGCACGTGGACGTTAGATAAGTCGAAAAGAAGTGTGTCTGTCTTTCTTGGCTACGTCTGTTATACACGGTTCTCCGTGAATTTCCCCCCGCCCTGATTCTTCACGGGCTGCGGGCCCTGCTAGGCTCCAGCTGTTTGTTTGAAATGTTTGCCTTCGCAGCTGCGCCTCTGCCGGGGAGCGTCCGAGGGGCGTGTGGTCCTCGGGTGTGTGGCTGATTGCGGGCCATGCACAGCGCCTCCCTATGGGGAGAGGTACCCAGGCTCATATGTATTTTATAAAGTGGGGGTTTATTTATTTATTTGTCATTGATCTGAGAGATAGAGAGGGAGAGACGTATTGGTTTGTTGCCCCACTTATTTACACATTCATCGGTTGACTTTTGTATGTGCCTGACTGGGGATGGAACTGCAACGTTGGTGTATCTGGTCGACACTCTAATTGGCTGGGCTGCCCGGCCAGGGCCCCCAGGCTTCTGTTTTATCCAGTTTATTTCTCAGACCTGTAACTGTATAATTTTACTCTTTTTGCTCGATGCTGCTGCTGTATTTAGGAAGTCCTGTCTGGAGAGGATTTAGGAGAAAAGCCCGTGTGGTTTGAGCTTGGATGGTGTTGCTCACCTTTCCCCTAAGAGGCTGAATGGGAGGAGGTGGAGATCATCAGAGACCTGCCATTTATCACAGGCTTATTGCTCTTCCAAGAGGACCAAGACTCTGGCGTTTTAGCAGCTCTGGTGCGGGGCCAGAGGTGTCAGTATTGTGGCTCCTCCTGAGAGGCACTCGGGCAGGTGCAGCAGCAACAGTCCAGGTTTCTGCGTGTCTGTCTCCTGCTGACTTTTGTGTGACACTGTGTTTTGGTTGACATTAGAGGGCTTTGCATCGAGGTTGAAACAGTTCTATACACTTGGAACCAAGGGAAGCAGGAAGCAGACACCTGTATGGCAGCTGGTGGCTGAGCTGGAACCTTCAGCAAATGCCGTGAGAGCCCTGGGAGGCCAGCGTGAGGCAGGGGCTGATGGGGGTGACACCCCACTGGGGCCTGAAGAAGCTGAGTGAAGGGGGTTTCGGATGCAGGGACAACAAGACCTTTTCAGCCTCCACAGGGCCAGGGGAGGGCTGGGTAATTGAGGGGCACACCTGGGCGGCAGGCTGCTGGGGGACTGGGGGGGGGCTTATCTTGGAAAAGCAGGGGGAAGCAGTGACAGTTTTGAGCAGGTGGGAGCTGTTTTCTGAAGACGGATCTGAGTGGGGCACATGGAGGGAGGTGGAGCCAGTAGGAGTGGTCAGCCAGGGCACAGGGAGCCTGGGGAGACTGAGGTAGAGTCACTGGGAAAGAAGAAATCAAATGCTTTGGCAGCTTATTGCAAGTGATGAGGTGGGGGGAGCCCAGCATAACTAGTGTTTAAATTACTTTCTGAGGGAATTCAGTGAGGGAAGGAACATAAGTTTGGGTTTCTGGCTCAAGCTGTTTTGGTGCTGTTTCCTGTACTGCAGTGTTCCCGCACAGAGCCCAGAGGGAATCGGGAACCCCGGCACCAGGAGCGGAGCAGTGCTGGCAGGAGACCCGCAGTAACATCGTAACATTGGGGGTCTGGGATCTCCTGGTGGAGTGACCCTGCAGTAACATCGTAACATTGGGGGTCTGGGATCTCCTGGTGGAGTGACCCTGCAGTAACATCAAAACATCAGGGGCCTGGGATCTCCTGGTGGAGTGATACCACAGTAACATTATAACATCAGGGGCCTGGGATCTCCTGGTGGAGTGATACCACAGTAACATTATAACATCAGGGGCCTGGGATCTCCTGGCTTTCCTGGTGGAGTGACCCCGCAGTAAACATTGTAACATCAGGGGCCTGGAGTGTGGTGCCAGTGATTCTTATCTTTCAAGGGGGGGGTTCCTGTTACTAGTTCTGATTTCTGAGGTCCTGCTACATTGAGTCCAGCGATCATGCTCATTGGCAGAATGAGTTCCTCCCACTCTTGGAATTTGTGGGTCCCCTGTGTGGACGGAGACTGGGAGACTGACTCTGGTGAGTCACAGCAGAGACCCAGGAAAACGCCTCCCTGTTAAACATCCAGTGCTCAGGAAGACCTGCTATTTCGTATCGACCTTACACTTGGTGTGGAGGCTGTTTTCCTTGAGTGGTTAATGAAGACCAGCAGTCGCATGACACACAGGTTTATTTGTGATGAGGTTGCTGGCCGCACAGGGGGGAAGTAGAAGCCTGTCAACACCCTGGTTCCTGCCCCACCTCCCAGGAGCTGGCCGTGGTCCTGCCCGCACTTCATGTTGGCCCGAGGATTCTCTGCAGACCCAGGGCCAGCATCCCTACTCCTTGTTGAGCCTTTTCAGTGCTCTCAAGACAGGGCAGGTGCTAAGCCTTTCTTTTGAGCATTTCCGGAAGTATCTCTAATGGTACCTCTCCTTCCCTGGAGGAGAGACGTACTCCTTGAGGTGCCCCCCAAACTTGTGACTGCCTCTGGTGCCAGAGGTGTTTGGGATGACGTTTGAAAGGAATATGCAGAATCTCTATCACTGCCTTCTTCTTGTGCTTTTATTTAACTGTTGTCACATTTGTGTACGGACAATTCCAAGAGGAACAAAGTGGGTGTAGGTGACTCTGGCTGCTCAGTGGAAGCGTGACTGGAATAGCATTCATTTCGCTGGCCACACATCTTGTCAGTGTCTGTGTGAGGTGGTGAGCAGTCCGTCTCCTCCACATTTCTCTCTGCACTGCAGTGGTGGGCTTCCTGCCACAGAAGCAGGGAGGGTCCCTGATTGTCATCTGGAGACATTTCCCCTCTTCCCTTGTTTATCCAGGACCTTCTTCCTGTCAGCAGGGGCCCCAGTGCTGGTGCTTCAGAGAGGACGAGGCGCAGTGGACACGCCACAATCCAGGAGGGGCCTGGTGCTGTGGTCTGGGAGGCCTGCGTGGCTGGCGGGGGACAGAGCGGTGGTCCCCCAAGGAAGGGACCTGCCTTCCCTGTGGTGCAGAGTTTGTGCTTTGATTCATGATTGAAATGGTTCCTGAAGGCTGTCATTTTTGAAATTGGTTTTGTGTTTTTAAAGGGGAAAAAAACCAATCTAAATGTGTTTATGAGGCCCAGCTTGGATTTTTCTGTAAAATTACTGTATCAAGAAGGGATTTTTTTTGCCACCAGCACTAAATCTAATTTGCTTCCCTTCCTTTCTTTTAAATAATAAGTTTTGTTGGAATTATTAATGGTTTTTATGGCTCCTCCAGGGATATTTGATTCTTATGCTCAGTTGTCTTGGCAGAAAAACCCATCACGTCTGCAGGCCCATGTTTTAGACGAGGCCTCGCTCTGTTCCAGCATGGTGCCCAGGTGTTGATGAAGTGGGGCTGCATCCTGGAGTGATCAGAGCAGACAGAGGGTGTTAAAGAAAAAGTATTCCCAGCAGTCAGAGTTGCAGGGATGTCAGGAGGAAATGTGTGCAGTGCTGGTGGCTGGGAGGCTGGGGCTGCTGGCGGGATGGGTGCCACCCGAATCCTGTGACTCCTGGGCCGTGGGCTTGACAGTAGCTAGACTGCGGTTTAGTGGGTGATCCTCCTGGAGGAGACCGGTGTGTGTGCCTTCACCTTTCCCAGCGCGACTTTGAAGTGAATTGAAATGTTGCTGTTTGTTATTTGTGTTTGTAACACTTCCACCTTTGGCCCCTCCTATGGCAGTTTCTCATTTAGATTCCTCTGAGTGAATGGGTCGGGGGCGAGCACTGACATCATTTTGGGCCTTTGTTCTCTGGCAGGTGGCAGAAAGCCCGTGGCCTGCTTGTCCCCCAGCCGTCATGCCTGTCCCTGCCCCGCATGCTCTGTCTCTGCCCTCTGCGCCCCGGGCCTGCTGCGGCCTCTCTCTGACCATGCCTAGCCCCCTGTAAGGACCCCCGAACCCCCTTTCTGCCGGACCTGCCACCCAGGGGAAAGGCTCACCAGCACCACTTTCAGATCCAGCGACCGAGGGGTCAAGATGCTGCCTTTGCTGCTTCAGACCCCGTGTGTCAGGGCCCGGACGCTCCTTGGTAGCGATGGTCAGCGAAGGTTCCTCTGAGCTTCTCTCCTCCTCCCTCCCTCACACACGTTGGCCGGGCACAGACACCCACACAGTCACACCGTGTGGCGATTTTGGCTTCCAAGTGTTTTCTCCCCTGAAGACCCTCAGGAATTCTTAGTTCCAGACGCCAGCATCCAGCCGGCTGGGCGAAACAAGAGAAGGACCCAGAGCCAGGCCCTGAAGTTACGGAGACCCCAGGGGCGTCTGTTGCTGAACAGCAGGATCCTGGGGAGGAACCCAGGAGCCCTGCCACTCTCCCCTGCCAGGCGCTGCTGCCCCCCAGCCCCGTGGAGCGCGGCCTGGATGGGTTTAGAGCCTGCTTCCTGGGCATCTGCCTGGAGGGGCACAGGCTCCGCGCCCGCCCCTTAGCTGCAAGAGTCAGGACACATCGCTTCTGCCTCCTACCTGGGGAAGGGGGGCTGTGTAGGAAGTTATCAAGTGTATGGGAGATGTTAGAAGGTCGTGGGGAACCACAGACGGCAGGTGTCAGCTGCAGGTCCCCATGGAGTGTGAGGGGGTGGCTCATTATGGGTTCCAGTGGTCAGGACCTTGGACTGGCTTGTTCCTCTCACCTCCGCCTGCTGAGCAGCACACCTACCGCCCGTTTGCTTTGGCATAGAGGGTCCTTCCTTTTCCTGCTGCCCCAGCCCCTCCCTGTCCTGCCAGGCCCTGTGCAGGCCTCGCTGCCTGACTCTTGGCTTCCTGGCTCATGCCCCCTCCCCACTCTCCTCCATCCCAAGTGGGTGTGAGCCACTGTCACCGTGCGTCTTCCTGGAAACACAGCTTAGCCACACTTGTGCCTTGACTACCTGTTACAGACCCCACCTTGCCCTCCCCTGGCGCTGTGGGACCTTGGCCCGCCCCAGAGGCTGGAGGGGCGAGGAGAATAGCCACACCTAGCGCGCCCGGACCTCCATGCTGTGCAGTGCCCATCACCACATGCTCTGGCCAGCTTGGGGCGTCTCCTTGGCGGCCCAGGCGCTCTGCGATTCTGTCTGCCCAGGGACTGTGCTTGTGAGGTCTGCACCATGTGGTAACATTGCTGGGTAATGAAGAGTGGAAGGGAAATTAGTCCTGAGCGGTCGGCTCAGCCCTGTGATGATACTGCTGACTCTAATTTCCATCAGGAGTTGGGAAGCAGCAGCCCAGCGGCCTAGCAAATGGGAGACATCTCTGCACAGCTGTGAATCAATCCCCATGCTGACCCTGAGAGTCTCGCTGTCCCTGTGAGAGGCACCGGGGGGGGGGGGGGCGGTGGGCAGTGTCAGGTGTCCCATTGGAAGGGGGCAGAGGAGACAGGTTGGCCTTGGGCTGCACTGGCTTTGCCAGGACAAGCGCTCATGGGTTACGAGGTGCTTTGGGCTGGGGGGCAGCGCTGTCCAGAGGAGGCGCGGTCTGTCTGCAGCTCTGTGGGGACCCACCTGCATCGCTCTCCTCACCATCCTGCTCGCTCGTTGCCTTGGATACTGGTCTGAGCTTCAGCTCACCGAACGAGTTGTTTTCTCTCTCTTCAGAACGTAATAAAAATTACATATACGCACACGCGCACACATAAAAAACCCTCGACGGCTGTGATAACATTTTTATTACTTTCCCCCTGCTTACAGGAATCACATGTGTTTATGCTAGAAACTTTGAAAATACACACAGAGGGCCAGGTGCAGAGGCGGAGAGGAGGCAGCAGCCACATTCCCGTTCCTCGGTGGCCGGCAGCCCTCCGGCGCCCGTGCTGTCGTTCTGTGTCGTCCTGTGTCCTTCGTGTGTGTGCTGCACGTTTGGAGCGATAGTCGTGGGTACGAGGTTGTGCTCTCCACTCTGTATCGGGCTCTGTGGGCTGCGTCCAGGCCCCTGCCACACTCTGGAATGTGTCCCTTCTAATGGCCATGGGGGACCCAGTTCACTGCCACACGGCTCCCATGTGCCTCTGGAGCGCACGCAGGTGGTGCGGCCTAAGGCGTGTGTCTGACGCTGCTCCAGCACCAAGCCCCTGCCCCTAGTGACACCCTCAGTCCACCTGGGCCTCCCTGGAATAAAGCTCGCCCCGTTCTGGCTTCATCTTGCTGAATCATCTGGATGTGTATGTGTCTGAGGCAGATACATATTTTTATAGTTTCCCATATCCCTTTGAGACAAATAAGTTTTGGTTGTGTGTGGTTTTTTTTCCACTTTTTAGGTAAGGCGACTGAATAGTTAATTGGATATGTGTATATCCGATTGATACAGAGTGTCCCCCCAAAATGTATACACACTTCAACAGCTGAGTCGGGTACACTGCGTTTCCTTTTATCCAGTCCTCACCCTGCCCACCCCCGGTCTATGCATCTACTCTCTCTGCCCTGTGTATCAGTCTCTGGCTTTCTCCATAAATTATGCATTTGTGGAGCTTCCGCTCAGCTCAGGTTTTTCGCTCCATGCTCTGAGTCCTAATGAGCACGGCTGGGAATCGGGGCTGTGCCTCCACCAGGCGGGATGGTGGGTGTTGGGGCAGACATGGCAGCCTCTGGCTTCCCATTTCCCCTTCGCTCAGTGTTTACACTGGGTGGGAAAGGAGGAGTCGCACTCAGCGTGGGGACTGAGGACTGGCCCTGGCCTGTTCACCCTGCATCCCGACTCCACTCTGCCGCACAGCCTGGCTCAGTGCCTGTGGACCTGGGAATCGTGTTTGGGTTTGGCTGTGGCACTTGGTCAACTGTCTTTAGAAAATATGGTTGATCAGACCCACGCGGTGGGAAGAAGCCAAAAAAGGAACCACGTGGGATTCTGCTTTGAATTCTTGGGCGGCAGGAGAGTGTGTTTGTAATTGATGAGGCGACCCACACTCCAGGCCCCCAGCCTCACCTGCTGCCCTGAGGTCCATGCAGCTTTGACACGGGGGACGTTTCCACAGCTCCTGGTGGGGAAGCTGGGCGTGAGCTGCTGGGAGTCGTTGTTGTCCGGGGACAGTGGTGTCTACCTTTCCCTGCAGCTGTTGTGATGTTCTTAGGATGGGGCTGCTCCAGACCTCTGGGGGGTAGGCCCTGCCACCCTTTCAGAAACCTGAAAATTCTGCATTTCCAAACACATCTGGAGCCAGAAGGTTGTACGGGATATTGCCCAGGCCCTACTGCCTGCCTGTCCCCAGCCTCTCCAACTCATGTCCACGGTGACGGCGAGACCTTGGCTGGGCTCAGGGTCGAGGCAGCAGGCTCCACGCTTCTAGAGGTGAGCAGGCCAGTTCTGGGTCAGAGCTTCAGGGTCAGTGATGTCCTCAGGGCCTTGGAGCTCACCTGCACCCAGCCCCCTTCCTTTAGGGTGAGGACATTGTTCGGGAGAGAGGGTGACTCGCTGGCGGGTCTGAAGTCGCATGTTTCAGCTGTCGCTGAATGTCCTATAGTCTCAAAATGATGCTCTTTGCAAATTCAGAATTAACTCACGATGTGACTGTTGTCTCCAATTACACGGCACTGGAGAGGATGTGTGTTCCAGTTCAAATGGTTATTTTATGTGTTATTACGCAGTTTTGGGCACATTAAATGGATAGCCCTTACATTTTCTTAATGCTGTAACTGTATTATTAAAAAACATTAATCTAGAATTTTTGGAATGAGGTTACCATAGAAATGAAAATAAAATACCAAAAAGACTCTTTAGGGTATAGCTAAGAATTTAAAACTCACCATGTTTAAAATCAGGCTGACATTGTTAACATTTGCAGGGGGATGAACACGACGTATCTGAGTGGCTTGCGGCTACTCATGGTATTGCCTTTTGCCGATTGTGGCATTGAATTGGTAGGACAGATACGTTTCTCTAGTTCATCTGTCAGTGTTTGTATAAGTGGGTCCTTTCACATCTTCGTTTGCGGAGTGTAGCCCACGTCACAACTGCCGTCTGAGGCTGCGCTCCTGCTGCTCCCCCGTGAAGCCGCCACAGACAAGCCACGGTCCTCAGCACCTCTGGCTGGTCACCTGGTGGACAGGCTGGAGCTGGCTTGTGGGACGGAGGAGTGATTCGTGTGCTTCCACTAGAATTTCCGTCTGAGGGACTCGGGGGGCTTTGGAGACAAGAATTTTAATAATCAAGTCAGAGATTATTTTACTAGAATTTTTAAAAGTTTATTAGCTGTGGTTGTGGAGGTGGAGGGACTGTCATTTGTTTGGAGTGTGGGCCGCATAGAGGAGATGGCTGTGAGCTCCGTGTCAGGGAGAAAGAGACTACCCTTGACTGGGAGGGGCTGTGGGCAGGTGTTCACATGTCTTCGCCATGGCCACAGGAAGACCCCAGAGGTACTGACACGGGACTTCTGGTTTTTAGCAGCTGATCCTCCAGGGCTGGGTTTGCTGTGAAATAATCGGTCAGCTGTGTGGGGTTATCGGTACTGACAGACACGGCGGCTGCAGTTGTCCTCTCATTGGTTCCCTCTCCCCCAACAGCAGGTAAAGGGGCACGTGCTCCTGTGACTCGGGTGGCAGGTTCCTGCATGTGCCTGGGGATGCTGTTCTCTCCGCAGTGTTGCTAGGGCAGGGGTGCAGTTCCTTAGAAAGTGGTCTTGTTGTTAATAAGCATGTATTTTCAAGTGCTGAGAGAGGAGGGACTAAAACATGTCCCTTTTGAGAGGAGGAACCTTTCCTGAGATGATGGAGGTGACATTTCACATCTGTGGCCGTCACATCCTCGAGGGTGCAGCACTGAGGCCAGTGCAGAGACCTCGCTGTCTTCGTGTGACAATCACAGTCCTATGGTTTGGAGGTCTGAGCAGTGCCGACAGGCCTAGGGCAGGAAAGGGGGGGGGGTGACCTGTTGGAAAGAACTGGATGGACTCAGCGTCGTCTCAGACAGCATGTTTGTGTACTTACAAGTCCTACAGGATGAAGGAGGTGGCGGCCCAGGTCTCTGGCTTGTGTGTCGGGGCAGGTAGGCTGACATCTCCTAATCGAGGTCTCTGGAGAGGGGACAGGTGGGCAGGAAAGTGTCTCAGGTGGCAGACCCAGGCTGTGGTGTGCCTGATGAATCATGTGGCAACACCAGACTAGGGAAGTACCTGCCGCCAGCAGTGTGGACAAGTCTTTAGCTTGTAAAGAGGGTGTGAGCACCGATCAGGAGCAGCCACTGGTCCGGTGTAAACAGGCAGGAAGCCCAGAGGATAAGGCACGAGGAGCACGACAGGGCACCCCCACGCCAGTGCACTGTCTCTTGCTAAGTAAGTAACCACCTTACTGTGCATATAGACTTGTGCAGAGGTCAGGTGGAGGAATCTGCAGAATGCTGCAAGTGCCTCAAATGTTAGTGCGTTTGATCAAGTGCTTCTTTCTGGGAACGTGTCACAGGGAAGCCCGAGGAAAGCCTCGCCACCTCTGCCCACTTCACTCGGAAACCTCTCAGAGAAGTGACACCTGGCCGTGCAGGTGCAGGCGGTGAAGATGTGGCAGAGAGGCAGAGTGGGCAGACCCCGGGGACATTTGAAAACGGGAAAGCTGCCCCCATGAGCTTCATGCTGAAATTGTTGCTTTTTCTGTTGTTTGCAGATGAAGACGGTCAGCGTTGCCTTAGTCCTGTGCCTGAATGTTGGTGTGGACCCTCCTGATGTGGTAAAGACCACCCCCTGTGCTCGTCTGGAGTGCTGGATCGGTAAGTCCCCAAGGTCCCTGGGTGGGGTTCCAGGTGAGGCAGGGCATGGCAGGGCGTGCTCTCCCTGCCCTGGCCCAGTGGGGGCTTGGTGCTGGTTTGTGTGAACCTGAGGCCTGGGTGTCTCTCAGGAGGCCTCCGACCTTTAAGTTGTCTGGGATGCAGTCACTTGTGATTCATGATGGAGAAACTGTTTCAGGGAAAGTTAATAAAGTCATGGTTATTGGATTATGTGATTTTTCTCCTGTACATTTGCCCTGTACCTGGCATATAATAGTAGCTGTTTATCCTTAAAAATCGAGTGACTGACACCTGTGTGCAGGTGCCTCACTCCACAGCACAGAGTCCTGTCTTTTTCCCATGAGAAGCCACCTGTTCTTGGTCATGGTCCCCCCACAGCAACTGAGCGCAGGCTGAATGGGAGTCGGGGGTGTGCACAGCCACCCCCGACTGCTCCAGGGAGGAAACATCAGGCCTCACTGTTAGGGGTGATAGTAGCCAAGTTGTTTTAAATGCCTTTTATGGGGGAAGAAGTTAACTTCTATTCTTAGTTGCTGAGAGGTTTTTGTCAAGAATCAATGTTGAATCTTACAAAATGCTTTCTCAGCTTCTATTGAGATGATCGCCTGGCTTTTCTTTTGATGTGGTGAGTTACGTTGATCAAATCTTGGTTGGCGAGCCAGCTTTGAATTCCTGGAACAAACCTCACTTCTGTCGTCTTTTCACTGAGTTGCTCGACTTGACCGCTAATATTTTGTTAAGGAACTTTGCATCTGTTTATGAGGGACATTGGTTAGTAACCTTTTATTACAATGTATCTGTTTGGCTTTGGTGTCAAGGTAATACTGGCCTCATGCAGTGAGTTGAGACACGTTCCTGTCTCCTCTGTTTTATGGAAGAGTGTGTGCTCATGGGTATTCTTTCTCCTCTCCGTCCTGGTGTGGTTTCCAGTGGCGCCGTCTCAGGGTGCTCTCTCCTTCTTTCCCACTGCTGATGGGATTGGGATCCCCCGCCCAGCTTTCTCCATCCTGAGCAAAAGCAGGAGTCCTCCTTATTTATTTTATTTTATTATTTTTAAAAATATATCTTTATTGATTTCAGAGGGAGGAAAGGAGAGGGAGGGAGAGAGATAGAAACATCAATGATGAGAGAGTCATTGATCGGCTCCCTCCAGCATGCCCCTGACTGGGGATCGGGCCCGCAACCAGGGCATGTGCCCGGAGCGGGAATCAAACCCTGATCGCCTGGATCCTAGGTTGATGCTCAACCACTGAGCCACACCCGTCTGCGCCCCCTTATCTACTTTAAATAGCAAACGTTAGAAATTATTCTAATCTGAATTGAGAGAAAAAAATGTTTCCCCCCATTTTACTTGCCTGCCTCAGTATTTGGGGGTATCTTAGGGTGACAGTCCTTGTCTCATAGTCTCCCTGCTGGCAGCCCAGGCCCTGTCCCCACACCCAGTGATAGTGGTCGTGTTCTCTGGCTGCTTTTCTGAGATGCTTGCCTGGTTGCCGTGCTGGTTGAAATGGACTCTGACGGTCTCCACTTCATTTGTCCCTGTCACAGCTTAATCGATTGCTCTCCACTGTCTCCCTGTGACTGCTCTTCCATTAGATTTTACAGCAAGGCTCCTGGATCCCAGCATGTGCTCCCAGGGATGCGTGAACCCTGCTTATGTGGTGTCTGCGTGTGGATGGCATCTTCCACACCTCGGAGGCCTGGCTGTGACTAGGTTTCCCAGGGTCCTCACCTGCCCCCCACCACCAAAAAAAGAAAAGAGAAGAAGCCGGAAGAGTCCCCCACCCCACGGTCTAGCGGATCAGTGTTTATGGGAAGCTTCAGTGAAAATGAAAAGAATTCCTTCCTTCCTTCCATGATCCAGCAAAGGAATAGATTTTTTTATATTGTGTTTTTAAATTTTTTCTGCAGTTTAGGACTGTAATCTACTTTGTAATAATTTCAGTGGATATTGAGTTCAAAAGGGCATTTGGCCTTTATTCAGGAGGGTGGTCCTCGTGATGGTGATTTTAACAGTGATGATACAAGAAGAATCCTAGACATTTGATTTGGCAAATCTGCAGTGATATCTAACAGTCTGTTTTAATTTTAATTTTTAAAAAATTCAGAAATTGCAAGTACAGTCGGAAGCAGCATTTCCCCAGGTTTGTTTGTGAGAGAGCTGCTGAAATAGGGACCCAGCCCCCCACGTCCTGCGTGTAACTCCTGCTGATGAGGCTCCTCTCTCCAAACTAGCTCGGCCATCAGGTCAGAGCTGACACACCACTCGGCCTTGGGAGCCCCGGACACAGGCATGTTGCCACGTGTCGAGGCCCTTTACGTCCTTCACGGCACAAGGGCCTGGCCAAGTGTCTCCTGGCCTTCACCCAACTCAGCCTCACTCATCCCAAAGCAGGTCCCCACCTTTCCTCGACCTCCTGACCTTGTCCTCAGAAGACCACGGTGCTCTGTCTGGGAGACCATTCTGGTGTTTTTGGGACAGGAGTGTCAGAGACGTGCCTGTCCACCACTGCATCCTGTTGGGGCATGGCTGACGGTCACGGTGGCTGATGGTCACAGCAGTGGCTACAGTTGAATGAGAGTTGGGGCCAGGCGGGCTATAGGATCCTGGAGAGAGAAGGGGACATGAGGCAAAGGCCGGGGAGCTGCCTGGCCAGCAGGCGGGGGTCCAGGCTCCATGGCCTGACGAGCTGGTCCTGCCTTTCCCAAGACCTCAATGCCTGGAGCTTGTCACTGCCCTGCCCTGGGAGGAGTCCGAGGAAGAGCCCCACAGGGGTCAGTGCAGTCAAACAACTCGAAGAGCTGCTTTGTGCCAGGTCTCAGCTTTGTGCCAGGTCTCAGCGTTTAGTGCCCTGTCATGGGAAGCCCAAGGCTGGCGGTCATCAGGACCCTGCGGGATGTCATTCACTGGCTGCCTCATCAGCAGTAACCTCGCTGCCAAACCCTCGTCTCCTGCGACTCAGAGCCCATGGCAGCACCTTCCTCTTGACTCGGGATTCCCTGGGAGCCCACATGGCTCAGTGCAGAGACACTCGCACCATCCCCACACCTCAGGGTGCCAGAGGGAGCTGGAGCTACTTCGTGCGTCTGCGTGCCCACCCAAGGGAGGGGCCAGCCGGGGGCAGCAGCTTCACCTGGCTGGAGGTCTCCAGCGGGCATCCATAGCAGAACCCCTGACAGTACAGAGTAGACACTGAACATACCAGCAGTGGCCTGCGTGGCTCCTGCCTTCCCCGGGGTGGGGGGAGGTGCGGGGAGCTGTGGGTGGTGACATTTCACACCCCCGGAGACCTTGGTGCCTCTGCTCTGGGACAGGGATGGGCAGCTGGGGAAGTGCCGGGTTGTTCCCTCTGTTCTGTCTGTGGACAGCGTGTGCATGGACAGCGTGCACGTGGCCCACACGCAGGAGCAGCTGCCTGCAGAGGCTCGGGAGTCAGTGCTTGAGAAGTGGCACGTTAGGGTTCCTGGTGGTGACAAGGACATAGCCAGGACAGACAAGCTGACAAGACACCGAGCTGCTCTAAGCGAGCATGTGGCCTCTAGGGTACCCGCTGTCTCCTGCTGTGGCCGCCACTGCCCAGGGAGGTGCTGACTGGGAACTCCTGCCGCAGGCCCTTAGAGCCACTGGGCACCTCCCCGCCTTACCTGTGCAGAGCGACGTCTGTGGACAGGACAAGGCTGTACTTTCACACGGCGTCCCAGCCATGCCCCCACTCTTCTGAGCCATCCGCTCCCAGTGTCTGCTGGGCGTCCGCACAGCACGGGAGTGTGGGGGCGAGCTCGGTCGTCAGCGCGGGTGGGCCGTGAGGAAGGCTCTGAGCTGGGGTATTACCGGCAGGTGGTGCTGCCGAGGCTCCTGGCTCTGCCCTCGGGCGCAGGACCGTGAAACGCCTCTCACTATACGCTCATTATGAACTGCGTGCAGCGACGTTACACTGACGTGAGACGGAGCCGTTAAAAGCCATGTCTGGTTTCAAAGCAGCCCTCTGCCGTTATGCATTTTCTCCATTAAAAATTCTGTGCTCAAGGTCACTCAGCTAATTAGCGGCAGAGCCCTTCAAAGTCACGCGGAGAAATTTGCGCTTGGTCTGGCAGACGGCACCCCGTTAATAACTCAATTAACAGATACGTATGAAATGGCCACTAAGTGCAAGCTGCACGGAGCTGTGAGCTCTGTGTGTTTCACTTTGGAGTTGTGGTGACGCGTAGCACAGACAGGAGCCTGCTGCTAACTTCCCGAACCGGTCAGACTGTGGGCGCGTCTGCTCCTCGGCTGGCCTGTGACGGGTGGGCCGTGGCCTTTACTTCCTGCTCACTCAGGTGGCAGCTCAGCTGCGGGTCCTTAGTGCCCTTGAAGGTGACACCAGGTTCCTGAGGTGTCGACTCTAGCAGACTCACCGTCTTCCTCAGATGAGGCTGTCTGTCTGTCTTTCCTCCTTTTGTTGGCGTTAGGCTCCAGCCACTGAGTCTGTAGCATCTGTGGGATGAGGGCCCTGCGACCGAGGAGTTGGGTGGGGGCTGGCCGGCTGCGTTCATGGTACCTCACCTTCACCCGAAGGAGGGACAGGCGCCCGTAGGGCCTGGCAGGCACCTTCTAGAAGGCGGACGGAGTGGCCGTCACTTCAGGGAGAGTGACTGGCGGTTCCCATGGCCCTGATAAAAGCCGAGCCGTTAGACTGAAGTGCAGAAGATGCACACGTGTAGCTCAGCGAGCTGCTTCCCAGCGACAGTGAGGGTGACAGTCCCCTGTGGGTGAAGAGCCGCTTGGAGGGCGGGAGAGACGGGTGCAGTTCAGTCTGCCCAGGCACAGGCTTGGGCTGTGGTTTCGGATCCACGTCTCAAGTAACCGTAGCCTGCTGTCCGGGTTTGGTGTCGTATCAAGGATGACGGCTGGCCGTGCTCACTTGGGGAGGCTGTTTAATGTCAGTGCTGCCTGTCGGGGAGGGTGGGGGGATTCTCCTCAGGAACATGAGCTGCAACCACAGATCGCAGCAGGCGGGTGGGCAAGCAGGTGGGAGGGCCCAGCCGGCCCCTGCTGAACCAGCTGTTACAGAAATGGCAGAACGTAAAACAGTGCTATTCTTCTCATTATTTTTTGAAAAAATAGTCATTTTTCATAATAAATATTTATGTTCAATGTAATGGGTTTCTTATTTTAAATGAGTGTATAAAGAAATAATTTTTAAGTGTTTCATCCAAGTTTCGAGCACAGTGAAGGCTCATAGACACAGCAGGATTTGGAAGCTCATAGAGCTCCTGAGACCAGACTCAGCGGCAGAATTGCTGGCTGGAAGTGACTTGCTCTAGAGCCGCCCCTGAGATACATGGGCAGACCTGGAGCATAGCTGTGTAGTCGGATGTCCCATCCTTGCCCCTCGGCGTCTTCCCCTCCCCTGTGCCCAGGAAGCTGCGCTGCGCTGTGCTGGCCACCCCGCATGGTGTTGGCGGGCAGATGCATGCCCGAGGCTGTCCACACACGAGGGAGCCAGCGGAGTGCAGACCACCGGGGCCCAGGGGCACAGAGGACAAGAACAGTCCTGGTGCCCCTTTGATGAGCCCAGTCTCCCCTGAAAGGCAGGGCCCTGGGGCGGGGAGCCCACGTGGGCACCTCAGCAGCACTGTCTGCTCAGCACAGACGAGCCTCAGGTCCTGTGTGTGGTCTCTGTCGGGGTGACTGAAGTGAACGGGTAGGGGACTGTGAAGGGGTTTGGCAGTGGAGGGTGGGCACCCGTAAAGACCTCTCTCCTCTTGTCGCTCCTCAGATCCGCTCTCGATGGGTCCTCAGAAGGCTCTGGAGACCATTGGCGCCAACCTGCAGAAGCAGTACGAGAACTGGCAGCCCAGGGTAAGCCCCCTGCTTGCTTGCTTACGGGGAACCTCGATTCCTTGGTTTCAGACAGTCTGAGTCCAGGCGGGAACTTCTGAAACCATCACCCTATAATCCCGAGATCTGACCCCTGTCCCCACATCTCCCCTTTGAGTGTGTCATGAACTGACCAGTCTATTATTTTGCCCACGTTTCCCCCGGGAATCTTTGGAAAAGAAACAGTATTTCCCATGTTCTGTTTGATCATGGTTTTATTTTGCCCAGGAAGTGGGTTTTCAGTAACTTCCCCGCAGCTCAGCTAGTTAGAGCTGTTTCTCCATCTCCACTTTTCCCACAGAGAACCGAAGCACTTGGCATCAGGGGTGGCGCGTGCCATGAGCTTTCTCTTTGATTACTGTCTTCTGTTGCTTGCTTCTTACAGTTTGCCGTTTTTATAGAAGAGTGGTGTAGAGTGTGAGAACTGTGTCAGAGTGACTGTAAGATCTTAAGTTATTTGTAAACCCGCCCCCAGACCTATTTCCTGTAGCCTTTCTCTTTAGCTGGCTTGAGGATTTTAATAGAAAATTCAAAATTTCAGGTGTTTCTGGAGGTGCCTCTCCATTCTACTCTGGGCGATGGGCTGGTTCTGGAGTCACCTAAGGATGCGATGAGGAGGGTGGTGGGCAGGTGGCCCTGCCCCGGCCTCCGGAGTCTCTGCCCCTCCTCTGCCATCAGCCTCCAGGGAGCAGGCGGCCTAGCGCCCTGGGGAAGACTCGCCTGCTTGAGCTTCCGTTTGTGAATCATTCACCCACACTGTCGGGAATTAGGAATTCTTTGTGCATCACTTACATTCTGAGTGAAGAGAATGGCTGGAAATGAATTGGTTCCTGCCTGAGAAGGGCCTGCCGTCGTTTTTGCTCACAATGCTGGTGACTCATGTTACGCCGCCTCTGTGTCTTGGGGTGTATACTCTGCTTTTGCGTTTCTAACTCATCAGGTCAACAGTGAGGGAGTCTTGCTCCTTGGAGGCCACTGCTCAGTAGGGGTTTGGATCTGTGCCGACAGGCCTTTCTCCAGTCACATTGTTATCTCCTGATGGTTCAGATCAAAACCCAGGAGCCTTTCTCTTGGGAGAGCAGTTTGGGGTTGGCTGGGGACCAAGAGATGTCTTGGTGGTGCATTACTTTAGAAACGCACCACCTATTTCCTGTAGCCTTTCTCATCGGCTGGCTTTAGGATTTTAATAGAAAATTAGAAAGCTGAGCTGCTGGGGTTATCAGTAGAAAATAGTTTCTTTGAAGATTTCCAGGGATTCCAGAGCCTCAGCCAGGCCAGACAGCACTTCTGGGTGGGTGGGTGTCACAGACCAACCTTTCACACCACTTGTGACAATACATGCAGGTGACGTCAGATGACATGGTAGCATTGGCATCTAGAGGATGGCGAAGGGGCACCGTTCACCCTGAAAGAGCGCCTTTCTGAGGAGCCGAGTCTGGCTGTCTCCCGGGGCTGCTTGTTTAGTGGAGACGCAGCCAGACTCAGGACTTCGGCTGTGCTCTTCCCCGAGCGAGGCTCCACCGCCCCATCCCAATACTCTCTCCCTTAAGGAGTCGCCACTCAGGGTGGTACATGCTGACTGCTGGGATCTGCAGAGTTTTCTGGAAGCTGGAGTTGATTACTCTGGCTTCATTATTAGTTTAGCTCGGTAGACACCAGCTCATTCACACTGGCTGGCACAAATGCAGTCTTCTGAAGCAGGATCTATTATTTGTTGTTAAACCTGAATTTCTGTCTAAGAGCAGATCTCTCTCCTGGCACCCGGAAGAGGCGTTTCCGCGTACGGCAGGCAGCATTCATGCAGGGACGTGACTGCGGGTCCCCGGATGACAGTGCAGAATCACACACTGGACCCGGACGCTGCCTCCCAAGAGGGGAGGGCAGTGAGCTCGGAGAGGGCCGCAGTGCTCAGGGGACGCTAGCCAGGGAGCTCGGGGAAGTCGGTGGGGTTGCAGGATTGATCTGCAGTGTGATTCTGTGAAGGAGGGGAGAGCTGGATGGGCTGGTTTGGGGGAATGTTTCAGATTATCAGACTGAGAAAGAGGTGCAGGTGGGACGTGGAATTGCAACAAGGCAGCAGCAGCCTGGGAAGACGCAGAGCCACACGGTGAATGGTTACTATTTTCTTTCTGAACCACTGCATTCATCTTTAAGTAGATAAAAATGTTTCACGTTTACTGCTACAAACATTAGTGGGCCTTGTCTGTTTCAGAAAGGAGCCCAGGTGATGGGCGGAGCAGGGTGCCTGCTGCCTGGCTGATGGCCACGGTATACACCCTGGGGCAAGAGCCCCTCTCTGCCCTTCATGACTTCCCGTTGTCATAGGACGGAGGGGGCCTGGCATCCTGCAGTGTGGCCTCGTGGCTCCGTGTGTGGCCCCCCCTCACACTGCCTCTAGAGTTTGCACAAAACATGAGGCAATTACAAGCTCTGACGTTAGTGCGCACGGCGCCTGCTTCCTCACTGTAAATCAGGGCCCTTTGAAACATCGCAGAGCTGAGCACACATACTTTAGTGCACTCTGCAGGCTCTCGAGTGTCTGCAGTAATAACTAGGAGGATGCGCCACTGTGATGGCACAACAGGGGCGCCGTTAAACTCCTGGCCCTGGTCGAAGCTGCCCACAGACCGGGCTCTGTCCCTGCGCCTGCACCTCAAGGCCCACAAAGTTGGGCAGCTGGGGAGAAGGGGTTTCCGTGAATGTTTTCAGAAATCCTCCCAGGCCCCCACGGCGCCCTGGGTGGGGCCAGGGGGGCGAGGGGGTTCCTGCCGGCTCAGTCCCCTCCAGGAAGGGGGGAGAGTCCGCCCCTGGGACCTCACCAGCATCCTGATGGCCTGATTTTCCCCCTTCCTTTTCCAGCTTTAACTATCGAGACTAAACCTTTGATAAAGGTGATTTGGGGTCAGGAAGGAGTTTAGAAAAACCATGACATGTGCCGGACTGTCAGACCCAGGTTTCCCTTCCAGGCTGATGGAGCCTTTTCTACATAATTTATCAGTTTGCCACTGGCGAAATATTTCTTGTGATTGATCTAAGGCTCTGCCTTATTACCAGGTAGGTATGTGAATTTGTGTTCTGTGGGAGATGGCAAGAGAAACGCCAACTGTTGTTTCAGCTGAAAACCCCACAGTTAAATAAACCCCTCGTTTCTTCGTGAGTCTGCTCTGAAGGTGTCACTGGTGGGAGCAGAAATACGAAGCTGAGCATGTCAGGGGGGATAGGGGGTGGATCTTACTGAGACTTTCTAACCAACAGTCTGCGGCAGTTTAGTGCAGGGTAGTCTAGGCGCTGGAGCCCTTGGGAGATGTAGATGGCACCTGTCTCTGTTCTCTGTTCTCTGTTCTCTCTCCTCTTTCCAGAGGGTGCTCCCAGCCAGAGGCAGGGCCACAGCGCCCTCCAGTGGATGTGCCATTCTCCTGGGGCTGGAGGGCAGATCTAGGTGGGTGTTTCTAACTTACTTGGTAGGGGGGAAATGAGGTGACACTTTCTCTGCCTGCAGGTGTCTGAGGTGCGCCCGGCTGGCGTGGGAGTCAATGTGAGGGGGGTGGCAGATGGGAAATGCCCTTCAGTGCATAACTCAGGCACCTCGTTGCCGGTCTGTGAGTGGCTGTGGGCACACAGGCCATGGAAACAGTTGGCGGTTCTCAGTGGCCCCCACACAGTGGATTTTGCGTCTCAGCCTCTCCCTTGGTCTGTCGAAGTCACCATGCAATTCGGGGGTAGCCGTTGGTTTTGCTGTTAGTTGACAGGTTTGCTGGTACTTTGGGGGCATAGGGTCCTCAGGGAGGGGGTCTGTCTGGGACCAGCTCGGCTCCTCCACCTGGTCCACTAGCCAGGCAGAAGGAATTGTTGCCCTTGGATGTAGTGATGTCACCCTTCCCTTGGGGGTGGACCTGGGGGTTGGGAGCGGCTGCGAGAGCATTGATTTGCCTGGAGGGAGGGGTGTGTGGACAGCAGGTGTCCTTCCCGGGGCTGCTCGCAGCCTTGTGACCCTGGACAGCGGCACCTGCCTCTGGGTGGGAGTAGGGGCAGAGCAGCAGGTGTTCACGCTGGACTCTCCTCACTTCCCCCCAGCATGAAGGCCGAAGTAGACCTGAGATGCTGGGGGAAGTGAGGGATGCTGTAGACCTGAGTGGCAGCTCCGGCTACTGTCAGGATTCTCAGTCACAGGTCGCTGTTTGAGGAGGAGACCAGAGTGGCCACAGGGCTGTTTCCACCTGGGGGTGCTGGAGACCAGTGTGGATTGTCCCTCCATTGTCCTGCCTGGGGTGGCCACCTAACCTTCGTCCCAGTGGACATGGCAGCTCAGCTGGGAGAAGGGCCCTCTCAGGAGCTCGGCTTGCCACCCCTCTTCCCCTGTGCTCTGCTGTCCCCGGGCCAGCCAGCTCCCCTGCTGTCCTCACCTCCCGCTGTCCCTTCCTGTGGGTCCTGAGGTTGGGCTTCACCCACCGTGTTTGTGTTCTTGTTTTTGTGACAAACTGCATGTGAGGGCTGTAGCCACCGGCAGGGCTGCAGCGGGAGCGGGGGGCCCACCGCTCTCATCACCTTGGCTGCTGTGGAGCAGGGGCGGCAGGTGCCTGTCAGCCGCGTGGCCGTGCGGGCGAGGCCGAGGCTGGCCCTCGTGGGTTAACCGGCGGTGCCGACGGCGTCGCTCACCTGCTTCCTGCCTGAGTGTTAACACGGGTCCCCTGACAGGCGTGTTCTTTACCTCCCTGCTTTGGCCTAACGGTGTCCCCTCATCTCTCCCGTCTGCTCCATCGCGCTCGCCTGACAGCTCCCCCGGCCGAGATCCGTGCAGACTGGTCTGTGCTCGGCAACTGCAGGGCTCCTGCTCTGCCCGCCCACGTGCCTCCTGTCGCACCTCCAGAGGCCGGGGCGCCCGAGACAGCCTCCTGGGTGCGGGGTTCAGGTTCTGCATCAGCTGTGCCCGAGTCCTCATGCCAACCCTCTCCCACTGTGCTTCGTGAAAGCAACCCTGTTGTCCCCCCGTCACTCAGAGTGGAGACCTGACCTGTAAATAACAGCCCAAGGGGTGTGAGCCTGGCCTTTGGGAGTGGAGCCTCGGCCCGCATGGTCTCAGACCATCTGCACAGCTGCAGGAGGGGCTGATCCAGTCCAGCTCTCCACGCTCCCGACCTCCCCTTGTCTGGGGTCATGGGCAGGCAGCCCCCCTACCTGTGCAGGTGTGTCCCCCACTGGCAGGGAGCACACCTGGGGTCTGGTGTGGGGAGGGGCAGGGCCCGTGCCTGGCAACCACAGAAGGGACGTGGACTTGTTGAATTTTGGCTTTGCTCCTCCCCAGAGATATAACTGTGAGGTTACCTGTTAACCCTTCTACTGGGGGTTTCTGGGGAGAACGAAGCGAGGTGAAGTGTTCATAGCAGGAGGCCTGCAGCCTGTGGCAGACCCCCCCCCCCCTTTTCAGCACAAGCTGGCACCCAGCCTGCTCAGCCTGCACTCCCTCCTGGCTGGCACGCTCCGGCTCTTCTCGGCTCCCCTCGAGAACTGACCTACTTGAAGTGTGGTATTTTAGAGAGAAATGAGGGCTCCGCTCCATCCCTAACGAGCCTCTCAAGGACTGGCCTCGGCCTCACTCTTCACGTTCCCTTAGCAGGAGCGTCCCGTGTGTGACAGGCTGCAAATGCGGGCCAGGTGCCATTGGGCAAGGACCAAAACAGTGGCGCTGACCTCTGCAGCGTCAGGCTCCCTGTGCTGCACTGGGCTCCCCAGTGAGCCCAGAGGCCCGGGTCGCAGAGCTCGGGGGGCTTGCAGGGGGAAATAAAGTCAGAGGAAGTGCCGGGCTCTGTCAGAAAACGGGAGAGATGGTGCGCAGAGCACGGGACGGGGAAAGTGGAGGTGCCACGAGGAGCTGCCGCCTGCTCGCCATATGTGACTTGAAGAGGTGTCGACGGCACCCAGCCAAGCAGGAAGGTGCCACTGAGGGGGAATGTGACGGGTTGGAAGGATGGCGCTTTTGCTCCCTGGATCTCATCTTCCGGGGACACCGTGGGTCACAGTGGGTCACAGTGGCGTTCGTGCCTCAGGGTCTGCAGAGGCCAACACCCCTTCTTGAACGTCGGGATTTACTAGTTAATGTGCTGCATGGTGGACATTTTTAGGAAATTGGTATAAAAGTGACGTAACAGTTATGTGGCCTCTGTGTCTGACTTCCCCACTGAGCAGTGTTTTCAGCATCCGCCCATGGGTGTATAGTTTTGTGGTTCCGTAACACCGTCGTTCTTGCAGCCGAGTGACACCCCAGTGGGGGGCATTCACGCCCTGCTTACCCACCTGTGGATGGACACGTGGGCACTGTGGGTGGGCTTCTCAGGGGCTTGTGTCAGTCCTCTTGGGTCTGGGCCTGGGAGCGGAATTGCTGGGTCAGATGCAGCTCTGCGTTCCTTTTGGAGGAACCTCCCAGTTCTTTCCACGGGCTGCACATTTCCTGTTTCTGCATCTGTCCCGGGGTCTCCCCAGCCTCGCCAACACTTGCTATTTTCTATGTTATCGTCATAGCCATTCTGTGGGTGTGAAGTCCTGTCTCTGTGGTTCTAAATCAGATTTTCTTAATGACTGAAGATGTTGAACATCTTGTCATGTGCTTACCGGCCATTTGTTCACCTTCTTTGGAAAAATATCTGTTCCTGCTTGTGGGATTAGTAGTGTGGGTGTGTAGGATGTGAAGGCATCTGGATGGGTGAGTGGACAGGTGGGTAGGTAGGTAGGTAGGTAGTAGACAGGTAGGTAGATCTGCCTCCCCAGCTGTCCTGATGCCTGGGTGAACCTGCAGCGGGAGACGAGCCTGTGGCCGGCTCGGTTCCCATTGACCTGGTGGGGTCTTGCCTAATGGTCAGTTTTAGTCACAGACACTTGTCCATTGTCACAGTGAGTGTGGAGCAGCTGCTGAAGGAGACTGGCTTTTTATCCTAAGTCCTCTATATATGCCTTGCACGTAAAAGTCATAATTATTTATTACTTTAATAACGGCAGCTGATTTAAAATACTGCTCCCCACCAGCCCCACCAGGTAGGCAGGGGCTATGGGCGCACAGAGCCACCTGTGACTTCTGCCTCTGGGCTGTGAGGCTTGTTTGCTGTGCACCTTTTCTCCTCTGTGCCCCGTGGTTGTGCCCTGGAGGGGAGGGTCCTTCCTCCAGCCTTAGGGACAAGTGTTCATCACTCTCCAGGGGGGCCCAGCCCTCGTTGGGGAATGATGAGTCTGGGGTGGCGAGGCCTGTGTCTGTAGGGCCAGTTGTACTGACTCAGAGGAGCAGTGGGCGGGAGGCGTGGGGAGCTAGAGGGTCTTTCACAGCCAGCCCTCCCCCTTGCCTTTCTTTACCTGCACCAAGCATCCAACAGCTAAACTTATGAACATTTTAACCCAAGAAGGACAACAAATGGTGAGCAATTAGGTTGTCATCTTAGTAGAAAGAAAATGTTATATTGATTACTATCAAGAAACAAAGGATGAACATCTTGAAAAAATCTGTACTGGCCACACCCAGAACCCCGCAAGGTTACCGAGGGTGGACAGACCACAGGGTGGAAACGACCAGGCGGCTTCGTGCCTGTCAGGTGGCCCCTGAGAACACTGTGACTCGGATAGATCTCCAGGTTCATTCAGCTTTGACCTGCTCTGGGTCTGAGGGCTTTATTCTCTTGTATCCAATGAGGCAGAAACTTGATTAGAAGATGGCACGTTTATATGACGTGCTTGTTAACTGTGAGGTGCCCCCAGAAATGTGCTTTTATAGACACTAGACCGTATTGATAGAGTTTTAATCCTCATTCCTCCCCAAAGGGACAAAAAGCCTTGTGTTTCTCCTGCTCTGTGGGTACCGCCTAGGTTTCCCTCCTGCGCTTTCCCTCATCTCTCCCCCTTTCCTACCCTCCCTTTTCTGTCAATGACAATATCTGAAAGGAAACTTCGGAAACGCCCGTGCTGTTGACGGTGGAGCCCACTCTGACTGGAGCCTGCCTCTCCCGCGTCCTTGTACCCTAATTAAGTGGTTTGCTGGCTGCTCCACATCAAAGACCCCAGTCCCAGGAGAGCCGAGTGGGCACAGTGCCAATGAGGATGCTGCCTGGTCACCGGTGCGCCTGGCCCGCTCGCCTCGCTCCTCGGGAACCTTACCCTTTAAAAGTGATGTAGACACAGAACCAGGAAGCCTTCCTAGGGAGCGCTGGGGCCAACTGTTGGGGAGCCCTCAAGACCATGCTCACCTTCCCTCCACTTCCTGGGGACTCGCGCCTGTTATCACGGGGCCAACCTCTCATTTGGGGGGGGAGGGCTGCTTTCTGTCCAGTGGTTCCCTCCTGGGAGGAACTGCATTTTCTATCTTAACATGAAGTATTAGAAATATCGCACTTGGTATCACCTAAAAAATCACCTTTCTCTAAATTTGTGAAAACAGGGTTTTATTTTTTGCCCCTTCTCCTGGTATGAACTTGAGAAGGCCGCGGCCCTCTCCCTCCGTCCAGCCTGCTGGACACACTAAAGGCTGGGCTTAGAGGGGGCCCTCGGGCAGGTTACCAGTGTCGTCAGGGCGTTGCTGTGAGCGTGAGTGAGGCTGTCCTGATCGGATCCATGCTGGCCGCACTGCCGGGGCAGGACGGCTGAGCCGGGAGTGGCAGATGGGCCGGAGGTGGTGGGCTGTATCTGGTGTTGAGACGGACCCCCGTGCACCTTGGTGTGGGTCAGAGCTGAGGTGTGGCCCATTGATGTGGAGGGTGGGGGCCAAGGGGATGTTGTCCTGCTCACGGTCCTGCTGCAGGAGGCCCGAGCAGCACAGGAAGCTCCCTCCAGGCAGATCCCACTCCACTGCAGCCACATGGGCCACAGCCACCAGCCTACCAACACACATCAAGTGACCAGGTGTCACCGTGGGGCTAGAGGCCACCACTGGATGGAAAGGGCGCTGTGGGCAGTCAGGGGCAGCCTTTCTCTGCTCCTTCCTTGGCCTGTTTCTCCCTCGTTCATTCCTTTATTTGACTCTGTGGCGTCCCCTGAAGCTACATGCGCAGATTTTATGACATCTGGGACCTGGGCCCAGAGGAGCTGTGCCCAGCACAATAGGCAGTATTTTAGAGACTTGCTTTGTCGTTTCCGCGCCCGTCTCCCATTGTCATAAATCCCCAGGCAGGTCGATGCTCCCGCCACCACTCCCGCCCCTCAGTGGCGAGGCCATTACCCCAGCCTCCCCGTTTCCACAGCCGCGGTGGTACACTGACATTTAATTTACTGCTACTCATTTCAGAGCCCTTAAAAATATTAATTAATTCCCACAAAGCCCCAGGAGGCCCATTCCTGATGCCGCAATGCCTCTCCCGCCAGCCAGTAATGCGTCCTTCCGGGCTCTCGGTGAGGAAACGGGGCTCAGTCATCTCTGCAGCCCACATGGGAGGCCTTGATGAAGCCGAGGTCAGGAACAGTGAGCCCCTAGTTTCACTGGCGTCTCTGAGTGATGTGGACCTGGGCCTTGTGTGTGTTTGGGGAACAGCTCTCTTATTTAGGATGTGTCTCAGGAGACCATGCTGGGCAAGCCAGTGCGGCTGGGACTTCACTGCCCTCATGGGATGGCCACGTGGAGGAGGCAGGGTGCAGTGAAGCCTGGCAAGAGCAGGGGCACCTATCACTCCCAGGCCAAAGGCCAGCGGCGTGTGGATGGAAAGTGGAGCCAGACACCAGGAGTGCAGCCTGGCTCCTGCGGCTCTTCAGTGCCGGCTTAGAGTCATGGTCTGGGTGTTCCCCGAACCCGTTTAAGTTTCTTATCTTCTTCTGTGACAGGCCCGGTACAAGCAGAGCCTGGACCCCACGGTGGACGAGGTGAAGAAGCTGTGCACGTCCCTGCGCCGGAACGCCAAGGAGGAGCGCGTGCTCTTCCACTACAATGGCCACGGCGTGCCCCGGCCCACGGTGAATGGCGAGATCTGGGTTTTCAACAAGGTGAGCATGCCAGCCACAGCCTCGAGCCTGTTGGCTCTGGGTCGGCTAGAGCCTGTGGGGCGGTGGGCCCCTTCTGGGAGGCAGACACACTTAGGAGCTGGGAATGTCTGAGGACACCCTCCTGAGCCCTGACCTCCCAGGGCCAACCCCTGCCAGCTCTTAGTAGGGAGGCTCATGGCTGTGAATCTGATTCCTGCTATGGACACAGGGCTGTTCAGACTTTGTTTCCTTTTGGGTCACTTCTAGTAAGTTGTACTTTTAAGCCATTTTTCATCTAATTTGACTTGTTAAATTTACTGGCATGAAATTATTACTACTTCCTCGTCTTCTCAGGGCCTGTGGGATGGAGGGGCCGCCCCTGCACGGGTTGATACATTGTTTCTTCACACCCTCAAGCTGAGACTTGTCCATCTCACCCCTCTTGTTGATACATTGTTTCTTTACGCCCTCTTTTTAAAACAAAAGCAACAGATTTTAGCAACTTTACTCTCTGTTTTACTGGTTGGACCTCTTTATTGTTTGTCCCCTTCATTGACTTTGAGTTTAACTGCTCATCGTCTAGCTTCTTAAGGTGGAAATCTAGATTTGGGTTTTAACCTTTCTTCCTTTCTCTGAGAGATTTAGTGGAAGCACAGCTCTAGTCACATTTCCACAAGTTGTATTTCACTGTTGTCCTGTTTCAATTATTTTTGTTTCCCTTGTGACATCTTAGTTGACATGTGTTATTTAATTTCCAAATATTTGAGGATTTCCCAGCTATCCTGTAACTCACATTCAGCGATCGTATTCTTGGTGCGATTTCAATCATTGCGACTTCCCAGAGTTGTGTGTTTATGACCCAGCATCTCGCCAGACTGGGGAACATCCCTCCTGCACCTGAGAGTTTTCCGCAGTGGCCGGTGGGAGCTCGTGTCACTCGGTCAGAGCGAGGGGTAGTATTGTTCCAGTCTTTATGTCGGCACTGACGTTTTTATTAGAAAGAGTGTAATTGTTGTGTCTGGAGTTTTTTCTGTGAGGAAGTTGTTACCTGTCAGCACTGATGGGAGGTTATTGGGACCTGTGACAGGACCATGGGTTTGTTCCCGGTGGTCTTGCTCTGCGTACTTGAGCTCTTGTGTCAGGCGCGAGCGCATTCAGGGTGGTTTATGGCATCCAAGTGAGCAGTGTTAGCCATGTGGCGCCTTATACACAGCCTTTCCATTTCTCCCCACAAACTGGGATCCCAGGACAGATGAGGCTCTGAGACACGTCCTGTTACGTCACAGTGAGCCTCCAGCACCTGTCCCTCTCCATGTGTCTGAACAGCGGTCTCTCTACAGCCATATGGGGTCCTCCGACCAGATGTGTGGTTCCTGCTCTGTTAGTGATCCATTGGGAGTGTATTGGGGTCCAGGACGGGCCATGACAGTCCGTGTGGCTGTCTGGGCCCAGCTCTGCATGTGGGTCCCCCTGCTCCTATCCTAAATCTGCCCTGGTTTTCTGGGTGTGGAGTCAGGGATGGTTGTTAGATGTTCGAGCCTTGCTGACCGGCTGGTCGCTTCTCTCCTCGGAGCTGAAACACTGCCTCCACACAATCACTGTGGGTCTGCCCGTCTGGCCTCCCTAGTCCTCCCTGTGGTCACCAGAGGTTTAGCGGGTACCTCGTATCTGGTGGTGCCTCGCTCTTTCTTCACCAGACGATGGCCTCCTGTGCTCTGGGCACGTCTCTCTGCACTGGCTTTAGAATCTGCTGTCCAAATTCGTCACAGCAGCCCCTGTGGGTGCTATGCATGGCCAGCGCTGACTTCACAGGCTCGTCAGGGAAGAGTCAGCATCCTCTGAATCCTCCCGTGAACCTTTGCTCAGAGCTCACGCCCACGTGTCCTCTCACAGTGCCCGATACCAAGCAGGCCACTGGGCAGCAGTGATGTGGCACAGGACGTCGGGAGCATGCCCATGCTGCGACGTGCCCGAGCACACCTAAGTCGGTGGCTCAGCCCCGCCTGTCGGGATGGGACTCATACCTGGCGCCTCACTGTGCGCTGACAGAGCCTCTGCTGCCTTGATAAGACTCCCCCGGCCTGTCCGGTCCCGTCATTGGCTCTCTCCCTGTGGCCTCACAGCAGCCCTTCCAGCTACACCGGGGGTGTGTTGGTGCTTCAGCCATGGGGACACGGTCACCTCTGCTGCGAGAGCACAGAATTGATTTCTGCCGAGACTCGCCGCCCTGTTGGCATTCTCGGAGAGGGGGAGGGAGGAGGCCTCTGTCCAGCAGCTTAGCAATGTCTGCGTGAGTGAGGTTTTCACCGTCTCTCCAGTAGGGGGGATATTCTCCCCCCATTCCCCAGCATCCCCGGGGGCCGTGAGTGGAGCGGTACAGTGTGTCCAGTGTATGGTGTAAAGAGCACAGAGCAACTTGGGCTGTTGAGCAGGGAGCAGTGGGACATTGTGACCTTCAGTCAGAGAGAGAAAGGGGGTGGGGGTGGGTGACTACCATGACTCTGCGGTGGGATACGGGGAGGGAGACCCCACATTGGAGTGGACAGCAAGCTGGACCTGGGTGACACAGCAGAGCAGCGTAGGGTGGGATGGACACAAGACAGCCCCCAGACCCGCTCTGCGGGGTCATGTGCACGTGGCCGTCACTATGGGGTGCAGACACAGTTTGGGACTGTCCCATGGATGGGTGCGTGTTGTACCCTCTGAGGCTGCCGCTTTGGCAGCCAGAGGCCTCCATGTGGGTCACGTGCATGCTCTGTGTTTTGTTTCCAGAACTACACGCAATACATCCCACTGTCGATCTATGACCTACAGACGTGGATGGGCAGCCCCTCGATCTTCGTGTACGACTGCTCCAATGCTGGCCTCATCGTCAAGTCCTTCCGGCAGTTCGCCCTGCAGCGGGAGCAGGAGCTGGAGGTGAGGTTGTGTCCTAGGGGGATGAGGGGGGCTGGACTCTATGCTTCTGTCCTTCTCGAGGGGGGTCTGCTCCCAGTGCTCAGGCAAGGGGGGACCCTTAGCAACAGGGAACTTGGTGGGCACGGAGGTGGCTAACGGGCATCTTGTTACGTCTCCGTTTACTGGGTGTCATTTTAAACCTGAATATGAATTAAGTGATGATATTAAGAGTTGGCTTGTGCTCTTCTGGCCTGAGACAGACACGGGAATGAACCCAAATCCTTTACTTTAGGAGAAAAAAGTCTTTAGTTTCACTAGCATTTTTGTTATTGACCAACTTTATTTTATTTTCTGTTTCAATAAAAACAAACAGACAAAAAAGAAAAAACACCCATTAAGCTAAATAGAGAAAACCAGCCAGAACAGCTGCCATCAGTCGTGGTGTCCAGCAGGAGAGCCCGAGAGGCGCTCTGATTGGGAAGACACAGCTCCCTTGGTTGTTTTAATTACCATTTGATGTTTGAATTAGACAGTGAACGCTAGAGAGAGATGGAAGAGGCAGTCTCTGCTGAGGGCCCCCACCCTGCTGCCAGCACAAGAGCATGAGGGTAACACTCTGCAGGCATGAACGTCACGGATCCCAGCTGGTGAAATGCAGGAAATTCCTCCCCACTGATGGTTTTTAAACCAGATGTATGAGCTTCTGGGGGTTCAGGAATGACCAGTGCGACATCTCTCGGTGAAGGCGGGTGTGTCAGCATTGTCTTTGTGCTGTTGAGGATTCATCAGCTGAAACTGTTCATTTCGCTGAATGTGACAGAGAAGATCCCCATCTATCTTTGTGAGGGGAAATGTTTAATGGACTAACTAGTGCCTCACGTAGGAGATGGAGACCTGTTGTCTGAAGTGGCATGTAGATGGCCGTCAGAGCCACCCCATGCATCGTAGGATCTGCTCCGATGGCACCTTCGCTCTCCTAACTACACTGCGGATGAGTCCCGTGTTCTCCCATGGCACCTGCTACTACTTACTGTTGTTCACACATTGTCCTGCACGAACAGTGGAAATTAAAATGATGAGATTGGCGCCCAGCTCATATCTTCATGAGCATCTTAGTCGTTTTATGATCTGCTATCTTCTGCGGCCTCTTAAGGGGCAGGGAGGAGGGAGGAGGGAGGGGTGGCCCAGGGCATAGCACCCCACTCCGGGGCCAGAGCACCCCACCCCGGGGCCAGAGCACCTCTCCCTGTCATTCATGGGACAGTGTGTAGTTTGCAGAGTTTGTTTGCATGGAGCCCCATCACCTGCATGCAGGGGGAACCATTGGGCATCTCTGAACTCTACCTCCGCTGGGCACCCCTACCCCCTCCTCGTGAGTGTGGGAGGACTCCGCTCTGCTCTGCCAGCACCTTTACCATTCAAGTCCTGTCATTCAAAGGCTTTGGGAGACAGAAAAGTGATTTCTCTGCATAAAAAATTCAGGAGCCCTCACCACTGATGGCATTAATGAAATCCCCAGACAAGCAAAGTCTGTCCTCAGTACACTCAACTCCACTGTAACTCAGGTTCTGCTGTGAAGATGCTGCCCTGGGCCCAGAGGCTGCCTCCCCAGCCTTGTAGCAACAGTTACACAATTAATGTGACAATTAATTGTGTCTCTCACCGCCTGCCTTCTTTCGGGGTTGGCAGCTGTAATTTGCACCTGATGTGCACACCTTCCAGGGAGTGGCACAGGAAGCAGGGGCTCAGGTGGTATTTGCAGACTTGGTCTGAGAAGTGAATCACATCTGAAATAAGCTGCCTTTACTCATCTCCTTTAGTCTGTGATTAGTTGAATGTTTCATCTTTGTGTGAAACATAAAAGGAAACAAATTGTCAACCTAAACCCGCAACTGCAATGCACTGTTCGCAGACATGCCTCTCCAGAGTTCAGTCTTTAGAGCTTAATCCTTTTGTCTAATTTCATCTCTTTAAAATATTCAAGAAAGTGCTTAATGTTCTGCACCACAGATCCTGGCCAGCATCCTGGGTTGTGGTGTGGGTGCCCATCAGCTTGGCCCTATTGCTGTCACAGGAGCCCCTCCCCTGCACGTGCCCCCCCCCCCCCCCAGGCTGAAGCTGGAGGACGTGGAGGCCATGGCCAGGTGGCCTGCAAAGTACCCGCGGTGGTTCCGGGCAGTGCAGCTCCTGGTGGCGGCCAGGGAATGGCTGCAGCAGCCTGGCTGGACAGGAAGCCACTCCAGGGGGCAGGCAGGGGAGCAGCTTTTCCTAGCACTGAGGTCAGAAGTAGGAAGGAGGAGCTCGCTCTCGGTGCCTCCTCAGCATCGCACAGCGAGGAATCCTGCATGGCGAGGCCATGGAAGGAAGCTCAGGGCTGGGAAAGGAGATGCTGGCCTGTCTGTGAAGATGAAACAATCCTCCCTGTCGAGACGACAGCCGTGAAGGTCTAACTGGCTTCACCAGACTCCACACACCAGCAGCACACGTGTCCATGAGTGTTCACAGGGAACACCGTGTCCTGGCCACGCAGCAGACCACAGGAGCAGTAACTGATTGAAGTGACACACAGTCTGCTCTTTGACCACGTGGAATCTACTGGTAACAGTCAACAGAGAAATCTCAGAAAGAATTAACAGAAGTCTCAAGGGAACTGACCAAAAAAATAGAAGTCTCAATTGAACTGAATTGAAACAGATACAATGTGTCGATATTGATCAGATGCAGCTAAAGCAAGGCAGGGGGAATTTAGGACGAAACCAGAGCCGGAAAAGAGGAAAAGGGCCAACCTCCGGATCCCTGGTCTTGTCTGTTCTGGCTGCTGTGACAGCACAGCTCCGACCGGGGGCTGATGGACAAGAGTCGTGTTCCCCACAGTCCTGGAGGCCGGCAGTCCAAGGTCAAGGTGCCGCGCGGTCGGGTGAGGGCGTTGCACTGGCTCACAGCCCAGGCCTCTCGCTTGGCCCTCACCTGGTGGGAGGGGTTGGGGCTCCACCCTCATGGCCCGAGCACCTTCCAAAGGCCCTGCCTCCTGACACCATCACCTTTGGGGGTTAGGGTTTCTGCATGTGCATTTTGGGGGGGGGGGGGACAGACATTCAGAGCACAGCACCACCTCCAGAGACCAGAAAAGGAAAGCAAAATAAACCCAGAGCAACCAGAAGGAAGAAAGTAACCATGAGAGGAGCAGAAATCATTGAAATTGAAAACAGGAAATCAGTAGAGAAAAATCAGTGAGGCCAGAAGTGGGATCTCAGAGATAATCAATGAAGCAGATAAACCTCTATCAAGACTGACAGACGGAGCCAGAGGAGAACCAGGGCCTGCAGCCTCTAGGTGAAAAATCAGGGGGTATGGTGGACAGCTTCAGCTGCGTAAGTCTGAGAACCTCAAAGTGGACCGATCCCTCCCGAGCCACACATACCGCCAGCCGAGGGAACCTGTGGTGAACCGTCCTGACACCACGGCAGAAATGGACATAGTCACCTGCAGGTGCCTGGAGAGGAAACCCACCGGCCCAGAGAGTTCATGGAAATTCCACCAGATGTTTAGAAGAATTAGCACCCATTTCACAGTCTCTTCCAGAAAACAGAAGGTGGGAGGGACACGCCGCAGGTCATTTTATGAGGTCGTGCTCACCCTGAGCCAGTGTGGACGCACCAAACAGAAGGAAAACCTCAAGCTGCAGGCCACTGCCCCACCAGCCAGGTGCAGGTCCCCACGAGCCGTCCAGCAGCTGTGAAGAGCTGTGCTCCGTGGCCACGTGGGGTTCATTCCAGGTGGGCGGGTCCCGCTCATGGTCAGAATGTCGATGTAACACCCTCCCAGCAGGTGACAGACGGGTCACGTAATCCTGTCAGTGAACCAGCACGAGAAAGCATCTGACAAAATCCAGCACCTTTCAGGAGTAAAAAACCCCTGAACTTCTCCCAGCTCGGGGACAGAGGGGAGCTAACTCAGCCTGTAGCTGAGAACACACAGTGTGGTGGACACGGGTGGTAAGGTGGGGAGCAGGTGGGACGATCTGGTCGTTCCCAGAGCAGAGGGCTTGCGCCTTTGTGGGCCCAGTGCCGGGTGGGGAGGACGGGGCGAGATAAGTGAAATGCGTTGGGGGGGGGCATTTGTCAGAGAGCGTCGTCTTACAGGGGTCGAGTGGGGCCCTGTTGTGTCTGGTCACCGTCTTGCCGCCACCCTGCTGCCCGCCTGTCTCCCGAGGAGAGGCCTGGCGTCCCTCCCCCTCTGTGGTCCCTGCCACTGGGTTACGGTAGGTTAAAGACTGAATTTTAAAATAAACAGTAAAACACCCTAAAAGCCCTGATGGGAAATGCACATAGATGATCGGAGTGTAAGGAAGGCCGCTGGCACAGCAAACCCGATTTCCCCGAGGCCGGGACTAGTGGTGTCGTCGGGGGACCTCGGGAATGGCAGCCTGGCAGCCGCGGTCCTTCCCCAGCAGGGGCCTCGGTGTTGCCGCCTCCATGCAAGGATCTGTCAGGAACCACAGTGTGAAGGGTCCCCCCCCTCCCGGTCCACTCCCAGCAGACTCCAGTGGGCACAATAGCATGTCACTCTCTCTCCTTCATGTCCTCCCCCAGGTCGCGGCCATCAACCCCAACCACCCACTGGCCCAGATGCCTCTGCCCCCGTCCATGAAGAACTGCATCCAGCTGGCTGCCTGCGAAGCCAGCGAGCTCCTGCCCATGATCCCCGACCTCCCAGCTGACCTCTTCACCTCCTGCCTCACCACCCCCATCAAAATCGCCCTGCGCTGGTGAGTGGCGCCCACCATATCCGCCTGTGACCCACACCCTGGGGCTTCCCACGGGTCCCAAATCACACGGGTCTGAGGAATCTGCCCGGTGTCACATGCTGGGTTTTGGACATGAACTTGGTTCCTGGGTGGGCACTGGGGTGTCCTTGGAGGTCTCGGGGCACCTGTGTCCTGGGGCAGCTGTGTGCGTGGTTTGCTGCAGTGAGCAGTGTCACAGATGGTGCCAAGGTTGGTCAGACCTGAAAGTGCTCTTGTCTTTGAAAAAAGGAAAAGTTATCATGAAAAGAGAAGTCATTTAGTTCTTTGCTGAGTTGAAGTATAATCTTCCAACTTATTGTGAGCTGTTAAAAAATACCTTTTTTTAACCACTGTTCCCTTTGCCCTCTCAACACCAACGTCTCTGTGTGTGGTTCTTTGGTGACGTCACAGCATGTCTCAGCCGCCAGAGCGGTGGGTAGAATTTGGTTAGAGATCTTCCCTGTGTGGCCCAGCGTGACCTGGCCCCTCTGCATGAGCCCAAGGTGGCTTCGGGGTGACTGCAGAGTCTGCTGGGTTATATAACCTGCTGGGTGCCCTCCTTGAAAAGGAGTTTTTCTCCCCAAACCAGACGGTGCGCTCCCACTGTCCCGTCTCCTGACGCGCACTCAATCAAGATGAATATGTCGACATGTTGTAGCAGCTCCTTTGAAAAGTGGGCACGAGAAGCCTGATTTATGCTGCTGAGAAGGATTGAAGTAGGCAGAGTGGCACGGTCGGCTGCCTCCTCCTGAGCCTGTCCTCGGGGTGCCAGGGGAGCGGGAGAGTGATGGTCCCCTGGCGAGTCCCTCAGCGACGAAGTCAGAAATGCTACGGGGCCCTCGGGGGTGGCTGAGGCCACTGGGGAAGAGGGGGCAGGAAGGGAGATGGGCAGGTGAGGGCCAGAGGTGAGGGCAGGCTGAGGGTGGGCACAGCACAGGCATATGGACAGAGGGAAGGGGAAAAAGAGGGTCCTTTATGGGACAGCAAACATGCTGTACAGGCAGAGAGTGGGTTTCAAGTGAGGACAGCATGTGCTCAGGGTGTGAGGAGACTCTGGAAGCAGGAGGGGAAATGAGCAGCGAGGAAGAAAGGCAGCGGGGACCCGGCTGGCGTGGCTCAGTGGTGGAGCATCAACCTAGGATCCAGGAGGTCGCGGTTCAATTCCTGGTCAGGACACACGCCTGGGTTGCGGGCTCAACGCCCAGCAGGGGGCGTGCAGGAGGCAGCTCATCATTGACGCTCGTCATTGATGTTTCTATCTCTCTTTCTCTCTCTCTCCCTCTCCCTTCCTCTCTCTGAAGTCAATAAAAACATATTTTAAAAAAAAAGAATGGCAGCAGGGGTGCTGTTGAAGGACAGGTTAGAGCCAAGTTGAGGGAGTCTCACCAGAGAGACAGGATTAAGTCTGATTCTCTAAGATGTTAATCGTGAAAAACCAGTGTATGCAAGTTTGGGTGTGTCGGAGACAACCCCCGGAAGAGGAGAGACAGAACGTTGTCTTCACGCAGAAGAAAGGTGTCTTCTCTGCAGAAGAAGATGGGAAAGAGCAAGGGAAGGAGGGCAGACAGGAAGCTGCCGACACGAGGCCGAGACGAGTTCCAAATAAAAGTGATGATGTGGCTGTAAATGAGTTGACTAACACGCACATGCACACACACGTATACATGTACACGGAGATGCACGTATACATGTACACACAGACACAGGTATACATGTACACAGAGACAGACACGTGTACACAGAGACACGTATACATGTATACACGTATACACGTGCACACAGAGATGCATGTATACACGTACACACATATACATGCACACAGACACATGTATACATGTACACACATATACATGCACACCAAGACGCACGTATACATGTACACAGACACCATAGACGGGCTCATGATAAAACATTGGGAGGCGCGAGCCTGCAGCTCAGTGAGAGAACAGTTAACTCTGGACGATGAGATGGGTTTCAGAGCTGCTTGATGACTTTCTATTAGGCTGCCTATTAATATAATTCATCATCTTAATAGGCAAATGGAGGAAAGTTATTTGATAAAATTAAAAATGAAGTTTAATAAAAACTACAACAAGAATAGCAGCGAGCTCCCTCTGCGTGAGAGAAATTTCTCTAGGCCAGCAGCCACCCCGCATTTCATTTATGCGGTTAGACCTGCGAGGGGGGGTTAGTTCATTCCTCCAGCTGCTCTGAAGTGTAGTTGGTGTGACAACTGGACAAGAAATGGAACGGAAGGAGTACATGTTCTAAGGAGAAGGCAGATCACAGTGTCTGTGTGTGATCTCAATTGCAGCTTTGCCAAAAAGCCAATGAGATGCTTTGGAAAACTGTTAGCAGAAACATGCATGTTCAGCAGTGGCCGTTACTGAATGAATGTGTCCATGCAGATCCCACGATGGAGCCGAGTGGCTGCCCCTGAGGACGGTGGGAGCAGACTTGAGGGACACACATGGCCTGCAGATTCTGTCGTGGACGAGTCCCTAATCCGGGGACGTCGTCTTGACTTTGTTCTTAAACTCAGGTCTGTGTCCCAGAGGCTCTTCATGTGCCCCTTTTACATTAAAAACAGCCAGCGAGGAAACGCTGGGGGAAAGCAGGTCTGACTCATAGCAGCGACAGACAGTGACAGGAACCAAACCAGCTGCGAGTGGCCTGGACACAGAACATTCACAGGACTTGACTGACAGGCAAGAGAAGGTTTGAATGAGCGGAGGGACTGGCCGGTGTCACGTGGTGAGGTCCAGTCGATTAGGGCTATACATCCCCCCTAGATTAAACCTTAAACGACACCACACGCAGAATGTCAAGGGCAGTAGGAAGAATCGGGGTGAGAACAGCCATGAAAATGGAAGAAAGGGGTTTGTGAAAGAAAGTCGCCCGGCTGGTGCGGGACGTGCCGCTGAAGGTGCAGCTGGAGAGGAGGCTGGTTCAGGCGGCGGAACAGCAGCTCCGGAGGCGCCTGTGCGGGAATCCTCACCGGAGAGACTCACTCAGTGCCAGGACCTGGGGCACGTGGCCAACCGTTAGAAACTTAAAACCCGATAAATTCCAAATATACTAAAGATTTAAGTGTAAAAAGGAAAACTCACGGGGAGTGGGTGGCCGGGAGCCAAGTCCTGCAGGGCCTTGGGCTGGGGAGGGGCCTGTGTGTCATCTGCCTTCGGGGGGCCTGCAGAGAGCTTTCAGCAGGTGAAGGGACCGGTCACGTTTCCTCTTTGAAAGGCTTGCTGTGGGTGCCGGGCGGAGAACTGATGGAGGAGGGACGGAGGGCAGGCGAGCGTGGGCGTAGAGACTGTTCTGGAAAATGGGAGAGGTGCCGGGGTTCCACCTCTGGCTGTGGCTTGAGGGGGGTGATTTCACCCCCCGCCCCCCTGAAGTAGCTGGAGACTTTTTTATTGTTAACAACTGGAGTGGGGTTGCTGCCGGCATCTAGTCGGGGCGGCTAGGATGCTGCCCCCACAACAGAGTGACCCGGCCCCAAGTGCCTGGCTCAGGAACCTGGTGCGACAACTGATGGCAGGAGGTGAGTGGTGTCAGGGTCTGTGTGACCAACGCAAAGCAGACGGGACTCGCCGCTGTTCGGAGCTGTCCTGTCGGATACAGAGAACCCATCAGAGCTCCCACCAGCACCAAGCAGTGGGCACGGAATAGTGCCAGCTGCTCCGCTTATGACGCAGCTCCTAACATCCAGTCTGTGGGATCATGCGCCGTTGGTTCTTTTGACTTTGCCTGCCGCTTGGCTTCCCCTGCCGGACGGTGACGTTTTCCCCGAGCGCCACGGGTGGCTGACTCTCTGCTCTCCCGCAGGTTCTGTATGCAGAAGTGTGTCAGCCTGGTGCCCGGAGTCACGCTGGACCTGATAGAGAAGTAAGTGGGGCTCCGTGCCCGGCCTCCGCTCTGGGGCTTCTCCACTCCCGTGCTCAGTACTTCCCCTGCGCAGGGATTGTCTGCTTCCCTGGGGTGTTCTGTTCTCTGATTGAGGCCGTGTGTGCCCAGTGCAGGACATAGCTCGGTGTGGGATCGGATCAAAGAAAGGGATCAACATCTGGATCCTCCTGATCACTTAACACTCCGACCCTGAGCCGGAACAGACATGGACCCCCACGTGCAAACCACCTACCTGGTCCTGGGGCAGCCGCAGGGCAGAGCTAGGCTTCTGCCGACCCCACCTGCCCATTCTGTGTTCTGCCTTAGGGCAGGTGCGAGGTCCAGGCAGGCCGCCCCCATGGCCCCTTCACATTGTGTGGCCTCTGCGCACCCTGGTCACTGGGCAGGCCCGTCCGCCTCGGGTCGGGAGCCTCCCAGGGTCTGGGTGCCGCCTCCTGACCTGCGCTTGGCCTGCATTTTTGTGTGTGGCTCCTTGGACTTGTCCCAACTCGTGCAGCGGGTTGTCCTCAGACACTGCTCTGGACCCCCTGCTTCTGGAATTGGCATAGAGGTCGGTTTTCTAAGTCTTGAGATGCAAAATGGTGCGTTAAAACAGCTGAGGGTTTCCATGGGTTAAAACAGTTAAGGCAGGTCAGAAGAGCAAATCCACCTCTGGGTCCCTCCTGGCGTGCCGCCCAGGAGCCCAGGGACATGCAGGTGTGTCACCTTGAGTTCCATCGACGGGACCCAGTGGTCGGCCGCAAACGTTATGCTCCAGGAGCAGCGCTTGCCGGCTCTCGGCAGGTCGTGAGCGGTGGTGAGTCTGGTGACAGATGGGGCTACACATGCGTCCAAACCACCTATAGACGCTGAACACACAGTGCGATCCTCCAGAAACGTCCCGCGGAAAAGAGTTTAAATCTAAGAAAACACCAGGTCCGCCTGGTCAGCCCCTGCGTCTAGTTCAGTTCTCTGGCAAGGTTTCAGGGTCCAGTAGGCCACCCTGCTTGCCAGTCGGTGCTGGGCGCTGTCCTGTCTTCATTTCCCTGCATTTCTGAGTCAGGACTGCTCTGCCCCCTGCCCCGTGGGTTGTCTTACACATGTAATTTCTCAAACTGTGTCCATTAAGATTTCAGCAAAGCTGCATTTTATCCTGCGCTGCTTCTTGCCTGCTCAGACCTTCCCTACAGGGTTTTACGTTTTGTTGATGTTTGATTTTTGCCTCCTGGTGACCTGGCACATGCAGGGCTGTGCTGTCCCTCTCCTCCAGTTTTACTGACGAGGAGCCTGGTGTGCAGTGTGCTCAGCCTCCCGGTGGCGTTTCCCCCGCAGCAGCTGGCTGGTCGGGCCATGTCCCTGGGGTCCTCCCCACACACAGGCCCTTCCTTCCCCCAGACGGTGGTTGGGACAACTGGCTCCCATCCTGTCACTGTCCCAGTTTCAGAATGTGAGCAGCAACTTGATACCCTAACTGTGCTCCACAAAAGAAAAGATTGGTAGCCTGGGCCTCATCACAACTTAAAATGCTTATTCTCTGAAAGACACAGCTCAGAGCCGAAAGACAAGCTATGGCCTTGGGGACGTTTGCAAATCACACAGCTGAGAAAGGACCTGTATCCAGAATGTATGAAGGATCTAACCCCCAAAATAAGAAGAAAGCAACTCAGTTAAAAAATGGGCAAAAGACGTGAAGAGACTGTACAGGGGACTTAGGGCCAGAGAGCACGTGAAAAGGTGTGGGAAGGCCCGGCGGGCAGCGGCCGTGCGTCCCCCTGCTTCCAACGCGAGGTTAATTTCACCAGTTGACTGAAAAGAAAGGCTGCTGCCCTGTTTTTAATTTAGAGTTTTGTTCCGGGGCGCCGGCCGTCTAGAACATGTCAGCCAGCAGGTTTGAGTCTGTGGCTCTGAGCTCGGCTGATCCCACCCGCCCGCCCGCCCGTGTGTGGCGGTCTCCCGGGGGCCGCGCTCTCTGTGCACAGAGACTGTTCCTGGAGAAATGTCTCATTATTTTCACCCACTTTATTATCACTTTCTGGAGATTTTTTTCTTAAAATATGCAGCTCTTGGTTCCAGCTCCTACACCCTGCGGTGGTTTGGTCTGCACTCCCCGGGTTGGGGCCGCTAGGGCTCCTTTCGGGCACATGACTAACTCGCCGTAACATCAGCTTAGGACGCAGTCAGAGCCACACAAAAGATGGAAATCTTTAATAGGGTGAGAGATTTTAATAAAATGGTTGTGCAATGCTGGCAGAGCTGTCAGAGTGGTTACGGGTGAGATCTCAGTCCGGGGGTTAGCCGGTGAAGCCGGTGACACTCCCACATGTCCCCATGTAGTTCTCTGCCCCGAGGACCATGGACTCCTAGCCCCGTGACCACATCTGCATGGAGCTGATGGCACAGTCGTGTGGCCATCCCTGTCCTGTCTCCCGTCTCCCAGGTGGGACACACATGGCCATCGCCTGCAGACCTGTGGGGACCTCACATGGCGTCCAGGGAGTTCATGTGCGAGGGATTATGGGTCCAGGTTAGTTGGCGGGATGGCTCATTTTTAATACAAGGACCCAACCAAACAGAAACCAGCTCTTTTGCTCAGTTCCTTGGTCCTATTTAATTACTTCTGGGCCACTCCATATCCCTGATCGCTGGGTTTGGGAGGGGACCCCGTCTGCCAGGAAACACCCAGGGGAGTGTTTCCGCACTATCCAGAGCCTGGGAGCTGTGCGGACGCTGTAAACAGATGTGGGGCCTCCTGGCGATGGTAAACACCCCTTAGCTGGGCTGTCGTGCGGAGCCCCCCGACTCTGCCCGTGGAAGGATCTGAGCACTGACTCTGCAATTTATCCCTCTTCTCAGCTCACCACACGGACTTTCCCCATTGAGCACTTCTGTCCCCTCCGGGTGTGAAGGGGTCACTGTCCCCACCTGACCAGAGTGACCAGTCATAACCCAGAGGTGGAACAGAGCACACGGGCCTGTGTCACTAGGTTTACGTCCTGTAGCATCAGTGACCTGCAGGAGATAAGAATAATGTCCCGTCCTCTGCCCACCGCTTCCCTTTGGGCCCTGCAGGCTCAGAGCTCGGCTGGGACTGTGGGCATTTGCTGCCAGGGCATCGGCCCTGCTGGCTGTGCACAGGTGGCTTTGTGCCCAGGCCCCGGATACCCTGTGCTCACCCCTGCCGGCCTCGACCCCCCGTCACGTGTGCAAAATGTGTTGTTCAGAGCCTCCACCTGAGACCGAGAGGAGATGAGACTGGGTGTGTGTAGTGTGTGTGTCTGTGCGTGGGGGTGCATGGTGTGTGTCTGTGGGTGTGTGTGTCTCTGTGTATCTGTGGTGTGTGTGGGGTGTGCGTGTGTGAGTCTGTGTGTGTCTGTGTGGGGTGTGTGTGAGTCTGTGTGTGAGTGTGTGTGTGTGCCTGTGGTGTATGTCTGTGTGTGTGTGTGAGCCTGTGGGGTGTGTGCCTGTGGGGTGTGTGTGTGTGAGATATAATTATTTAGCAATCTTTAAAGCTGCGGAAGGAGTTTGTGTTCCAATTAAGCTGCAGTGTCTGGAGTAAATTACAGTGAACCTTCCTCCAGCCCCGATGTCTAATTATCTCTGCGAGCCTCGCAGAGAGTGGCAGAAGATCCGTGCGTGGGAATTAAGGGACATTTTTCAGCTCTGAAACAGGGTAACGAAACACTTAAGCGGAGCTGAAAATACGGGTGCTCAGAGGCTCCGGGGAGTCAGAGACACTGAGCCGATTCCGCAGGGCTGTTAGTGTGCTGACGGCTGCAGGCGTGGAGTGTACCAGGAATTATTCATAATTAACATCTACTGTGTAAACAGCTTATTTTAAACAGCTCACAGCCCAGTGTCTGCAAGGCAGTGAGTGAGGTGTCCCCCCCTTGGCGCTCCAGAGGCTGGGAGCCTGTCCTGCCGTGGGTTCCACGTTGGCTCTGGCTCTGGCGCTGCAGCGTTCCGTTGGCGTAGATGTGGCCCCGTCCCTGAGCGTCCTGGTCCCCAGGAGTCCTGGGGCTGCCTCGAGGAGAAGGGAAACTGGTGCTCGAGAGTAGAGAGCAGTTCATGGTTCTTGTGGTTGAGAATTATAACAAGGAACATTAATGAGCACCTACTGTGCGCCAGGTGCTGTGCGAGGGCTTTACCCATGTTAGCTTTCCCAGTCCTGGCTGGAGCCTTTCAAAGGGAGGAAACCGAGGCAGGGAGCAGGCGAGTAGCCCGCCCAGTGTCTCCCTGGATGGCGGCTGGAGCAGGGGTTTTGCCAGGCAGACTCGCTGGGGCTGTTTTAGACGGAAAGTGGGAAAGCAGCTGGGAGGCAGCGGGAGAGGGTGAGTGATGGCCGAGTGCGGCCTCTGCCATGGAGCCCACTGGCCGCCCACAGCTCGTCCTGGGCGCTGTCCCAGGGCCAGGATGTGAGGGGACCAGGTCCCACCAGGCTTGTCCTGATGAGCCAGTGTGAGGGGGCCCAGCTTGGACATGAAATTGGGGATGAGGTGAGAGCATGAGGTTTCAGGGCCCCCCCGGGCGCCCACACACGCTCAGGCAGCTTCGGTTTCCTTTACAGTGGGATCAGCATCCCAGCCTCTGTCGTCAGAACAAAGGCCCACACAGCAGGCCCTGGTCGTCACAGCTGTGGCACTGGTTCCACCTCCTGGAGCCTGAGGAGCCGTGTGTCTGACGGAGGCGGCTCTGTCATTGCAGGCGGCTTCGGGGGCAGGGGGCTGCGGGGAGCTCCACAGCTCACTGGGCACTGGGCTTGGCCCTCCTGGGAGCTTGTCCCCGAGAGGACAGCTGGGTGCTCACACAGCACTCACGTGCCTGTGCAGGTGGGGGTGTCCTTCACCCCTCCTCCAACCAGCAGCACCGCCACCGTGGGGTGCCTGTACCAACCGAGCAGGACCGTCGGCCCCCCGTCCTTTCTCTGAGCTGCTGTCCAGTCCAGCTCCATGTGCGCCCCTCCTCGCAGCCCCGTGCTGGCTGTTGCATTCCCGGGAGGTGGGGGGACAGGGTCACTGAGCAGCCCTCCCTCCGGTTTCTACATGTGCATGACCTGGGTCCCCCCGTCCCTTAATTGGCACTTTCGGTCATCGGCACTGACACGGGCCGGGTGCCCAGTCGCCTCCCAGAGCAGGACTCAGCTCTGGGGAGCACGTCACCTTCTGACCTGGAGACGACAGGCCGCGTGTGAAGTGCTAGTGCTGGTGGTGGCTCTGCTGTTCTCAGCTCCGCGCACTCGGGTGGCACATGTCCCCAGACCTCTGTTCAGCACGTTTGCTGAGGGCTCTGCTGGGCGCTGGGTGGTCACAGCCCGGTCAGAGCCCTTCCTCTCACTGACCCGACGTTCTCTTCGGGAGAAAGAAACATCACCTGGTTTAATTTACGTTAAATAAGCTCATTGACCAAGCCCGTCTTCTCTCTGATCCTGCATCTTGATCTCCCTGGGAGCTCCCCCTGCAGCCTCAGGGCTCCTTCCCCTGCCGCCCTGGGATGTCTGGCTCGGGGGATCGCCGCAGTTTGTCATTCTGCAATAAAGTCAATAAAAGGCAGATTATCTCCGGTGTTGTATTAACTCCTGTTCACCAGTGAGCCATGGAAACATCACTCCTTTTCCTTCAGAATTTAAAACTACATTTTTCTGCATTTGCTCCACAAGTGAAGAGGAGCATTTCTGTTCTGTGGGAGCTGAAGGAGAGAGCGGCCGGGGCTGCAGCAGGCCACGCAGACCCTTCCGTTCAGAGGCTTACTGCAGAGTTGAAAGATCATTAGGCGACACGCTGCCTGGGTAGGTGGTTAAAAGTCAGTCAGCTCGTTGAGAGTGAGAATTATATGATTTTGAAATCTCTGAATCTCGGGTGCACCACCCAACATTTCGATCACCCTGAGTCCGTACCCTGGAGAAACCGACAGGAGCTTCATTTAATCCATGTCTGTCAGGCTGCGGGGTCCTGGTTGGGGATCAGTCTGCACGTTTTCACCAGGATGGAAAATGTTTTATTTCCTAGTAACACGAATGCCCTCCAGTTCTGTGTTTGAATGTGTGTGTTTACATGGGGGTGTATGTCGCCAGGCGAACTGCGTTTCTTGCTGGAGTTGTGTCCACGGGGGCCCTGGACGTGCTGACACCCTACGTGTCCGTCCATTTCGTCAGTGGTGCCGTTAGCACTCAGGTCTCCCTCCCGTCTGTCGTCCCGAACCCCTGACCTGCTGCAGCCCGACACCTGGCTTCCTGGAACCTGCGCCCTTGCTGGAGACGTTGCTGATACGTCTCCTCAAGTCCTCTCTTGTTGTTCAAGAAGGAACTTTGACAGTTTGCTGCCACTTGGCTTTCGGTTGGAGGCCCATGTCCCCTTCTGACCTCGGGCTTTGCCCTGCAGACCTGCAGGAGGGTGGGTCACATAACTGGTCCCCTGCCTGTTGGGACAAATCGCACCTTTTGTCATCCAGAAATGTCACTCCCCGTGTCGGATGAGGCCGTTGCCACAGCGTCCCTCCGGGGACAGTGGCATGGCCGTGCGGCGTCCCCCGGTCACTGTTTCCGCCCTTACGTACGCGTGAGCAGGTGTCCTGACGTGTGCTCTGTACCTTTACATAGTATATTCAGGGTGCATCTCTTTATTAGCAGAATACCCTTGACTTTTGTCACGTTAAGTCCAGACTGAAAGCCGCGAACCTGAGGCGAAGTGCCTGGCCTTTCTGTGCTTGCGTAGCAGTGGGCCTTCGGTTAAAGCCGTCAGCTCCTGCTGTCTTGGTCCTTCCCCGTCTCTTTCTAGCTGCCTGCGCTCTCCTTCCTGCCCCCTTTGGGCTGGTTTAGCAGTTTCACTGCTCCCTTCTCCCCTCTGGCGGCCCTTGAGCTGTGTCCCCCTGCACTGGGATGGCCGCGTACAGCAGTGGCTGCTGCGAAGGGCCAGGCGGTGCCCGCTGGCGGCTCCGAGGGCCACGCAAAGTCTCGTCGTCAAAAGGATAGACCGTTCCCTGTGGGCCGTACAGACGCGTAGGCCGCCCGCTGGAGTTGGCCCTCAGGCGGTGGCTCTGGGCCCCGGCTTCTTAAAGGCTAATGCAAGGTAGTCCCTTTCCACTCGCCAGGTGGTGCAGGGGCCTTAGACTGAGCACTAAGCAGGCTCGTCGTCTTAGGCGTCCTCAGTGCCGCGTGGTTGCCTGGATGCAGTCACCGCAGGTTAAATGTTCATCGCTTGCAAATATTTTGTTTAATTAATTTCAGTTTTTAACTTGTTTAATCAACAGCAGGTAGAAATGCTATTGCTTTTTTAATAAAAACCCCATTTCCTGTGACCTCGCTGAACTCTCTGGATAGTTCTAATAGCTGTTTTGTAGGCTCCTTAGGGTCTTCTCTGTGTCGTCCGTAAGTAGTTTTCCGTCTCCCTCTCCCATCTTTATGTCTTTGTTCCTTTTTCTTGCTTTATTGTGCTGGCTGCTGCCTCCAGCGCAGTGTTAAATAGAAGAGATGCAGCTGGGCGCCCAACCCTGCTCTCCGCTGAGGAAACGTTTTATCTTTTCTCAGTGAGTGTCACGTGAGCTGTGAATTTTTCGTAGATGTACTTTATCAGGCTGAGAAAGTTCCCTTCTGTACTTAGTTTCCTCAGAGACAGGCTTTATTTTATAGTTTCCAACTCTCTGCCAAAGTTTCCAGCCTATTCTTCAGTTCATTGAACACATCAAGTGAGATTATCATAAAATCTCTGATTTTGCCCGGCGGGCGTGGCTCAGCAGCTGAGCATCGACCCGGGATCCAGGCGATCGGGGTTCGATTCCCGGTCAGGGCCCAGGCCCAGGTTGGGGCTCGATCCCCAGTCGGGGGCATGCAGGAGGCAGCCAGTCAATGACTCTCACCATTGATGTTTCTCTCTCTCTCTCCCTCTCCCTTCCTCTCTCTGAAATCAATAAAGACATATTTAAAAAAAAAAAAAAATCTCTGATTTTGCTGTTATCAAAGTCCTCTGCAGTCTTTCTCTTGTCAGTTGTTTATCTTGGTTTCGAGCGTACACTTAAGTCCCCAGTAAGTGCCTGTTTGTTTTTGATTGAATGCTATGAATTGAACGTGGAAATTCGGAGCCTTGGGGTGAGTGGGCGCTGTGAGGTCTGAGCTATTTCCAGCCCCCCTCCGAGTCCCAGCTCAGAGCCCAGGGGTGGTATCAGAGCTCCCTCTCCTTGGCAGCCCCTCAGCTCCAGTTTGTTCTCCAGCCCAGGAGGCTGCCGGCTCGGCCCATTTCTCTGCCTCTGGGTCCTGCTTTGGGAGCCGCCAGGTTCAAACCTGGGGCTTCCATCTCGCCTGGCCAGCCCGGCAGGGGCTTCAGAGAGGTTCCACACACAGCCCGTCTGCTTGCTCCCCGCAGGAGGAGGGGGAGTCACCTAGGGCCCCACTGCCAGAAGGGAACCCAGGACGTCATCCGGGCCTTGGAGATGAACCCACCCACACACTGGGGTTTCAGGGGTTACTCAGGGCCCTGCCTACTCAGCCCTCCGGGTGGCATCACAACAGCTGAGTTAGTGACGAGATCTGCACAGGCTTTCTCCCCATGTTCCCTCCCGTCTTCCTGTGAGGAGGCAGGCACAGTCCTGCGTCCAGGTGAGGGGAGACGCCTCCTCCGCTCACGCCCCAGACCCCCGGGGACGCACCTCACACTCTACAGACGCAGATCCGTGCACGCTGAGTGGACGTCGCGTCCTCACCTGAAGCCTGCCAGAGGCTGGAGCAGCAGGGCCTGCAGGCAGGGGACTCAGATGACACTGAGAGCGTGGGTTCTGCACAATTTTGAGTAGAGAGATCACAAGAGACTGATGGACGTGTGGCTTGGTTTGGCTCCTGAGAATGTCGGCAAATGAAGAAATGTTCTCACAAGACGTGCTGGCGAGTGTGGTGCCTACGTGAAGACTGAGGTGTGTGTGCTCTGTGAACGTGTGTGTGTCTGGCTCTGGGGCAGCACCCACCAGTTAAGGAAATGCACGCACCACGGTGCACAGACACCCCTGAGGGCTCCTTCGGTGACGCCAAGCGCACCTCCCAGGCCCCGCGCCCACAGGTGAAGACAGCCTGGTCTCGTGCGTGTGGTTCTTGTCTTCCCACTGAGTACCCATCAGGTTCCGGCTGGGACAAGCAGAAGAACTGTTTCAAAGGGAAGTTGCCAGGTTTACCTCCATTTCCCTAGTCTGCACGTTTCTCTGTCCGGAGCTGTTTGCATTCGGTCAGTGACCCGGCAGCGTCTCCGCAGCCATTTTCATGAAGCCCTTTGGAGCACACGGTGGACAGCATCCGCTTTACTTGAGCTGGATGTGAGATGATGTAAGTTTATAAAACGATGGAGTTTAAAATATCTCCCCTTTTCAGGAAAATGTGCTGTAGCCTCCCTCTTATTAAAAAACAAAGTTTTATCTCCTTTGTTATGCAAGGAGGATGCATTCAGCACAGACATATTATTAAATACAGAGCAGCAGAGGGAATTGGAATCATCCATAATCTTTGCCAAGGCCGTCTCCTCTCGGTTGGTGCTTGGGTGCAGCCCTTCCAGGCTTTTCTCTAAATGTATTTGTGAGTTTATTTATTTATTTTATTTTATTTATTTTTTAAATATATCTTTATTGATTTCAGAGAGGGGGAGAGAGAGATAGAAACATCAATGATGACAGAGTCATTGATCGGCTGCCGCCCACCACCCGGGCATGTGCCCTGACCGGGAATCGAGCCCTAATCGCTTCGATCCTAGGTTGATGCTCAACCGCTGAGCCACGCCCAGCTGGGCGTGAGCTTTTTAAAAAAGCAGCATCCCTTACACCCTGTTATTTCTGCACGTTTAAAATGACCTGGTTTTGTGCACACAGAGATACCTGGAGGGCCAGTCACCCAAGTGTTTCTAGCAGTTCTCAGAGGATGGAGTTTGGGACGATTGTCTTCCTTCTTGTCACTTGAGTGGTTTTAGTGAGTTTGTGTTGTTTTCTTGGAAACCACAGTTTCTCACGTTTCACTTACACAGAGCGTGCGGTCTTGCAGTCAGGACTGGTAGCCGCTCATCAGATGCGTGTGGCTCACCTGCCGTGCCCCCCATGTTCCGTGCTGTGCTTTGGGCTGGAGGGATGAAGGACTCGGTCCTGGCTTCCAGAGGGCTCCAAGCCCAGGGGAAGATGTCACCTGGGTAATAGCTGTCGTTCACGCAAAGACCCCACCGAGTTCTGTGGGAGCTCAGAGCAGTAACCTGAGAGCCTGGGGGACCCTAGGCAGGGACAGCAGGTGGCTCCCTGGAATGTCCTCTGAGAAGAGGCACCTTGCGTGTTGGTTGGTGCTCCCTGAGCCGGACGACAGGAGGGCACACTGGCTGTTGGACAAGGACAGGTTCGGTGTAGCTGGGAGGCACGTGTTTGGTGAAAGACAGCCAAGGACAGCAGCTCCTTCACCGGGTCAGGCCTGGGGAGCGGCTGGGGCTGCGTCCGAGCTGGGCGGTGCTGTGCTCGGTCAGGTCTGGAGACGGACTTCGGTCAGGCCGCTGTCCTCCTCCGGAGTGCGGCCCTGGCACCTGCCCGTCCCCTGCCCCTGCCCAGGTGGTCGCGGCTCCCCTCCCCCAGCCTCCCCGGGCTCAGCAGCAGGAGAGTGCTGGTGCGGGGGGCTCGGAACCACAGCCGAGCGCCCCCCGTCGCACCCTGAGGTTTTCCTGCCGGTCGTCGCCCTGCTCTCGCTCTGTGTAATTGGGACGGTACCGTATTTGTCTTGCGTCTTTACTTAATGTTAGAAAGCAAACGCTCTCCCACGTTATTAAAATATTTATAGACAATAGTTTAGTAGCTTGTAGTTATTTCGTTGTGGTTGTTCCTTCATTAATCACTTTTCCCGTGTTGGTAACAGGCCGTTTCTGATGTGGCCCTGTTAGGAAAATGCATGTCTGCTCCCCAACCTTGGTTTTGGGTTTAGGGTAGACCCCTGGAGGTCCACTTCGTTCTCTGACCTTCCTGTCCGCCCTTTCCAAACGGAACGCAAGCTCCCCGGCAGCTGCATCGGTGCTGGGACAGTGCTGAGCTGGGGTGTAGGTGCTTAGAGTTGTTGAGTGAGTGGCAGGTAAGCTGACCTAGAGGACAAGTGTCCTTCCTCCGCTCTGGCGTTAGAGTGCATGTGCGCAGGTGGGAGCCACGGGCGGGGCTGGGATGTGGAATGAAATGTGTTCACTCCTTGGCCACAGATGCCACAGGCTGCCTGTGGGGCCCAGTGTGTGGCTCATCTCAGACGTGGACACCACAGGAATGGTGCATGTGGCCACTGGGTCAGGTCCCTCTGGGGGTTTGTCTGGGGGTGCTGAACAAATAGCTTTTGTCTACAGGTGGAAGGTGGGGTGAATTCTCAGGTGTGAAGTTAGACTTCTGAGGCTTGAGAATCTCGGCAAGGCAAGGGGCTCCTCGCGTTGTGGCCAAGCCCCCCGCCTCTGGTCCGAAGCTGCTTGTCTCCCACCTTCTTCCACAGCCGTGACTCCTCCCACCATCACTAACGGAAATGCCATGTCTTCTAGGATCCCTGGCCGGCTGAACGACAGGAGGACGCCCCTGGGCGAGCTGAACTGGATCTTCACCGCGATCACAGACACCATCGCGTGGAACGTGCTCCCTCGGGGTGAGGCCGCCTTGGGGTCAGTGGGTGGGAGGGCTGCTGGGGGCCAGGGGCCGCTGCCCTCCGATACCAGGGAGGTCAGATGGAGGAAATGGGTTCTCACAGCGAGGAGAGCTGGCGGGGTGACAGTCGGGGGCAGGGACCTGGGAGGTCTCTGGGGGGTGAGCTGGTCAGGGCTGAGAGCATGGCGTGTAGTGAGCTCTCCGTGAGCATCTGCTCCGATTGTTTTCTAGGCAGAATCAAGGGCTCACCTTTCTTCATGATCGTTGGCCATGTCCACGTTTCCTAAACTCATTGATCGGGTGGGTCTGGGTCTTTGCTCATTTTTGATGGAGGTAAATCTGTGTATTTGCTGGAATGCTGGGGTCAGTCGCTGAAGGCAGGCCGCCGTGTCCTCTGCCCGCAGACCTCTTCCAGAAGCTCTTCAGGCAGGACCTGCTGGTGGCCAGTCTGTTCCGAAACTTCCTTCTGGCCGAGAGGATCATGCGGTCCTACAACTGCACGCCCGTCAGCAGCCCGCGCCTGCCGCCCACCTACATGCACGCCATGTGGTGAGTGTCTCCCCAGCCCCCGGGCGCACAGCGATGGGGTTTCCCCTTTCTGGGTGGGGTCACGTGACCAAGACAGGCCGGCTTCCACCACACGTGGAGACCAGGTGGTGCCAACAGGGGAGTGAGAGCAGCCCCAGGCTTCCTCTCTGCCTGTGGGAACCGCGTCTCTGCCTAAGGGCTGGTGCCTCTGAGGGTCTCAGGCCCGGGTAGGACCTGCGGAGGGAGGGGCTCCTGCAGAGGGGGGTTCCCTGTGGAGGGCAGGGTCCTGTGGAGACCGGCGTGGAGAGGACAGACTGCCGCTGAGTCCTGGCGGCGTCCAGAGCTGCTCAGAGTCGCAGCCGGGCTTGTTCCACACACGCGCGCGTCCCGATGCACACATGTGCCCCTGTACACACACGTGCACACGAGTGGGACCTTTATGACTCTTGATTACAGTTTTCCTCAAAACAGGTGGGTTACTGTTACTTGCACCACTGAGAGTAACATGTAATCTTTATTCGACGTTGTGTCTGAAGGCCTGTGGCCCCTGCCTGCGCCCTCGCTTTCGTAAGGCAGAGCTTGGGGCAGTGCAGGCAGGGCGGGTGACCCCACCAGCGGGGGCACCTCCTACAAGTCTTTGAAAAGAGCTGATCCCTTGTGTTTAGACTGGAAGGCCACCTTATGGTGTGTTTTCAAGGTCAGGTTTGTTATCTGCATGACCACTTTCCCTGCCGTGGGGAACCTGAGGCCAGGACGCGGGCACGTGCTGCCTCCCCCCGGAGGAAACCGGGAACCAGTGCCCATGCCTGTGAGATAACCGGCTGGCCACGCACAGATGTGACGGGAAGGTTAGGACACGTGGCGCAGTGTTCCTCCTGAGCGCTCTGCGTGAAACGGGGGACCCCCCCGGAGACACGGGAGCCAGGCAGCAGCCTCAACCCTGGGTGAGCGGATGGCGGACACAGCGGACCCCGTCTCCGCTCCCCCGCAAAGGCGAGGATCGGGGAGCATGGTTGAAGAGGCTGCGGACACTCGGAATCAGTGTTAGAAGGGAGACCGCGTCCTCGGAACCACCTTGTTCCCTTAAGAAAGCCGACGCCTTGATCCCTCCCTGCCTTCTCAGCCAGCTTTTACACGGCAAGTTACGAAAAACAGAGAAAGCTCGACAGGGTCAGGGCCGCGTCTGGTCATGGACGGAAAACCAGTTAAGCACCTGAGAAGGCACCACAGCAGCCTCCCGGGTGAGGGCCTTCCGGCCACTGGGCACCAGCTCTCGGGTTCCTCGGGTGACGCATGGTGCCGACCAGCAGTGCCCCCCCCCCCAGCTGGTCACCTTCAGTGCGCATCTGTCATCTGCTCAATGTGAAGAGATGCTGACGCTGCTGTGTGGGCAGGTAGTGCGACCAGAGCCAGGCAGGGAGAGGACAGGAGGGCGGAGGGTGCCGGGAGGGGAGAGTGGGGCTGCCCAGCGGCATAGGCCCGCCCCTGCCCGGCGCCCTGGTCCTGGAGCGTTGTCCCCAGTGCCAGCCTCCTGGAGGCCCCAGAGCTGGAGTCTGTTGAGTCCAAGCTCCGGGTTCCAGACGCACTGGCAGCTCCTGCCTGTCCGCGCCCCTCATCGATGCGCCTCCCTCTCCAGCCTCGCAGCCCCTGCGGCTCCTGTGAATTTAGTGGCCACAGTGCTCAACAGGCCCCCGTTCTGCGTGTTTGTGGCACCAAGAACAGCACAGCAGTCGCGGAGGCCAGACCCGCGGAGAACGCCTCTCGGGGCCCTCGGCACATGGGGACGCTGGCCACTGCGCACGTGTCCTGTGTGGTCGCGCCCAGGGGTCGCCGCCTTCCAGGCCCGGACTTCTCAGTGCTTCCAGCCCGGGGCTGGCGCACACCCTGAGCCCTGGCTGATCCTGTGGTGCGGCCGGGCGCCAAGCGGGTCGTGCCCACCCATGCTCTGGTCTTGCCAACTGCTGCCACCCAGCCCGAGGCGACGCTGTGCTCAGTGCGGTGCGGCCTTTCTGCGGCGCTCGCTTCCTGGGAAACACCAGCCGGTGCCCAGAGCGCCCTCGCTGCTCATGAATAGACAGTAGTTTGTGGGTCCCCGGGGAGCGCACGGCCAGGGTCATCAGAACATGTACCGGGAATGAATAATTTACATGAGGTTGTTATGTTCTTTGGGTGGCGATGGAAAGGTTGAATTTTTAGTAGGGGAGGAAGGAACAAAGCGTGACAAAAATTGAGGTTAAAACAGTAACATCCGTTTACATTTGCCTCGGGCGGGGGCGCTAATGAGGAACTGCTCTGACCTGGCTCCTGTTTAATTTTTGATGTGAAGCCATCAGGGACTCGCTCCCCTTCACGTGCAGTTTCAGCCCATCCGGAGCCCCTGCGTTTCTCAGCGGTGATGACCTGTGCCTTCCGAGTGCAGCCGGGGCGCCCTGCCCGCTGATTGATCTGTGCAGACAGAGGCCCACTCCTGGAAGGCCTGCCTCCTGCCCCCCGAGTGGGCGCTGCCATTGGGGGTCTGTTTCCTGAAAACCCCACCTCTTGCCTGGGTGGCACATCTTCCAGGCTGTGATTCATCTGAGCAGCGCCACTCGCAAGTCCCAAGCTCCAGCTGCCCGGTGGGGGAGGGGAGGGAGGAGAGGTGGAGGTGAGCCTGTCCCTCCTCCCATATCTGCTCTGCACCCCCCTAACCCTCCCCCTCTCTGGGGCACAGCCGTGGGGTGCAGATGCCTGGGTGCCAGAAAGCAGGCCCCAGCGGCCCATACTACAGCCTCAGGAATTCACAGGCCTCACTTCCCACTTCCCTCAGTGAGAATCCCAAATGAAGACTCTTGAGTTTTTTTCGATTTTACCCTGGAAAATGCACCTATTTTTGTCAACTGATAAAATGCCCAGCAGAGAACATAATTGTTGTGCTGTTAACTTTAGACTTTACTGGGGCTCTAAGGTCCTCCAGTAGCCGCCCCCGGGCTATTGCACCCTCACCTGGTGCTCGTGTTTGCCCATGTGACTGTCAGCAGGTCTCAGATGCTCTTACACCTTCCTCCTCCCCTCCCAGCCCCTGCAAAGACTGAACAAAGTTCCTTTCCTCTCATTCAGCTGCACCCCTTGATCGGTGGCCCCCAGCAGCTTCTCTGCATCGCTCCCCACTACCTGAGTGACACAGCTGCCCGGTGGCTCCCTTTCACACGGCCCGTCTCCCCCGAGCCTCTGCACAAACAAACCCAGTGTCCTGGGCTGCTGCCTGGAGCATGTGCAGTGGGCGGGCCCCGTGCTAGGGACCCTCGAGTCGGACCGAAACGACATTAGAGGGGGGAGTGAGTCCCTTGACTGTTTCAAGGCTTTTTTTTTCATTTCAGTTTGAAAAGATGTCACCAACAAAATGACTTCAGCTCCTCTGCCCTCCTCCAGGGGCCACAGTTCTGCCCAGATGCAGCCATGGGCACAGTGCTGCTCAGCTCCGTCCAGGTTCCTGGTGGGAGCCAGTCAGTGACGCCCTGGTGCCCTCTGCTCTCTCCTCAGGCAAGCCTGGGACCTCGCCGTGGACATCTGCCTCTCCCAGCTGCCCACCATCATTGAGGAGGGCACTGCGTTCCGGGTGAGTCCCCAGGCACCGCTGGCGTGGCCGCCACTCTGACGTGGTCTGCAAAGCACCTGTTGGGTGTGATGCCCAGGACTCGAGGTGCCGTGCACCTGTCTGCACTTACAGCTTAAAAGATGCGTGCCTGGCCCTGGCTGGTGCGGCTCAGTGGTTAGAGCGTCGGCCCACAGACAAGGGCTCCGGGTTTGATTCTCCGTTAAGGGCACATACCTTGGTTGTCGGTTCAGTCCCCGGCCCTGGTCAGGGCACAGGCAGGAGGCAGCCCATGGATGTGTCTCTTTCACAACATGTTTCTCTCTCTCTTTCCTCCTTCCCTCCCTCCCACTCTCTAAAAATCAATGGAAACTTATCCTCGGTGAGGGGTAACAACAAGATGGGTGTCCACCGGGGGTCAATTAGATTAGAAGTGGTCAGCTCTGGGAAATGCCCCTGTTAAAGCATCGCTGTTATAACCTGCTTTCCTCAACGCCCCCTCGCCCGCCGCGTCCTGCCTTTACCAGTGGGCGCTGCAGACAGTCTGAGCTGCTCCTGCTCAGTGAGGGCGCCCCCTGCTCTCCGTGCTCAGCCGGGGGTCCCCTCGCCCCGCCCCTGGTGGCTCCCGTCTGACCTGACAGGGAACTTCACTGAGCTCTGTCTCTGTTCCCTTGGCTGTCCATGCCATTCGCAGTTTCCCGTCTTCCTTGGTCCCTCGTGGATCCCCTTTAGTCAGTTGCCTGCTGACATCTCCTGATCGTTTCCCTCTTCGGTTACCCGTTTCTTACTGGTCTGCGCTGGTTGGGGATCTGCAGCTTACAGATAGGCTGAGGGCCCGCCCACCCAGGATCCCAGCCCGCCCAGGGGCCCAGGGGCATCCCCCGCAGCCTCCATGCTGCCCGGCAGTGCCCCCTCCCCCAAATCTCTCTCATCAGCTTACAAATATGCCCATTCTCCATCTTTAAACCAAAATTCTTCACTCAGTCCCCTTCCCCTGCAGGCCCACGGTGTTCTTTCTCTCCCTGCAGCCAGATTCCTCCAAGGAACTGTCTGCGCTTGAGTCTTTGCATTGCCTTCCACTTTGAGCCCATGCCAAAGTGGATGGTTCTGGGTGGTCTCCAGTGTCCCTGTGTTGCTCAGCCCAGCACAGTCAGTTCCAGACCTGAGTCTTGCCTGACCGTCCCCCCATCTTGGGCTCTGCCGACCATTCCTCCTTGAGCACGGCCCTCCGGTGCCCCCTGCCCTCCCCTGCTGGCCTTGGCCTTGCCGGCTCCACCTCACCTCCTCGGCCTCTGACCCTTGGGGTGCTCCAGGCTCAGCCTAGGGTCCTGTAGCCCAGACCTCTCCTCAAGCATGGACCCACATGGCCCATCCTCACTGGACATCTTCACTCGGCGTCCAGCAGGCATCACATTTGACGGCCCAGCCAACCCTCCTCCTAGACATGATTCCCCACAGCCTCCACCTCCGCTCATGCCCCCTCCTGGTGCTCAGGCTGAGCTGTGAGTGGTCCTTGCCACTCACAGGTGTCTCCCAGCCAGCGTCCAGTCTGCACACAGCCCACGGGCTCCTCTGGGCAGCCCAGGTCTGACACCCCCCCTGCTCTGCCCTGGCCCCACCCCCGCCCCTGCTCTCTCAGTGGGTGGTGGCTGTGCAGAGGGGGGACTGAATTGAAGGGCGGTGGGGGGGCATGCGGAATTAAGGCAGGTGGGTCCCTACCTCACGTCCCTCTGCCTCTCCCACAGCACAGTCCGTTCTTTGCCGAGCAGCTGACCGCGTTCCAGGTGTGGCTTACGATGGGTGTGGAAAACAGGAGCCCACCTGAGCAGCTCCCCATCGTTTTACAGGTGAGTGCCTCCAGCTCGGGCATGTGAGCGGGCGTGTGGCTCAGCCCTCTCGCTGCTGCGGCCGCGTGGGAGACGAGGTTGTCTCTGTGGAGGAGGACAGCACGGAGGCCAGGTGTGGATGAAGCCAGACAGACGGCTTTGGGGCCGGTGGGGACGCGTGGCCCTCGCACTGGCCTCCCTGTCATGTCAGCAGTGGGGCAGTCACATCTCCCAAACAGGCGTGGCACCAGGCACGCAGAGCCAGTTCTTGGGTCTGGCAAACAGCCTGTTGTAAGTGCTTCTTGTCAACGGGATTTTAATGTTCCGTCTACACCTGCGCTCCCTCGGGAGAAAAGACCCGCTAGAGCCCACTCCCTGATGCTGGGATGGAGGGGGGCAACTGCAGTAGAAAGGAAGGGGCGTTTTCTTGTGACCTTACACAGAGATGGCGGGTCCTGCCTTGTCCTGGGGCCCAGCGGATCCACCCAGGAGCCTGGACTCAGGAGGAGGGGGCAGGGCAGCGAGCGCTGGCCTCCCTGGGTGGCCCATGGTGATAACCTCACCCTGCTTTATCTTAAGGAGCTTTGTTCTTGCAAAGTCTGGATCCCAATGTCCATAAATTATCCTCTTGGGCCTAGTGAGCCACAGGGTGTTGCTCAGGGCCCAGGATTGGGTGGCCGCCCTGTAGCTTCCAGCCCCTGCTGGTCTTCCCCAGGCCAGAGAGGAGCTTCTCCATCGGGAACGCGGGCATGAGCTGAGGAGGGCCAGGGTCCAGTGAAATGTCCCCTCGGGACAGCAGGGACAGATGCTTTCCCCGACCAGCCCCACGTCCTGTCGTCAGAGGGGATGGGAGGGAAGATTCTGGAAGCCCGCGAAGCCGGTGTCGGTGGCTCTGCCGGATTTGGAGTCGCTGTCCCGGCTCCCTGGGAGGTCTGTGCGTGGCAGCCCTGGGAGGTAGAGGAGGACCCCGTGTGGCGGCGAGGACCGAAGGCGGGACTTTCCGGGACAGTGTCAGCCCCAAGTCAGCACGGGCCTCACTGACGAAAACTGTCGGCTCCACCGCCTCATTTTGTTCACAAACAGCATTTGCTCTGAAGCCCAGGAGGCCGTGGGGGCCGCAGACTCACAGCAGGGTGTTGTCATTACGCATGGTCCCCACTGGGACCCGCATGGCCTTGAGTGGTGCCACCAGTGACACTTCCTCCCCCTCTCCCCACAGGTGCTGCTGAGCCAGGTGCACCGGCTGAGAGCCCTGGACTTGCTGGGACGGTTCCTGGACCTGGGCCCCTGGGCAGTGAGCCTAGTGCGTGTTTCTGCCCTGGCAGGGCCCGCGTGGTGGGCCTGTTGCCGCAGCGTCTGGGTTTGGTTTTCCCTCTCGTCCCATCTGCTGGTTACAGGCGCCCCCTGTGCAGGATGGAATGTGCTGCCAGCATGTGGCTTTTCAGGGAGCGGCTCAGCCCTGCCACGGCCCCCCACAGCCCGCGTGGCAGGTCTCCCGGAGCCCCCGTTCGCTGCCTCTCCATTCTGGTTCCAGGCACGATGCTGAAACACTCTCCTGGTCACTGTGCGGAGAGCAGGGTTAAACAGAAGGGTCTGGGAAAGTGGAACCAAAGGGCAATTCTGTGTTTCCACAAGTCAGAAGGAAAAGATGCTGATAAGGAATCTGTAGATTAGAGGAGATTCGAGAGAGACCTGTCAGTCAGTCGCAGTATGTGGACTTTATCCAGTTCTGTTTGCAAATAACTTGGAAGTTAAAGTTTGAAAAATTAATACCCGTGAAACAATGGGAGGTTTAGCTGAATATCCTGTTACTAAGGAATAATTGTGCATTTTTTAGGTGTGTAACGGTACGTGGTCCTGTTTTTATAAAAGAGACCTTATTTGCAGAGAGACGCGCTAAATGTTTGCAAATGAAATTGTGCGGCATAGCTGTGCTCAGAGCCCCGGGGACGAGGAGGTGGGAGGGCGGGTGGGCGGGACGGCTGTCACTGGGCTGGTTCCTGAAGCTGGGTGATGGGCACGTGGGTGTTCAGTGTTTATCAGATCTCCTTTCACGGCTATTTAAGTCTTCTCATTATATAATGTCAACAGAGGTTGGTAACGATAGTCCACTGAAGGAGGAGAGAGTCTGGGATTGGGAAGGATGACGCGGCACCCGCCACGGGGTTCGGCCCTCCGGGTGCCTGCGGCTGCAGAGGCCTGGGCAGGGGTCTGCGTATCTGTGCAGTATGGCTCGGTCACCGTGGAAAAGACAGGGAGACGTGTGCTGATAACATCTCAGAGAGGTTTTCATTCATGTGGCTAATTTTTAAAAAACTGAATCAGGCCCTTAGGGAGTTAAGCCGTGCTCACTGGGAATTTGTGATCTGCTGGGAAAGCAAGGCATTACAACAGGCACAGATTTGGCCCTGACGTAGGGGCCCAACTGCCTAACGGGTGTTCGTCCCTTGTTAGACGTGGGCTTTAACAAGGGACACGGGCCCTGCCGTTGGCCTGCATCCCTCCCTGCCCGTCCTGGGGAGGACACCGTACTGGAACCCCACACATTTGAGATGAGGGTGGTGCAAAACCAACGGGACAGGCATAACCGGGCTTTGCCCACTTGCCCTGCTCACTAAGACACCATCTCCTCTCTGACTTTCCTGCTGAGAGCAGGAAGCCCCCCGCCCAAAGGTGATACCCTGCCAGAAACTGGGCCCCGGGAGACCAGAAGCTGCAAATGGCCCCTCCCAGCGAGTCTTTGTCTGGAGGCCCCTCTCTGGTGCACGTGTGCCTGTGGGAGTTGGGTGGCATGTCGTGGGGAGCCAGACGCCCCGCATCGTTTTGTCCTGTTGCTAAGAGCAGGCAAGGCCAAGGGGTTCCCGGGACTGGGGCCGCCTGGCAGCTTCTAGGAACCAAGTCAGAGCCGGGAGTCTGGAGGGTGCCCCTTGCGTGAGTGAGGCTCAGCTGTTCCCGTCTCGCTGCCCATCTGTGGGAGCCGGCACCACGGCCGAATTCCCCAGCAGCACCACCTGCCACCCCAGCCACCTGCTCCTCTGCTGACGCTGTCCTCTCTCTGCAGGCCCTGTCCGTGGGCATCTTCCCGTATGTGCTCAAGCTGCTGCAGAGCTCGGCCCGGGAGCTGCGGCCCCTGCTTGTCTTCATCTGGGCCAAGATTCTTGCTGTGGACAGTGTGAGTAGTCCCTGTCCTCCCTGTGGGCATGAGGCCATCTCTGAGTGTCTCCATGGTGCCCGGCCCCGAGGGCATGGCTGCTGTGGGTGGGCAGGGCCTCCAATGTGTGAGGGGTGCTGAGTGTAGATGGCAGGTGGGGGCATGGACACAGCCGAGTGAGGGATGGGGGCAAGCACAGAGGACACTCAGGCTGTAGAAGGAGGGGCGGCTCGTTCAGATTAGCAACAGAACAGTGGGAGCCAAGCGGTGGTTTATGAGACGTCCAGCGTCGGAGTACAGAGGTTATGTGGAGGGAGCTCCCCCAGGGGCTGAGGGTGGCCAGGGAAGTGCGGCCGATGGGCAGGGAGGGCTGGTGGATGTGGAGGAGACTCTCTCGGGCTTGATAGTCAGAGGGGCGGCTGTGCTGGTGATGGGGTGGCCGGGCGCTTGTGGTGAGGGAACGTTCGGGAGGCCACGGTGATGAGGCCCTGTGGCCTGAGAGAGGAGTCTGGGGTCTTGTCCAGCCAGGTGTGAAACAAAGGCTTCAGGGCTGAGTGGTGAGCGGCCACTCTTGCGGAGCCGAGGAGGAGGTCTGGGAGGGAGTGTCCTCCAGGGGCCTTGAGTCCCAGACACACAGCTGCGAGCAGCAGCCCGGCCGGCCTGATGTCAGGCGCCACCTGGCCTGGCTGTCACGGGCCCTTAACAGATGTCACTTGTACCTCCCACTCTCATTTAACAGAATTCACTTAATTGCATTGATAATCCGTTTACTTTCTAAACTGTACATCATAAGACGCAGAACAAAGCTGTAGCATTAGGGAACAGGTTTGCGGAGACCCATGCCTTCCCCACGAGCTGTCAGCCGGGCGAGCTGAGTAAGTGGCTCATGGGGTTGGGGCTCTCGTTTGGTGAGATGCTGTTGTGCACATGCCTTCCTAGCTGTCATCAGGGCTGTGTGAGCTGCTGCTCTCCCGGAGCCCTCGGAGTGGGTTCTGCTCTTGGTTCCTGAGGACCTGGGGACCAGGAGAGCAGAGCCCAAGCTCCGCCGGGTCCCAGGAGCTGCTGCCTGGTTCCTGCCTCAGAAGCCCCCCTGCCTGGGAGGGGGCCAGGTTGCAGCTGGTGTGTCTGTCTGGCAGGAGGGAGGCAGTTGTTTGAAATCCTCTAAGTGGCCAAGAGTGACATGACCAGCTGAAGGAGAAGTGGGGCACAGGCCACTGGGCCCCCCAGTCGGTGCTGGTGGGGAGGTCTCGGATCACCCTTCTGCGGGTGGAGCATCTGCCGGGGCCAAAGGCAGGGCAGCAAGGCCACCGGCTGCGATGACTGGAGGACTGTGCTGAATGAGCAGATATGCAGGGCCGGGCGGGGACAGGGACGGGTTGTCAGCCAGGAGATCGGCCGCACGACTGGACTCCAGCAGCTGTGGTGGCTCTGTGAGCTCCATGGAAGGTGCCACCAGTGTCGATGTGAGAACCTGGAGTCAAGGCAGGTTCACCACGTGTTCCCTAAAGCGCCAGGTCAGACCCCTGTCGCTCCCAGGACTCGGGGTGTCTTCCAGGGACATGAGGCCGGCTCAGTACTAGGAAAGATATTAAGACACTAAATTAGTAAGTCGGAGACGGCTGACATGGATTGATAAACAAGCGTCAGGGAGCCCACCCAGGCAGCCACACTCACCGCCTCTCGTGTCTTCTTTCCCCAGTCCTGCCAAGCTGACCTGGTGAAGGACAGCGGCCACAAGTACTTCCTCTCCGTCCTGGCCGACCCCTACATGCCAGTAAGGACCAAGCTCCATTCTGTTTCCGATGGCTCGAGATCTGTGTCGCTTGTCGCTGCTTACCTGTTGCGCAGTAAGGGCACCTCTTAGGAGGCTCTGGAGAGGTGCTCCTCGCCACGCGCCACCAGGCAGAGGCCACGACGGGCCATGCTTTGGGAGCCACGTTTATACTCCGCTACTGCTTTACTCACACGGTGCTCGTTACATACAGTGTGTTAATTCAGTAGCTGCCTCGTTTCTGTCTCTAAGTGAGGATCTGGTTAACCTTGATGTGCAGGTTGGCGTGGTCTTCGTTAGTCTGTTTCCCCTGGCACCTCTGCCATGTAGTGGGATCCACTCTCCCTCACCCCCTAGGAACTGAGTTGGCTCAGCGACAGCTCGTGGGCCCTGCTGTGACAGTTCACATGCCCAGGGTGGGGCAGGGACACGACAGGCCCTGACCTGCCTTAGGGATCAGGGTGGGATGGAGGGAGGTTCAAACTTTAAATCTATAGGGTGCCCAAGAAAAATGTATACTCACTTTAACAGCCGATTCTATTATATTTTGAAAATGAAATGTATTTTAATAAACACTGCCTTTATAATTATTCAAAGTGCGTGTACATTTTTGGGGAACACCCTGTATTTTATTATATTAAAGTGTTAAAGCTTAGTGGTCTGTGAGTGGCATATATAGTAACTCCTATAAACGCGATGGGTTTTTATGCTCCTACTCCAGCTGCTGGCGTGGTGAAGGGCAGAGTGGGCGTCCTGGTTTAATTGTGTGGCTCGTCCACACAGTCCCAGGTGGCTTTAGTTATAGGAGGGGATTTTTGTACATAATTTAACCCTCTCATTGGTTTTTCAAACTAAATGATTTAAAAAACAGAGAGGGTTAAAAATGAGATTTGTATGTAGAAGGGAGAGAGTGCGCGTGTGTTTTGAGTGTGGCGTTTAGACGTCATCTTGGGCAGTTACAGTCTGTAGTCTCTGTGAGTTTTGGGAATAACTCCTTGCTCCTCAGGGTCAGTAAGAAAACCAATGAAATGGATGAAAAAAGTTAAACTGGTGAAATTCAGTAAAACGTGCACTGAGCCAGCACGAGTGGGCCCCACCTCAGCTATAGGCACACTCAGGTTTCAAGGACGTAGTCAGATCTGAAAGGAGAGGAAATTCCCAAAAGCCAGAAACTAAGGAGTCAGAGGGGGCCGTGGTGGGAAGTGAGCAGGGACATCGCGTGACCCTGGCGTCCCCGCAGCCTGTGGACCCAAGACTGCACAGAAGATGTGGGGCCTGAGCTGGCGACGTCTCAGAGACTGACTCCCCTGCTTAGAGTCAGGAGCCCGCAGGGTGCCCCTGGCCTGCCCTGCTCTGCTCATCACGAAGGACCAGGAAAGCTGCTCTCTGGCCGGCCGTGTTGGTCAGAGAGTTAAAGAGAAGCCTCTGAGAGACTGAGACCTCAGGCCTGTGCACACAGGTGGGTGAGAGCCACCTGCCGAGACATGAATGTAAGACCCGTTCAGGGTCATTGACCTCTCCAGGGACCTGGGAGAAGCAAAGGCAGAACAATTCCTCAGGGACACTCCACGCTGGGCAGGGGAGACTCTGCCAGGGACACAGCCAGGAAAGCGCGGGGCGCTAGCGAGAACCTGGGGGCCAGGGGAGGAGTGTGAACTGGGGCCGAGGTGTTTCTACCCTCAAAGAGGTGAGTCTTCAGACTTAAAAAGCACAGTGATGCCGGAGAAGGCTGAATACAGACAGGTCCACACAGAGCCATCATAGTGAAAGTGGAGACCGTCGGAGGCAGAAGTGATCAGAACCAGGAGAGAGAGGCGTGAGCGCGAGTCCACAGCAGCCCACTTTCCATCAGCGTGGATGACCAGGGGAGATGGGGAGGCCTGCACACGTCACCCCGGATTCTCTGTCCGGCTGACGCGTCACCAGGATGAGGGCAGAGCCAACGCGTCTTCAAAGACTGGGGTTCTGTGCGCGACCCCCACCGAAGGTCGTTCCAAAGCCCAAGGCTCAGGAGGAAGTCGAGCCCAGAGGGAAGTCGGACAGGAAGCGGCAGAAGGCAAAGTCGTTGGTCTTGAAAATAACGGACCATCACCCACTTGAGGGGCCAGGACGGGAGGTGCATTGGAATAAGGGGCTCGCCTTCATCCCAGGGAGACAGACAGTGCTCAGAATGGACTGTTCAGTGCCTCTGACAACCGCTGAGCAGTTAAAGTGCACAGACCGACTCCTGAGTCAGCGGAGGAGGGAGGGAGGGAGGGAGGGAAAGTTGATCCATCCAGCAAAAGCCCAGGAAGGAGGCAGAGGCAAGGTCGGGACTCACTTTACTTCCTGTGCTTGACCGGGGCGACCGGGGCCTTGGTAGAACAGGACAGCCTGGGAAGGGAAGCGCACCGGCTGTGCCGTCCTGCAGCCTCCACACCCGAAGGCCGGCCCTCGGCGTCAGACCCTCTTACAGGGGCTGCTCTTTCCTGCAAACTCAGGGGCAGGAAAGCTGGCTCCTGCGACTGTGTCATCAGGCTCCTCACAGGTCTGAGAGGCAGCTCTGCTGTGCGTGGGGACCGTGAGTTTCCACGGAAAAGTGCAAGACTAGGGTGGCCTCTGTTTTCCAGGCTGAACACAGGACCATGACGGCCTTCATCCTTGCTGTGATCGTCAACAACTACAACACGGGGCAGGTGAGCGCCTTGCTCAGCCCTGCTCCCCAGCCCCCAGCCCCCCGCTGCCACACTCGGGGGTCGGAGGGGCTGTTGTCCCAAGTGTCTAATGGGACAGTCACCCTTAGAGGGGGTGACCAGAGCACACAGCACAGGGTTCAGCCAGGGGCCTCAGGATGGATTGAAATTGGTGGGATTTAGAATGAGGAACAGACCAAGATTTCCTTGAGAAGGGTGAGGGTCATGACCCCAGCTGCACCCCTCCCCGGGCGCCCTGGTCAGCGGGGGGCCCACGGTGTCCTCTGCCTTCCCTCAGGAAGCCTGCCTACAGGGGAACTTGATCGCCATCTGCCTGGAGCAGCTCAACGACCCCCACCCACTGCTGCGCCAGTGGGTGGCCATCTGCCTGGGGCGGATCTGGCAGAACTTCGACTCCGCCCGGTGGTGTGGGGTGCGGGACAGTGCCCACGAGAAGCTCTGCAGCCTGCTCTCCGACCCCATTCCTGAGGTGTGTGCCGCCCAGGGCCGAGGCTAAGGTCGCAGGGCCCACACATGCTGGTGGTCCTGTCGGACGAAAGTGTGGAGGGGCCACTGGGGTGCTGCCTGCCTCCAGAAACTGTCCCCCCCACAGCCCGTCCCCAAACCCCTGTCTCTCTCACTGTCACCAGCCCCTCAGCTGGGCGACAGGGACCCTTTCATGTCCCCACGCACACGGCAGGACGGGGCTGTGACCTGTGCCCTCCCGCAGGTGCGCTGTGCAGCCGTCTTCGCCCTCGGCACGTTTGTGGGCAACTCTGCGGAGAGGACCGACCACTCCACCACCATCGACCACAACGTGGCCATGATGCTGGCCCAGCTGATCAGTGACGGGAGCCCCGTGGTCCGGAAGGTACATGGCCCCTGTCTGTGCCGTGACCCTGACCACAGCCGTGAGCGCTTGGTTCCCGTGACCCCAGCATCCAGCGCAAACTCTCAGGGGCCACTGCTTTTCCGCCAGGCGCTGACTGTCCTTCCTTCTCGGCAGGAGCTGGTGGTGGCGCTGACGCACCTGGTGGTTCAGTACGAGAGCAACTTCTGTTCCGTGGCCTTGCAGTTCATGGAGGAGGAAAAGAGCTACCCCCTGCCTTCTCCAGCGGCCGCAGGTGAGGCCCTCGCCCACCACGCCACCACCGTCCACCTGCCATCCGCCAGACAGGACCCTTGGTCACAGCTGTCGGTGGCCCCTCAGTGCTGCCAGATGTGGGGCTCAAGTGTCCAGTCCCTGCCATGCGGGTACCAGCTCTGAGTGGCTCTGATTCCCACCTTCACAGCCTTTGAGCAGAACAGAAGGGCAGGGAGGAGGCGGCTCTGACTCTCTGATTCTTTCCTTTTACCCTTTTTGGAAACGAGATTCATGGAAATGTTGGACGCCACAGAGGGCTTAGAGAGCAGCACGGGGCCCCTCCCGTGGTGACTGATGTTACCACGTTGTTGGTCCCCGGCTCACTGAGTCACACTGGGCAGCCCCTCCGCTCACGTCTGCCTTTCATCGGGTTTCTCTCATCCTCCCGGGGCCACCTCCTCCCCTGGACACAGCCGTCCTTGCCAGGAAGGGGGCTCGTGATCAGTAGTGGAGGCCTTGCTGCTGTTAGCATGGCAGGGAGGGGACCCAGGGGCGGACACAGAGCACCTGGTGGCGCCACAGGGCCAGCCCTGCCCTGTGGAGTCTCCCGGAACCGCCCGCTCGCAAATCGAGGAACTTGGGTCACCTGCTCCTACCCCGCCCTTTGCTGGGCGCAGCTCGCCCGGCTGGCACGTGTCAGGTCCTCCCTGCCTCGGCAGGCCCTGCTGGTGGCAGCTGCGCTCCTCCAGGCAGGGGCGACTGCCCCCTGCCATCGCCACCTGCTGCAGGAAAGGCGCCGGGCTCTCCTGAAGCCCACTGCGAGCAACTCCCCTCTCCCCTCCCCCCAGAGGGCGGGAGCCTGACCCCCGTGCGCGACAGCCCCTGCACCCCCAGGCTGCGCTCCGTGAGCTCCTACGGGAACATCCGCGCCGTCACCACCGCCCGGAGCTTGAACAAGTCGCTGCAGAACCTGAGCCTGACAGAGGAGTGTGAGACGCTGGGACCGGGTGCTGGGGGGACGCTGTGTGATCAGGTGCCGCCCCCTCTCTGCCGTGAATGTGTCCCGCGTGGCAGGTCGGCGCCCGAGCCCGTGGCCCGGCACAGACACAGCGGGCACGTTGGCCCCTGAGGCCCCACCTCCCTACCTGGGGTCCCCTGCCGTCCGGGGGAGGGTGGCTCAGCCCGGAAATCAGTGGGTGCGTAGGGGGTGAAATGCACATTTCAGTCACCTGCCGCTCAGGGCGGGGCCAAGCCGGCCCTGGGCGCCCGGCCTGACATGCTCCCTGTGTTGGCAGCGGGCGGCGCGGTCGCCTTCTCGCCCGGGAACCTGAGCACCAGCAGCAGCGCCAGCAGCACGCTGGGCAGCCCCGAGAACGAGGAGTACATCCTGTCCTTCGAGACCATCGACAAGATGCGCAGGGTCAGCTCCTACTCCGCCCTCAATTCCCTCATAGGTGAGTCCCCCAGCACCCCTCGGCGCCCACACAGCCCCCCACAGCCCACACAGAACCCACGCAGCACCACGCAGCGTCCCCCCAGCAGGTGCCAGACCTGGGCCACGAGGAGGTGAGAGACGCTCCCATCACCTCAGCTCTGAGGGGAGGGGGTCGGAGGCTCGTTTTGTGGGGCAGCACCTCCCTCCTCACAGCCAGGACCGGGTGTCCCGGGGGCCCTGTGCCAGGAGACGCGTGGCGGGCGGAGCGTCTCCCCACGGCACAGGCCCCACCTGAGATGGGACCCTTTGTGTAAAGCACGGGCTCCGTGTTACCCGGTGTCTGGGTGGAACTGGCTTCCAGGTGCTGGGCCTCGGGTCTGTGGGTTTCATTCCGATTCCGCTTCTTCAGCACTGGCAGGGCCATCCGCTTGTCTGTGGCTGTCATTCCGGTTGCTGTTCCGTTTCACCCACAGTATTCTCTTGACTTTTTAATCCCTGCTCTCTGCTCACGTGCAGAAACAAGCCGGCCGGCTTTGGGGAGGCCATAGCTCGCCCTCGGGCTTGGGGCCTGGGTGCCGCACACCTCCGCCCCCCCCGGGGAGAGCCCCGAGCCTGTCTCCACAGAGTGCTGGGCACCTCACCTCCACCTTTCACACAAAACCCGACTCCTGGGCGTTTCTCTGCTGCAGAAAACTGAGGTTTTTTTCTTCTTATCATTCAAATCTTTGAAAACTTGAGTGGAAAAGCTGCTAACTGAGCTGGAGTTCGGAGCATTCAGAAGACAGCATCCGAGCCCCCGGGTCTGTTCCACACACGCGGGAGACTGTGCTCACATCCACCTGGAGCCACAGGGCGCACGCATGTGTCCCACCCCAGCCCCAGTCGGAGGGGCGGTGCCGGCTCCTTCGGAGGCCCTGGAGGAAAGCACAGCTCGTCCCACAAGAAGGAAGGTGCCGGGACCTCGCACCTCCTGAGGGCAGGGGCGGCCCAGGCACCGCTTCGGTCTCTTGTCAGGAAAGGGTGACAGGGAAGTGATCAGTTAGGCACAAGATCAATTATGTTTTTACAGCCAGAGCCCTGAGCGAAGGCTGTCTCTAGTGTGACAAACAGGGATACAGGCACATCACAGGGTTGTGCAGACACGCCAGCCACCCCATCCTGACAGCCCCGTCCTGGTGGCCCCAGGCACTTGGTCCTGTCAGCAGTGGGATGGGCCCCCACCTCCAGCAGGCAGAGGGTTTGTGAGGGGATCCTCCTACAGGAGCCCAGGGTCGCAGGCGCTTTGGGCCCCAGCTGTGGGTAGGGGGGAGCCCTGGGGACTAGTTCCTGGAGGAGGCAGAGGCCCTAGGACCCGCATAACCAACAGCATCAGAGCAGGAGACCCCTGAGGCCCAGGCAGTAGTCTCAGCTCCTGCCTCCCGAGGGACTTCAGATACCCAGAGTTGCCACAAAGCTCTGAGCCAGTTTCCCTCCACCACCTGCTATTTGGAAAGTTGTAGCCATTGCTCCGGAAAATAAGTCCTAAGACCATTAGTTACGATTCTATAATACTTCAGTCTAGACATGAGATTCAGTTCTCGGGCTCGTGGGCAGTCTGGTGAGGGCCAGGCAGGCCCCCTTTCTGAGTGTTTAACAGCAGAAGCCTCCCAGCTCCCTGTCCCCCAGGGGTCGCCCCCCAGGCCCGGCTCCGGGCGCAGGTCGTCCATGTGGGAGGCAGCAGATGTGCGGGCGGGTCAGTCCTGGAGCAGAGGCTGAGCAACTGGCCGGATGGCGGAGGACACCACCACACCCCAGTGCTGCTTCCTGGTCCATGGTCACACCACCGTTCCCGTGGTCAGGGACCCGGGCAAAGTGAGATGTTTTTATTCCCTGTTGAATCACAAACTTAGAGCAAAGCCCAAGTCGTCTGCGAGAAAGTCAGCGACAGCAGTGCAAGTAACTCCCTGGAAGTAAACAACAGCAACAGTGATGTGTCCGCCTTCCTCGGCGCGCAGCATGGCCTCCGCCTCCGCCGGGGTGGCTTTAGCGCCGTGACCTGTGTACTGAGGCCACCGCATCAGCATCTGCCGCCCACTTCACGGCCTGAGGTCACACAGCTGGGGAGGGACGGAACTGGCCCCCCACACGCTGCCCTGCGCCCACCTTCACTTCTGTGCCAAGGGCCCCACTGCTGAGGGTCTGTCGTCGTCACGGTGCATCACTGTCCTGTCACGGCATCCTGTCGCACGGCCACGCTCAGGAAGCTGCTGCCACGGGTCGCTCTGCGCCCAAAAACGCCAGAGGAAAAGCAGTGGCATGGAGGCTGTGAGAGCCCGTGGGGCCTGAGGCCGGTGGCATCCCTCCCGCGGGGGCTTCTTTCCTGAGAGCTGCTCCCTCGTGGACGCATCACCCGCCTCCTCCACAGCCGCCCTGCGGCAGACCCGGTGCCATCCTCCTGCCCACCTCCCTCCTCTGAAAGAAGTGATGCCTGCGGTCACCTGGTGGCCCCCACCTGACAAGCCCGGGTCCTGCCTCTGTGGGAGGCCGGAAAAGTAGATCGCAGGAAATATTCGCGATTCCAGGCTGATTTCGCCCATTTCCTTAGACGTGGGTGGTGAATCTGTACAGTGTCAGAGACGTGGCGTTTGAGTTGGAAGGTTCTGTTCTGTGTCTGTCTGAAGGTGCAGGAGAGCAGAGGGGGGGACAGCATGTGGTTTCGGCAAACACCCCTTCCCTGCACGTCCACACTGTGCGCGTGTGCACACGTGACCCGTGCCGTCTGCCTGTGACTCCCTGTGCAGCACGGGCTGTGTGAGCGAGTCCGGAGCCCAGAGCTCGCCCGAGTAGAGAGGCGTGGATGCCTCCAGCGCGTTCCCCCACACAGGTCACAGCCCCCAATGCTTCCAGGCAGCTTGGTGTCCAGATGGGAGTCCTGCCCTTTCCTGACTTGCTTTTCCTTCTGGAAAGATCCAGGCTCAGGAGTTGGAATTGTGTCACCAAGCCTGCGTGCCGACAGGACTCCTGAGTGTCTGGCCTGTCCCCAGAAGCAGGGACGGGGCTCCCCCAGGGCCACCTGCTCCTGAACTGTCTCCCCCTCTCTCCCCAGGCGTCTCCTTCAACAGCGTCTACACCCAGATGTGGAGGGTCCTGCTGCACCTGGCCGCGGACCCCTACCCAGACGTGTCCGACCTGGCCATGAAGGTGCTCAACAGCATCGCCTATAAGGTGCGTGTGCCACTCCTCGGGGCTCCCCGTTCTCAGGGGCGCGGGTTCCGGCAGGGCCTCCGGGTGCGGCCAGGTCTGCCCTTGGTTTCATGCTCACCACACCCCGGGTGTGTCCACAGGGAGCTTCTGTTGGGGTGTGTTGCTGTGACTGCTTACGTGTCAGGGCACCGGGTGAGGATCACCACCGTCCCCATTACTGCTCAGTCCCTGGGACCTGTGGTGGTCGTTCTAGCCCCGACTTCGCTTACACATGACCGTCCGGCCGAAGGAACTTTAAAGAGCCACCTTTTAGCTTCACCCTGTTTCCTGTTGTTCCTCATTTCCCAGGGCGCTGACACCCGCCTCTCTCCTTGTTTTTCCTGCTCACTTTGGGGACTCTTCTCTGGGGACCGAGAGCCCTGCCCCATCCTCCTTGTGAGCTCCGGGCATCGTGGGCCTTCCCTCCCGGGGTTCTTCCAGGCCCTGAGTGTTCAGCCTGCCCAGCAGCACTAAGTACTGGGCCAGGCTCCCAGTGCCTCCTCTGCGGGCCACTCTCCCTGAGACCGCGTGACCGCGACACACAGCCTGTGCGTGTCTTTGTGTGTGTGTGTCTGCGTGTGTGCATGCATGTGTCTGTGTGCATGTGTGTAGGGCTGGCCAAATAATTGAAATACCACAGCAAAAGCAAGTCCACAAACAACGTAACTTGTATAATTCAGACACAAAAGCATTTCTGAAAGGCTGGCTGTGGTTCAGTTTCCTGCTGTTCTTACTTCGCAGTGAGCGGCTGCCTGGGAAACGCCGGTAGGATGCAGAGAGCTGTGTCTGTGGGTTTTCTGTGATTCTCTGTCTGTTGGCTGAGACACCAATCCCAAGTGTGTGGGTCCCTGTCAGTGCCAGACCAGGGTCCCACTAGCCATGTCCTGAGCCAGCAGGGCCATCCGCTGCCCGGTGTCCTCTGAGCAGGGCCTCGAGAGACCTGGGCAGGTGGTGGTCCCAGCAGGAGCAGAGGCCCTTGCTTGCTGAATGTGCCTCGTACTTGTCACCCCAGCAGAGAGTGGTTTCCAGCATCCCTCAGACCCTCCCAAGAAATGAAAACAAACTACGCCCCCCCCCCCCCCCCCGAGTGCCAGCATCAAGAGGCTACAAACCTCCTCGCTAGTGAAACACCAGGCCTGCAGGCGCTCCTGGCCCTGTAGCACCCGGGCTCATGGGGCTCCCTCCTGCCTCCTGGCCCCGGCCCTCTCGCTGTGTCTCGGAGGGTCAGCCTTGGGCCTACACTGCATCCCAGTGAATAGTTTTCAGAAAAGCAAAGCAATATCTTATCTGCAGGGCGACATTGGAGGGAATTTTCACCTGGAACCTTCCATCCTGTGCGAGTTTCCTTAGCCAAGAGGCCTTTCTCCTGAAGCTGCTTGAAAGGCCCTCCAGCCTCGCTTCTGTCCTGCAGCCTCGGCTCGCCACCAGCCGACTGTCCCTGTCACTAACCGTCCCCATCACCAGTCCCTTTGCTCTTTCAGGCCACCATGAATGCACGGCCTCAGCGCATCCTCAGCACCTCCTCGCTTACCCAGTCAGCGCCCGCCAGCCCCACCAACAAGGGCATCCACATCCAGCAGGCAGGGTGAGTGGCCGGGCTCTGGGCAGCATCCCAGGTCTGCTCTCCAGCCCCAGGCGCCCCCTCCATCTCACTGCCCCCCACCCCGCCCGACTTTCCTCTTGTGCCCTCCCTCCCTCCCTGCTCCTCCTACACCCTGCACGGCTCTGATCTGGCTCCTTCCTGCGATTCTGTCCTGACTCTGTGCCCCTGGCTTGGAGTTTTGTGAGGGGGACTCTGTGTCCCCCACCCTCTGTCGTAATCAGGACCAAGCTCATCCCCGGGAAGGGAGCTGTGTGCTGAGTTTAGGGACAGGGACCTATGCACTGGGCCGTTTGCCAAGGCCTGAGCCAGCTGGCCTGCCCTGCGTTGGTTTTAGTTGGTTCCTAGAACCTGCTGGGGTCACCGGCTCAGCATCAGCAGCTGGGGTTGGAGTCACGACCACGGATCGGGTGGTGGCCTGGGAGGAGCTGCTGGCATTTGCTGTCAGGTGGCGGCTCCAGGTGACCTGTTTCTTTTCCCCAACGGCAGGGGCTCCCCTCCGACATCCAGTGCAAGCAGCTCCAGCCCCACCAATGACGTGGCCAAGCAGCCAGCCAGCCGCGAGCTGCCTGCGGGTCGGCTGGGTGCCACAGGGCCCACGGGGGTACAGTACACACCCCACTCCCACCAGTTCCCCCGCACACGGAAGATGTTCGACAAGGGCCCCGACCAGGTACACACTGTGTTGTGTGGCGCATGGCTTTAAACACTGGTTCCCGTGTGTGGAGGTGCTGAGGGCTCTGCTCCTCACACCTAATCTTTGGGGCACTCATACCTCGTGGGGGGCACAGGGGCCCAGTCTGAGTGGCAGCCCCCGTACCAGGTAGATGAGGCCTGTGGGGATCGGTGACCCGGAGCCAATGGGCCTATCCACCTGGCTCCAAACACAGACAGCCCAGGCTCCCCGACCAGCCCCAGGGGGATGCAGCTCCCTGAGTGTGGACTCAGGTCGCCCTTCCTAGCGCCGGCGCCCAGAGCCTCGCCCAGACCCTCAGCACCCCAGGCATCACTAGGACACAGCAGCCAGCCCTGCCCTTGTCTGCAGTCTGAGCCACTTCTAGTGCATGGAGAGGTGTGACTCACTCGTCTGTTCCCTCTCCTCCCCTAATTCCCGGAAGACCACGGACGACCCGGATGACACTGGACACAAGAGCTTCATCTCGGCCACGATGCAGACAGGCTTCTGCGACTGGAGCGCCCGGTACTTTGCCCAGCCCGTCATGAAGGTACCGCTCGCTGCTAGCCCTGGGGCGAAGGGCACGCTCCTTGAGGCTCCCTCCTCCCCAGGAATCTCCCCTCCAGCCTGGGGCATCCGAACCCCTCAGCTACCGGCTGATGGCTGGGACCCACCTGGGTGTGCCGACCGGGAGCCTCAGCTGGCTGTTCACTGTGGCTCCCACTGCCCCAGGCAAAGCCACGCTGCCATGTCCCTGAGCCGTGACCCAGGCAGGTGGCCAGGGCTGCCTAGGCCCTGTGGTGCCAGCCGCCCACACTGCCCCCTGAAACTCGCGTCCCACTGCATTGCGGCTGTTCAGGGGTGACACCAGCACTGTCCCGGGAGCTGGTGCTCACAGTGGGGATAAAGCAGCGGAAGGAACAAACCCCAGTTACCGTTGCGTCTGCTCAGAAGGAAGAGAAGGCGGGAAGAACGGAGGCCTGCCATTGCCGAGGCTGCCTGTGAACTGCCTCTGCCCTGATTGGCACGGTCACTGCAGGCTTTTCAGCTCCCTCCTGGTGAAGATGGCTCATGGCTGTCCCCAGGCCTCGCTGTGTGGCTCTGTGCTTTGAGGACTAATCTTGCTGATATTTATAAAAACCCATCCTCTGGGGCGATTCTGCTGCCTCCGGCTTGTTCCACGAGAGACTCCTCTCAGGTTTAATTCCACCAGTCGCAATGGGAAATGCTCCTGTCGCTGCAGATTGGAGCCCATAGTGGGGTGGCGGGTGGGCCGGGCCCTGCTTTGTCGGAGCAGAATCGGTCCCGTCCTTCACAGGGAGCTGCGGGGCCCAGCTTCACTCTCCTGGGCTCCAGCACCTGCCCAGAAACCTCCCCTCCTCCCTCTCACAGGTCATCGGGAGTGACACTGGGGCTTGTTCGTAATCATGCGTCAGGCTCGCGTCTAAGCCATTACAGGAGAGTGTTTGGACTCTATCGCACTTTCCGCCTGCTGCCGCTTTCCCCAGAGGGACATTGGTCTTTGTCACTAAAATCACAAAATAATCGCCACCAGTCCCCGAGGCAGGTAGTGGTTCTGATCTTCGAGCCCTTTGAGGAGAAGGGAAGGAGAGCCCTCCTCCACCTCTTACCCAAACCTGACTTTCCCAGAAAGCGGTTGGCTGTGGGTCAGCGCCTCACACAGCCATTCCCCTGGCCCGCAGCTCATTGCTCAGACGCTGACTTGGGGAAGTAGTCAGGGATGATCTGTGTGCAGTTTACAACAGCAAAGCAGGGTCCACCGAGATGCCAGAGGGAGAGAGTTACACGCCGAGAAACATTTAACACAGGGTTACTGGAGCTGTTTAAAAATTAGGCTTAAAAGTTAGTATCAGGAAATGCTTCTGGTAAGTATTTTTTAAAAAGAGATAAAGGCAGGACACAGGCTGCCTACAAAACGGTCACAGCTGTGATGTGATGTCGTTGTGTGGCCTCCATTGTGAATGTGACACACACACATCTGTGCCCAGAAACAAGACTGGAACGAGACCGGTCCTGACAGTGGGTCTTGAATGGCCGGATGGTGGTGGGCCTGAGTGTGCTTTTTCCTGGCATGTTTCTGTCTTTCCTACATTTTCTACACAAAGGACCTTTATGTCAGAAAAAAGGTATTTAAGGAGCAAGGGGCCTGAGACTGAGTGTATCAGCAGACCAGAGAAGAACCACAGGGTGTCCCCATAGCCACAGAGCGAGGACTGGACAGGGCTCAGCAGCCACTCAGGATAAAACGTGCACAGGCTGGGGACAGATGGAACCCACCCCCGCACAGGGCACCTGAAACCCAGTCAGCATCACAGTCACTGGAAAATCAGTCTTTTTCTCTAGAATCAGGAATAAGACAAGGGTGTCTCATCTCCCTTCCCAGCCAACATCCCGCGGGCCGACCTGACGGCAGCAGGCAAGAAAGGAGATAGGGTGCAGGTGGAGGGGGTGGGAGTTAGGGTGCAGGTGGAGGGGGTGGGAGTTAGGGTGCAGGTGGAGGGGGTCAGGTACAGCGACCTCCAGTCAGACAGTATCACTGTGGATGGAAATCCCAAACAATCTGAACGCTGCTGGAGTGAGCGAGCTTCGTAGGATTGCAGGGTACAGGGTTGTAGTAGAGAAATCAGGTGCATTCCTACACGAAATGAAACACAGAATGTTCAGACATAAACCAAAAGGAAAGCGCCTCAAGATCCAGGTGCTGAGGGACCCAAGACACTGGTGAGAGACATCATGGAGGCCACGCCCATGGGCTGCAGACACAGCAGTGCCTCCTAAAGTGATGTGCGGGTCGGTACAGCCCACGCCAGGCCCAGCAGCCTTTTAGAAGTCAACAAGCCTGTTCTCAAATTATGGGGAAAATCAGAGGAACCGCAAATAACCCAGTGAGCCTCACAGGTCGTGGTCGGAGGACGCGCCCGGTCTCGAGAGGCTCGCTGCGAAGCTGAGGGAGTCGGGGCCCGTGGACATCAGGATGAAACGCCCTCGGCCAGCAGGGCGGCGGGCCCGGGAGCAGGTCTAGCGCGCACAGCCCACCGACTTCCTACAGAGTCAAAGACAGCTCGTCCCAGTGAGAAGCCAGAACCATGAAACTTCCAGAAGAAAATCCGGTGGCCCGGGGTTAGGCGATGGTTTCTTTAATAAGATACAAAAGGCACAAGCCCTACGAGGAAAAAGTGAAAACAGAAGCTACAGGCAGACGGAAGACACGGTTGTGAGGCACGCGTCTGAAGTTTGCCGACAGGGACGTGCCAGTGACCGCAGGAGGCCCCCTGCTCGGCCGTCACATGGCTGACGTCGGCGGTCAACCCTGAGCGCTGGCTCGCGTCCTGGCGCCAGATCACACTTGCGGTGGAAACGGAGCTTGGTCAGAACCGGCACCGCCCCCTGCCCTCGAGCCCATCCCCCCTTTGCCGACCTCGGCTTCCCCACCCTGACGGCCACGGGCTTGTTTTGAATTCTGTCTGAGCCCCTTAACCTTCTTAACCCAGAGGTGTTGACGGTAAGACTCCGCTCCGAGTCACAGACCACATCCCCCCACGGGCGCAGTGCTGCGTCCCCATGGGCGGCTCAGATCGTAATCTGTTTCTGAGCAGAGCCCAGGGGTGTCGGGAATCGCCCAGCTCTTCCCCACTCTCCAGCCTTGGGGAGCCGGCGGCCACTGCACCCTCGGCCGTATTAGGTGAAGCACAGCTCCTGAAAAGGACCCAGGGTCCCCTCAGGGCCCACTGCCTCCCAAGTGCCCAGGGCAGCCCTGCTCTGGTCACTGCCCTCGGTGGCTCTACCCAGATGCCAGAGAAGGAGCAGAGGCAGACCCTCTGAGCACCAGCCCTTCTCCATCTGGGCTCTGTCCCCACCTGAGGCCCCAGACCAGCCAGCCAGAGGACCCGGTTCTTCAGCATGTGGGGAAATAACAGTTTTTAACTGCTGAACCTAATCTGTGGGTTTTGCTGCAGATCCCAGAAGAGCACGACCTGGAGAGTCAGATCCGCAAGGAGCGGGAGTGGAGGTTTCTGCGCAACAGCTGTGTCAGGAGGCAGGCGCAGCAGCTCATCCAGAAGGGTGAGGGCAGGGGCTTTGAGGTGCAGGGCGGGGCCAGATGGCCCACAGGAAAGGAAGGCTGAGCTTTTCCTCCAGGTCATGCTGCCGGAAGGGGGGCTGGGGAGCCAGTGTGGGGAGTGCCTCACCCCAAGACCCACAGAGCCCCAGGGGTTCTCGCCTGTCTGACCCACAGCCTCTCCCACAAGCGCAGCTCCTGTGTTTGACGTTTTCGGGGGGAGGAGCCAGCCCTCCCCAGGCCAGGGCCCCTGGGTGTGAGTCCATGTTGAGCTAAGGCCGCCATGCCCTCCTCTGCTCAGGCATCACAAGGCTGGACGACCAGATTTTCCTGAACAGGAATCCAGGTGTCCCCTCTGTGGTCAAGTTCCACCCCTTCACCCCGTGTGTGGCCGTGGCTGACAAGGACAGCATCTGGTGAGCTCGTGGGGACAGGCAGCCCCTGGTGTGAGCTGACATCCATCTCACGGTCCTGAGGAGTCCCCGCCTGTGGCTGTGGTGAAAGTGCTGCCCTGAAGTTGGGCCCAGACACCTCCCTCTGTAACCCGGAGCGGATCCTGGTCACACGGCAGTTCGGGGTGGAGTTACTTTGAGGAATCTCCACGCTGCTCCCACCATTCCCACCGGCGGTGCCCCAGGGTTCCCGATTCACCACATCCCCCCACATGTCGTCTCCGTTTTGCCGATGACGACCGGCCTGGGAGGTGTGAGGCGGTATCCCCAGGGGTCTCATGGCCTGTCCCTCTCTCGTCCCCTAGTTTCTGGGACTGGGAGAAAGGGGAGAAGCTGGACTATTTCCACAACGGGAACCCCCGGTACACGCGGGTCACCGCCATGGAGTACCTGAACGGCCAGGACTGCTCGCTGCTGCTCACAGCCACAGGTGAGGGGCGCACACCGCGGGGATTTAAACCCACCACACAGGTGGCAGGGCCCGTGCAAGACCTCAGCATGCACCTGCACAGAATTTACTTCCACCCCGACCGTTTCCTCTGGCAAAGGGGACTGTCCTACATCACAGTGAAGGCTGCTGTCACTAAGGAGTTAGGAGGTTTCCGAGGGAAAGGGCTTCCCTCACCAGTAGTGGGGAGAGCAGATGACCAGTACCAGTTGGTGTCCCAGGGACTGTGTCCACCTCTGGGACCCGGCTCATCCCTGCCCGGGAGAGGCACCTGCTGCCTCGGTCCCCGCAACCTTCGTGAAGCCCACATGGCAAGGTTGAGGGCAACGGGCCTGCGTTCTCACTACCTTCTCTTCTCTCCCCAAGATGATGGCGCCATCAGAGTCTGGAAGAATTTCGCTGATTTGGAAAAGAATCCAGAAATGGTGACCGCCTGGCAGGGGCTCTCGGACATGCTGCCCACAACCCGAGGTGGGTCCTCCTCAGGGATAAAAGGGGGGCTGGGGGACCTGCAGGCCATGATTTCACGTCGGATTCCCCCGTCTCCACAAAAGAGCTTCTACTTGGGAGACATGGCTGTGCAGGTGGCCGTCTGGCCAACCTCTGACCTGCCTGGGTGTGTCACTGGCCTGCATGCACCTGTCCGCCCCTCGTCCTTGGCTGGAAGGGAGGGTTGCTGGGCAAAGCTTTGCCACTGACAGGGCTGGGGGACTTGCATTCTGTGCTCTTTGCACCCAAGTTAATTTCCTCTATGGGGCGAGTGCACGGTGGTCGCCGGCCGTGTGCTTGTGTCTGGGCGTGGAGGCCACATGCGCCCACCTGGCCTGCCCTGTGCTGAGGGTGTGCAGGCGGAGCTGAGCGGGGGTGGCTGCAGCCCCACGGGGACAGTTCTGCACACTGCCTGTCAGGGCCTGAGCTGGGGTGAGAGGTGCCGGCCCCCTGCCGTCCTCCTGGGAGCCAGGTCAGGGGCCGCAGGGCCCCATGGTTCAGCTCACAGGCTTCCAGTCAGGGTCAGGCTGTCAGGGTCCGGGTTCCCAGAGGCCTGGGCAGCGGAGTCCTTTTCTCCCTTCCCGAGATCCCAGAGCCGCTGCTGCTGCTGCCAACAGCCGTGAACTCCCCTCTGCTCCTTCACTGGCCTGGGGCTTCCACCCATCTGTCCACCTCCACGTGGCCTCATCTGTGGCCTGTCCTTGTGCAGCCGTGGTCTTCATAGTGGTGTCTGTGTGGCTCCTTCTCTCCTCCCACCTGGTCCAAGCACCTGTCCTGGGGTCTCCACCCTCAGAGGCGACTTAAAAGGGAGGGACTTCCGGCCACCAGCACACACGGCTCCAGGGTGGACAACTCTTGTGTTTTTTCAGAAACAAACTAGTCATCGATTGCTCCCCAGCCCTCCACACAGCCATTCCCTGTGGCCCAGGGCCCTCCAGGCTGGGCTGTGCACTGATGGGGTGATGGGGCAGCAATCTTGGGGCCCCCAGTCTCTTCCTCGCCTTGTTTCTGGAACCTGCCACCCCTGCTCTGCCTCCTGGCGCAGCTGCCGGGCCAGCTTCTGCCAATTTGGCTGCACTAATGTGTGTGTTTCTGGCCTCTAACCTCCCAAGCTGCCCACATGTCTCCCCACCCTCCAGGCTCCCTCAGCGATGCGGTGTTTCCAAGCACCCGGGCACTTGGAAGTTGGTGCCATGTTAGGCCACATTTCTCAGTGACCACAGCACCTCGGACTTCCTGTCTAGAGACAAACTAGGTCTCAAAACCCTGCTGGTTGAGTTTGGACATTTGTGGGGTAAACACTCGCCCAGGTCAGCAGGCGCGGGGAGGTCTGCCCTGTCTGGGTGAAGCTGCTGCTGCCCAGCTGCTCCCGCCTGTGCCTCCTTCCCTTTCGTCTGCCTGGTGCTCTGAGCCTTTGGGTCAGTTTGCTCTGCCCGGCCAGCTCGCCTTCCATCAGACCCACATCCTGTCTCCTCGCAGGTCTGGCCCGAAAGGTCTCCATCTATCTTGACCACAGTAAGCAGGGAGGTGAGTGCCTTCCCTGCCCCATGACTGCCCAGGGCCGGAGCAGGAGCTGCCCCTCCTCTGCTGGCGGCTGTCCCCACGCCTGCAGCGCCCGCGGGGCTGGCAGAGGGTTAGAGCTGTGGTTCTCCTTCGTCCATCCGTGCAGGCCCGTCCAATACAAGGATGTCAGCCAGTGAGCGGAGATCTTAGAGCCGAGGAGGGAGCCTCCCTAGTGGCCACCCTCCTGGGCCTCCTTACTCCACAGGGGGGCCGAGCCTGGCCGGCTCCGAATCTCACCCCCTCCCCATTCTGCATTGCCCCTCGTGGGCTCCTGCTGCCTTCATGGAGAGTCCGGTGCCCTCCTCCCTCTCCAAGCACGGAGAACACGCAGTTTAGATCTGCTGGCGGGGGCATTGCGGCCGCCGCCTCAGAGTCCTGCGCAGGGCAGTCACTAGGGAGCTCGCTTCCATTTCATCAGAGCGGACACTCCTGATCCAGCTTGTTTTCCCGCCAAAACCTTCAAAAAGAACCTTTTCCAGAAGATTCTTAACACCGAGGCTCTTGCAGCATCTGTTTCCCTGAGAAACCCACCCGTGGGTTTGACTGTTACCAGCGCCGTGCGCAGCTGCCCCCAATGCCCAGCAATAGTGCGTCAACAAACCCGTGCTCGGCTCCAGAAACGGCCGCCCTGGAAACAGGCCTCGATGAGAGGGGCGCGCGTATCGAAAGCAGGGAATGGCTGTGGGGGCGCCGGCTCGGGCAGGAGGCCGGCGGTGCTCTGAGGAGGACACGGGCGAGGGGCACCCAGGAGAAAGGGCCCGGGCAGTGCTGCGGGGCGGTGACTGCGGCACGGCCCGCAGTGTTCTTGGTTCCCAGGCCGGCGTCACACTGCTGCCTCGTTACCTTCGCAACTTTGTCGACGCTCCTCCGGGATAGATACAGTGTTGCCTGTTCTAAGCCCGGGACTGGCGCGCGGGCGGTGCAGCTCTGGCTCCACGTTAAAGCCGCTTCGTTTACATCACTTTTTACAGAGCGAGTCCTTTTTCTCTCTGTCTCACCATGTAGGTAAATTATAAAAAGGTGGGGCCCTTCCAGCCCGGCAACAAAGGTGACACTTTTCTAATCCTCACCTGAGGATATGTTTTATTGATTTTTAGACAAAGAGGAAGGGAGAGGGAGAGAAACATCATCATTGCCTCCCAGACACACCCGACCGGGACTGAACCTGCGCCCTTTGGGTACGTGTCACAGTGCTCCCACCAGCCGAGCCACTGCCCGGGGCGGCCGTGTGCCCCCTGACCTGGGATCTGCAGCGTCCGGGTTGAGGTGTGACCCGCCTTCCCGTGACTTTTCCTCCTTGCCTGTTTAGTTGCTCAGTCTCGCGGGAGGCAGGCGCAGCGTGGGGCTGGTGGGGTGCCGCGTGTCCCTGGAAGCCAGGAACAGGAAGTTCCTGCGGGCATTGTGGCCTTACATTTGAGCATTTTGTGAATAACTCCTCCAGTAAAAAGTTCTAAATGAAGGAAGAATGGTTAGAAAAGAGAAACTGAAGGTCAACATGACCTCTACCCCTGAGCTCCAGAGAGGAAGCTGAGAGGACAGGTGGCGGCCGTGACGGTGACCAGAGGGCTTCTTGGAGAAAGGGTGGGGTCCGTGCCTCTGAAAACCCAGAGAACCAGAGGGCATCTTTTGTGGTTGAGGCCTGGGGCGGGGCAGGGAGGAGGGCAACACAAGGCCAACAGGCCGTGTTGACCTTTCAGCTGGTCGGTGGACATTGGAGCCAGTGCCACACTGTGGGATCGCAGTGGGGCCCCAGGGCAAGCTCCTTCCCACCGTGACAGAGCCCAGGACGGGTCAGAGCCGCCCAGGAGCAACGGATGGGTTGCCCGGCACCCGTGTGTGAGCATGAAATCTCCCTGGGCCTTTGGCCCTTTATTGACCATCAGTCACAGGGAGCAGCTAGGAGTGGAGAGGGCAGTGACCTCCACAGAGCGGTGGTGGTGGCAGCCGGGCCCCCGCGGGTCAGGCACCCTGAGCTGGGAGGAGGAGCTGAGTGGGCAGGGCAGTAGCCACGTCCCCTTGGTGGGCAACAGGACCAGCCAAGCTACAGACCCAGGAGCAGGAGCAGGCAGGGCCCCTTGGGGCAGCGGGCTGGGTGCAGCACAGCCCTGTGTGCCTGAGTGTCTCGATCTGAGAGGTGGCCCTCTGCAGATGGAGCCTCCCTGTCTTGGGTGCCCTCCACCTTCGGGAAGGTCGTCCCCAGACAGAGTGGGAAAGGGAAGCTTTTACTGGGTCTAAAATTTTACTTCTCAAAAAAAAAAAAAGCAAAAATGGCAAACGTTAGAAACTGTTCTATTTGGGAGGTGGGTACAAGGATTTCTGTTGTGTTCTTTCTGTGTGTTTAAAACATTCATAGCTAAACACTTAAAGTTAAGCTTAAAGTTAAGTCTTATTCTGAGTCCCTCCCGTGTGGTCTTAGTGCTATAGACACCTGCTGGCCCGTCCAGTCCCAGTGGGAAAGGCCTCTCACCCCACCTCGGTGCCCGGCCTCTGGAGGTGGCAGCTGCAGGGCCCCTGCTTATTGTGGGAACTGCGGTCCCCGAGCTCCCGCATGGCCCAGAGGGGCACCCATCTCCATGCCCGATGCCCATCTAAGGTCCCCAGACCTGCCTTTTGAACCAGAGACCGGTGTCGTGGACAGTCCTGGGAGGGCGCTGTCCTTCTGGCAGCTGCCTGGGCGTGGCAGGGATCTGGAGACGCCTCCAAACCATTGCCCCATCCAGGACTCGGGGTGCCCTGGGAGCCCCATTTCTAGCTTGTGTGGGTCTGGGTCCTTGATGTTGGCTGGTGGAGGGTCAGCCTAGGATGGGCTCCCACAGTGAGGCTACTGTCCATCTGTCCCCCCAGGAGCTGGAATGGTGGTGGACTGGGAGCAGGAGACCGGCCTCCTCATGAGTTCAGGGGACGTGCGGATCGTCCGGATCTGGGACACGGACCGTGAGATGAAGGTGCAGGTAACTGCTCAGTGCCCCCCAGCTGTCTACACCCTCCTCATGGAAAACCAAGACCAAGAGTCACTGAGCAGCTGTGAGATGACAGTTACCCAGGGTAGGGGGTAGACGAGTGGGGCCTGGGTGCTGGGAGCCGTGTAGCCAACCCCAGAGCCTGTAGAAACCTGCTGGCGGCTGGATGCACATTGGTCGTGATGGTGACCCTTCCCGGCAGTGTGGCTGAGCCTGAGCAGACCCTGCACTGACCCTGCTGTTCCCAAATGTTAACCGTCTGTGGGGGCCAGGGACTGTCGGAGAGCAATGGGACGAAAACATCCTAAATTAGAATGGTTAACTATTGGACTGTGTGCTTCTCAAAGTACCTTCTATTTCTAATTCCAATAAGGAGAGAGGAGTAGGTTGTGTTGCCTAAGACCTCCTGGAAGAATGGCAGCCCAGGGCAGAGCCCCAGCCACTTGCAAAGCCCTCTGGTTAGACAAGAACCTGGTGGGAAGGAAGGCTCGGCTCGTGCCCGGGATCTGATGTAGGAAGGAGGCCTGGGGGAGGGGGAGTTGCAGCCGTGGCAGCCGTGGCCCCTCTGCCTGTCCCACAGTGACGCCGTGGGCCATCATGCTGCGGCCATTCTGAGGATGTGCTGGCTGGGCGAGCCCACCCCCTCCCCACACAGCTAGCGGCCGGATGCCTTGTCACTCACAGGAGCCAGTGCTCTGAGCCCCCTGATCGGCGAGGAAGTGGGGCTGGATCCCAGGCCTTTCCTGCCTTTTAAGCCCCTATGACTGCCATTCCCCAGCCTGCGGGGTCCCCCCCCATGTGCCAAGAGCGCAGGGCCTCTAGGCTGAAGGACATCTCCCCTGTCAAGGCCACGTTTTCTCACCTGCTCCTTCCTGCTGAGTGTTCCTCACTCCTGCCTTTGTCCAGCATTTACAGCCGCAGGATGAACAGCGGGCAGATGGTTTATGGGCTCAGAGCTCCCACTAGACCCTCCCCGGACTCATTAGTTTTCAGCAGGAGCTGATGAGGGTTCCTACTGTCCAGCGTGCATCGTCTTTCTTTTCAGGAAAGAGGGAGGCGTTGGAAAGTTTAATTGGCACCAAAGTCCGTTGTTACCAGCTCATTTGCAGGCAGCAGCCCTGGGGATGGTCTCAGGTGTGCCCTCCCAGCTGGGGCTTTGGTGCGGCCTGGCCTGTCATTTCAGGCGCAGGGGACCTGACTCAACCCCGGGGCCCTGCAGGTCCCTCAGGCTCCTCTGGCCTCTGACAGCGTCCTGGCAGAGAACAGGCACGGTTAGTCCCCTGGCCCAGGCGGCAGGCGCTCAGGCCCCCGTGGAGGCCTCACCAGCTCTCTGTGCTTGGTCCTAGGATATCCCCACGGGCGCGGACAGCTGTGTGACAAGCCTGGCCTGTGACTCCCACCGGTCCCTCATCGTGGCTGGCCTGGGCGACGGCTCCGTCCGTGTCTATGACAGGAGGATGGCCCTCAGCGAATGGTAACTGGGCCACACCTCCTCTCTTGCCGGCACTCCCCATGGAGGCCTCCCTCCCTGTGAGCTGTGGACAAACCATGTGGAACTCCGGGGCAGGGATTCTGGCCAGGCGCTGCCTCCCTGAGCTCAGTTTCCCACCCAAGCTGCGCCAGGCGGGGAGGGAGCTGGAGGGCAGGTGATGGCACCTGTGGGGACTGAGGAGCTGGTGTCCAGCTTTTCTCACTTGCCTGAAGCCCTGGGGCTGGTAGGTGACAGCACCATTACACCCCAGGTCCGGCTCCCCCACCTGCCCGATGGGGCTCTGAGCCCGTGTCCCTTGCTCGTCCCTGCAGCCGCGTCATGACGTACCGGGAGCACACGGCCTGGGTGGTGAAGGCCTGCCTGCAGAAGCGTCCTGAGGGCCACATCGTGAGCGTGAGGTGATATGTGCTGAGCAGCTGCCAGACAGTTGCTGTGGAACATTGTTTACCTGTTTAAAATGCATCCTTGGTATTGAACATCTGTAGTGGTGGTGCCGGGGGCGAGTTCCGGGCAGGGGCCGCCTTGGTCCCCCCGCTGGAGGACTTGGGCGGCAGGAGGACTGCATAGCGGGTGCAGGGGGGTGGGTGGGAGGCGCTCCCCTTAGGCACAGGGCATCCACCAGCGCATGACTGTGGGAGCCCCTGCAGTCGTCCTCCCATAAATCATTTCTGCTGCCAGTAAATTCTGAGCTGAGAGCAGCGAATATTTATTTGCCTGTTAAAGGGACAGCAAAACATAATTTACTGTCACAGCCACCGCTTCTTCAAGGAGCTGCTGTGTCCCTCGTTTGTGACACAAGATCAGAAGGTGACTCCTGGAGCGAAGCCCGTCAGGGCCGAGGGCAGGAGAGAGGCCTCCTGGGGCATGTGCGGCCTCACAGGCCTCCCCTCCCATGGTCCCTGCTGCATGAAATCTAATCTCAGGCACAGGAAATGAGACAAATAAGTCACATCTCTCCCATCTCTGCCCTGTGACGGGGCCTTGGCTGGCTCCCGTGGTGGGTGGTGGTCCTGGAAGCCAGGTTAGTGGGTAGGCCTCACAGGCACTCGGGCTCCCAGGGCTGATGTGCCGGGACTCATGGCACCGTGACCCCTCTCGGCAGCGTGAATGGAGATGTGCGCTTCTTTGACCCTCGGATGCCAGAGTCTGTGAACGTGCTACAGATCGTGAAGGGGCTCACAGCCCTCGACATCCACCCCCAGGCCAACCTGATCGCGTGGTAGGTGCCCACCCCCTCTGCAGGCCTTTCCTGGCCCTGGCCCTGGCCCTGGAGGCTGGACCCAGCTGTCCCTGTAGACCCCCCTCCTGACCCCTGCAGGAGGATCTGGGCCTGCCCCTCCCCCACCCCCAGGAGAAGGGTGCTGACCAGCCCTCTGGTCTGTCTGCTCGTCTGCAGCGGCTCCATGAACCAGTTCACCGCCGTCTATAGTGGCAGCGGGGAGCTCATCAACAGCATCAAGTACTACGACGGCTTCATGGGCCAGCGTGTCGGTGCCATCAGCTGCTTGGCCTTCCACCCGTACTGGGTCTGTGTCCCTGTGCCTGGGGGGGAGGGCTGGGGGCTTGAGGGCCAGCAGCAGCGAGCGGATGGGCTGCAGCGAGGCCCCCCACACCACCTGCCCTGGGCCTCCACCCTCCCCTGTCCAGGGCCATGGCACCAGACTGCCCTCAGTCCTGTCACTCAGGGAACATGTAAAACAGCCCCGCCCTCCACATCACCTGTGGCCCCTGCACTAATGTCACCCTGGAGGGATTTCCATGAGAAGTCTGGGGAACCACAGTCTGTTGTATTTATAGTGAGATTCTACCCACCTGCCTTTGGGCCACCTGGGTTCCATGGGAGCCCAGCGTGCAGCTGTGCCGAAATGCACGACATTCGATCCCCATAGCCATCCCTGGGGGGCAGTCCTGGGGGAGGCTCAGGGACTGGGTAGCTTGTAGGCTCCGGTGCTGGAGGGTGTGTAGGGGCTCTGCTGAAAGCCCAGCTGAGGGTCCCGTCGGTCCTACACCTGCCTCTTGGGTGTAGGGGGGCATCCCCCAGGGCCACTCCCCTGCTCACTCGCTCTCCACTCTCCCCTTGCAGCCTCACCTGGCCGTGGGCAGCAATGACTACTACATGTCCGTGTACTCCGTGGAGAAGCGTGTCAGATAGCGGCGCCGCCCGCCAGGCCGTGTGTACATAGTGGGCCCTCCACGGCCCGGCAACTCTGATCCTGACCTGGCCACTGAGGGCTCCCGGAGGCCCCCGCTGTCTGTCTGTCCTTGCTGTCACACCTGGAGCCCAGGGGAGGGACTCTGGTGGAGCCCTGTGGTGTGAGGGTCGCTTCTCTGCTGAGACACAACTTCTAGGCCGAGGACCAGTCACTGTCCATACCTTCCTGTCTCATTTTCCTGCCAAGAGTTTTAAAGAGGGAAACACTCATTTTATTTTCCAAGTGATCCAAGCATGAGCCCCACAGAGCTCCGAGGTGGACGCCGGCTTCTCCAGGGCTCGGCCACCTGGCGGGTCGCTGGGCTGCCACTGCCTGGCCATGAGCAAGCACCGGTGCAGCCCAGCCTGGCCGAGTCCTCCCGCTTGTGCACACAGGGACTGGGAACAGTTCCAAGCAGGTGGGAGAGGCTGGGGGTTCGAGACCGAGCACAGAGGAGATGAAGGAGCCGGCACCCGGGCCTCTGGCTAACCCACTGGGGCTCACTCCCCTCCCCCCCAACCCCCTGCAATGCAGCCACCTTCCTGGCACGGGCGCAGCCTTGGATTTGAGCTTGGGCCCTGTCACCACAGATCCTTTAGCAGGAGGGGCCTGTGGCCTTGGATGGGCAGGCAGGTCTCTGGTGACTCAGCCACTGCCGAGGCCACGGCTTGTTTCCGTGGAAGGGCTGCTCCTGGCAGGTGCAGTGACAGTGCCCAGGCCTGTGATCTCCCCGCCTGTGTATGCACACATGTCACACACAACACACACGTGCACATGGGAGGCACAGTTGGAGCCCCGAGAGCATCTGGTTAGACAACGTCCAGTCTGCAGGCCCCATCCCCACACAGTGCAGCCGCCACACGGGAGCTCCTTGCAGATTGCGTTAGCTCGTGTCTGTGTGTGTGTACCCATGTATGCAGACATGTATGTGTGATTGTGCAGGCATCTGTGCAAGTGGTGTGTGTGGATGTGCATGTCTGTGTGTGCGAGTGCACAGGTGTGTGCCTGCATGTGCGAGTGTGCTGGTGTGTGCAAACACACGTGTCTGTGCATGTGCGTGTGTGGGTGTGCATGTGCATAGTAGGGAAGCCGTGGCGACAGCTGAGCCAGGAAGGACCACGGAGGATGTGCTGAGCAATCACAGACAGCACTTGGAAAACAAAACAACCACAATGATGATATTTGAAAAGCATTTTTTCCATTTTCCTTGGGAATCAGGATTATTCATATAGAGAACCGAGGAGGCTTAATTAATTCTGCCAGAAAGAGGCCAATAATAGTGTGAATGTGAGTGAGCGGTGACGAGAGCTTAAAGGCCCTTGCACTGCAGAAACTGGCTCTGCCTCAGCCAAGGGCGTGTGCGGGGACAGAGCCCCCCGGCAGTACAGCCTGGGAGCCCTGGGCCAGTCTCCGTGGGACTGGACGGGGCGGGATGGGCTGGGCCGGGCGGTGGTCCCGCCCATGGGCCCTGCTTGTCCCCTCCAGGAGAAGGCTCTGGGACAGAATTCCCACTCTGGCTCTGTGACTTTCTGCCATGTTCTGGGTGAGAGCCACGCGAGGTCAGGAAGCCACAGAAAGTCTCGCTCCCCACACGGTGCCTGTCAGCTCTGTGAGGTGCTCCTGGCACCAGACCTTCCAGAAGCTGAGCTCCACCCATAGACACTGAGGGCGTGTCTGATTCGTGGATCAGTTCCCCTCCAGATCCCAGGCTTACGTGCGGTTCTGTTTGTTTTGAGACAAAACTGACCTGTCCCAGCGTGGCCACTGCCCTCTGTGGGGTGACCATGGCCACCATGAGAGGGTGTGCCCAGGTTGAATGCGAAAATTCAATCATGAAGTTGACCCAGGCTCCGGGGCCTGACCTAAAGGTTCATTTATCTCTATTTATTTTACCAGAACAAGAATTGGAAAGACTTTGACAAACATGGGATTGTAATGTGGATGGGAGAGCGGTGGTGGACAATAAACGCTAATGAATAAGTGGGCCACGTTGGCGGCTTGGTCTGTGAAAACAGCACATCGGCCACGTGAACGTGAGCAGTTCCACGCTTGGGGGGGGTCCTGAAGATGGATCAGCAGGCCCACAGGGTGTGTGGGAAGCCAGGGGTGCTGGGTCACTTCACACTTTCTGGCTGTGGCTTCCTGCAGTCGGCTTGGGGACAGGCTCTTGTCACCCCCCTGGGACAGGGAACAGGCTCTGGCATCCAGACCCCAAGGGGCTGGGCAGCACCCCAGGAAGTGGTTGTGCCCACCAGCTGCAAAAGGGGTGAGAAGTGAAGCTGGCATCAGGGTTGGATGCCCTGGGGTGCGATGCACGGACAAGCCTCCTGGGGCGTGGGGTCACCATCGCTGCCTCCGCACCCAGTGAGGGGCTTGTCTGCCTCCTGGAGAAGCCCCCGACCGCTGTGCCTGGCCCGTGTGGCTGAGGGGAGGTGGTGTGGGTGCTTGGTGTGGCTCTTTGTCCCTGAAGAGGTGCCAGCAACGTGGTGACACGGGAGCCTGGCCACCAGCTAAGGCAGGAAAGGACTTGGGGAGGCTCCCACCAGGGTCCTCGGAATGGACAGGAGATATCCCCGACGAGGGGTGAGGGGCAGCCAATGGCAGGGCATGTGGGGGCCAGAGGGGCAGGGCAGGCTGTGACCAGGGTGCGGGTCCGGGGGTACTCAGGAGGAAGGGGCCAGGACGGGAAAGGCGTGGCCCCCGGCCCGGTCCCAGATCAGGGAGCCCTGGCTGCGCTGGGCGACGGGCCAGCAGCCCGCACCGGGCCCTGGGGTCTGGGCTCTGCAGGAAGCCCCCTGGGGAGCGGGCATCCTGCGGGGAGTCCTCCAGCCCACAGCCACGGGCCAGCTTGGGAGAGGGTCCCCCGGGCAGTCACACCTGGTGATCACTGACCCCTGGGCCGCGAAGCTGCTTCTGAGCCCCGAGTTTGGGGGCGTCGTTCCCCTGTGCGTGACGCTGCATAACAGCCCAAACCCAGCAGCTCACAGCTAGAGGGGCCGCGTGCCCGCCGGCCGTCCTGCAGTGCCACCGCGTGGCCACCGCGGGGGTCGCCACGGCCCGACCCCGCGCAGCCTGGTGCCCCCTGGGGCCTGAGCGAGGCGGTGTGACCCCCAGACCAGCGCTGCCTCTCCCAGGCCTTGTCTCCTGAGCTCTCGAGCTCCCTGAAGATGTGTCTCAGCCCTTAACCCCCTGCCGCCCGGGTCCCGCCAGGGGCGCTGGCAGGCGGGCCACCCCGCAGGTTATGTGGAGTGTGGCCCCCGCCCCAATTCATGCGGAGTCCTACCCCCAGCACCTCAGTGTCCCCTTATTTGGAGAGGTCCTCATAGAGGCCATCAAGTTAAAATACGGTCATTGTGCGGGCCCTTGCCTGTGACTGTCCTCATGAGAGGGGGGCACGTGGACAGACCCACAGGGAGGGGGCCCAAGAAGACGGAGGCAGGACAGGGCGGTGCGAACCCACAGCGGGAGGGGACACGGGCCGGGCCTGCCGACGGGACCCGACGCGGAGCTTTAGTGGAGAGTCGTGACCCGCCGCCCAGGGCCCGGCCGAGAGGCGGGCAGAGGGTCCCCTTTGGTGGGGTCCAAGTGCGAGGTCCCCCGTCCTGTGCCCCTCGGTGCCTAGACCATGGCGAGTCATCTCCTGCTGCGGAGCCACGCAACCTGCGGCGAGGCGACGAGGCAGCGCCGGGTCCCTGCGGCCCGAGCTGGTGGCCGGCAGGGGGCGCTGGGCGGCGGCTCCTCCTTCGGGCCTCTGCGGGCTGCTGGGTCCTCGACCTGGCGGCTCCCAAGACACTGGCCGTGTGGCCTTTCGCGCCGGCCTCGGAGGTCACGCTGCGCGCGGTGCACCTGCGAGGGCCCCCTAAGTAGGTCGGAACGCTTCGCCCCCGTCTACAGAGGCGGGGCCTTCTGGGAACGCGCCCGGAGCGGCGCCCCCACCACCTCCCGGCCCCAGCGCGGTTCTCCGTGGCCCTTCCCGTGCGGGCCGCAGGGGGCGCTGTGTCGTGGCTCGCGCTCTGCGGCGCCTGGCCCCGCGCGGCCGCCGTCGGGGGCGGGGCGGGGACGGCGTCCCGCAGGCGACGGCGCGACGGCGCGACGGCTCGGCGGCGGGAGGGAGGGCGGGCGGGGGGCGCGGGCCGGGCGCCATGGGCAACCTGTTCGGCCGCAAGAAGCAGAGCCGCGTCACGGAGCAGGACAAGGCCATCCTGGTGAGCCGGGCGCGCGGGCGGGCGCGGCGTCCTGGGCCGGGCGGGGCGGGGCGGGGCGACCTCGGGCACCGCGCGAGGCCCGGGTGGCGGCGTCGGGGAGGCCTCTGCGCCCGGAGCTCGGGGTTTTCGGAAAGCGGGACCAGCCCGCGAGCCGCCGCGGCCACCGGGGTTCCCCACGGGCTCGCGCCCGCGAGGCCGCGCTCGGGCGGGGAGGCCAGGGCCGCCCCCGAGGCCTGGGGACCCGGGGCCACCTCCCGGCTGCTGCGTCCGGGGCCGGACGGGCGCTCGTTGCCATGGCGACGGCGATGCGCTCCCGCTTCCGGGCGCTCCGCGTGAAGTTAGTTCCGTGGAGAGGGTCCCACGGTGGGTTCAGTGGGTGCTGGGTCCGAGCCGCCCGTTTCTGCCGCGAGGAAAAGGCGTCGGAGGGAGGCGTCGGCAGCGAGGGCGGCGCTCGTCTCCGCGCTCGCCCCGCTTCCCGAGTTTTCGCAACGCGGGTGGTTTTTGTTCTGAGACTCAGAGGAACTGCAGGGAGCGGCCTTTTAGCCTTAGCTTCCGAAACCGTAAGTTCTCAGGGTTCTTAACGGAAGCTCCCCAGAAGCAGCGGCGGCCGCGGACATGGCGGTCACGGGCCAGGTCAGCACAGCTTGGGCACCCGAGGCGGTGGTCAGGGTGGGCCCTGAAGGACGGAGAGCCCCCTCGGCCCCGCCCACAGGCGGCCCCGCCTCCACCCGGGCCCGCCCACAAGAGGCCCCGCCTCCACCCGGGCCCCGCCCACAAGAGGCCCCGCCTCCACCCGGCCCCGCCCACAGGCGGCTGCCTCCACCTGGGCCCCGCACCCGTTCGCTTTGGGCTGACCCAGCCCCTGGCCGAGCAGGAAGCCCTGAGGCCATTCTCTTCTAAGGACCCGCCTTCGGGCCTCTCCAGGAGACCTGTCACTTGCCAGGTGTCCACCTTGTGGAGATCCCCACAGGGACCATGTGATTTGCGCACAATTTGCAAGTCATTGGCTGATGTTTCCTAGGGTGAAAGGCCAGCTGAGAAACGACAGGGCCCAGTGCCTGGCCTGTGACCCTCTGCCAAGACCACTCATTTTACACGGTGGGCCCCTTGGCTACACTGCCAGCATGGATGATGGCCCCGGGGGCAGGGGTGGGTGTCTGCGGCCTGGAGAGGAAAGGCAGCCAGAGCTGGCGAGAGCGGGCACCTTTCATTGTAGCGTCACCAGGCCGACCACAGGCCAGGCAGTGCCCTGGGGCAGACACTACAGAGACCTGGCAGAGGGAGCTTTGCAACCCACCCCTCCAGGCTGAGCCGAGGGCATCTCCACTGGCGGATCATTCCTCGCTGTGTTGAGTCTTAAAGATATGCGTCCCCTTGACTAACTTGCTCAGAGTGACCCACCAGAAAGACACAGTCCTGCAGGTCCAAGACACCCAATGTCTGCAGGTATCTTCACAATGTCCTGACGCAATGGCATTTGGTGGAAACGTGAATGCCTAGGACAGGGGACGACTGGCTCGAGTGCATGAATAACCGTGTATCCTTTCCAGGACAGTGCACAGGAGCCCGAGGTGCTCGGCAGGGTCACCTGCTGTCCTCTCAGACTCATGACCAGTGACGAGCAGGGAAGATAAGGAAGTGGCAGGAGCCCACAGGAGCAGAGCCGGAGGGCAGCCCACTGCTGGGGTGGGAGGGTGACTGTCAGAACCTTCGAGGGACTGCAGCACCCCCTGACCTGACACCAGAGCACCCACGCTTCTCAGAGACCACAGTCAAAGCTGCATAGTGGTGGCTTTCAGAGCTGTGGACATGGCTGGCTGATTGGGGGAGCCGCCCTGTGCGCTGCAGGGTGCTGAGCAGAATAGCTGGCCTCCCCACTAGGGCCTTCTCCCTCCCCAGGATCTGACAGTCAGGAGTGTCTCGACACTGCCCCGTGTCCCCTGGGAGGCAGAGGGTCGGTGTTAATGCAACACTTTTCTTGGCAGCAACTGAAGCAGCAGCGGGACAAGCTGAAGCAGTACCAGAAGAGGGTCACACAGCAGCTGGAGCGGGAGCGGGAGATCGCCCGGCAGCTCCTGCGGGAAGGCAGGAAGGAGTGAGTGCATCTGGCCAGGCGGCTGGGCCAGAGGGGCTGGGGTGGGCCCAGAGGCCAGGGGCAGTGGAGAAGCCCGGGGGGTGGGGAGAGCTGCTTGGTCATCACCGGGTTCCCCGTGCAGGCGGGCCAAGCTGCTGCTCAAGAAGAAGCGGTATCGGGAACAGCTGCTGGACAAGACAGAAAACCAGATCACCAGCCTGGAGACCATGGTAGGCCAAGGGGGGAGCTGAAGGGGTGCAGGGGATCCCCTTCGGGACTGAACCATACCTTTCCTTTCTTGGACCTCTCAGCCTGAGGCTCAGGAGTGGTGAGGCCTGGAGCTGGAGGTGGAGAGGGGTTTTTTTTTTTTTTAAATATCTTTATTGATTTCAGAAAGGAAGAGAGAGAAAGAGAGAGAGAGAGATAGAAATGTCAATGATGAGAGAGTCACTGATTGGCTGCCTCCTGCATGTCCCCAACTGGGGATCAAGCCCACAACCTGGGCATGTGCCCTGACCGGGAATCGAACCTTGATCTCCTGGATCCTAGGTCAGTGCTCAACCACTGAACCACGCTGGCCAAACTGGAGGGGGATCTTTGATGGGAGCCTGATGGTCTTAAGGGGTGGGGGAGCAGGTAGGCTCTTGCAGGATGGTGGTTGGGGGGCTAGGCCACTTCTAGGTGATTCATGTGGGCAGGGGGTCTGCCCTGGTGGTAGGGAGCCAGCAGGAGCCTCCTGGGGCATCCGTGGTGTTAGGCGCTGAACAAGATGTTCTGCCCTTTTGCCACCCAGAGCTGCTAGTAAGCAATGGGTCGCCCTTCCTGGGCGCTTTCATCCCTACTTCGGCCCCTGAAGTGTGGTGAGGGCAGGAAGGTCGGGGGGGGGGGGGGGGGAGGCTGTCTTCCTAAAGCGGAAAGTGCTTCGACCATCAGTCCGTAACGGTGTTGTCCTAAATCCATCATGGGTCTGGAAGAGGCAGAGGCAGCCCCTGACCTCACGGGTCTGGGCCGGTTTTCTCCACAGGTCCAGAGCATTGAGTTCACCCAGATTGAAATGAAGGTGGTGGAGGGGCTGCGGTTTGGAAACGAGTGTCTGAGTAAGATGCACCAGGTGGGTCCTGAGCTATAGCAGAGAGGGGTCGGGATGGGGACGGGGGGCTTGCCCCACACAGTGCCCTGAGGCCATGCCTGTACCAGGATGTGTCTGCTGGATGGGGAGTGGGGAGCCATTACCACTGGGAGAGGGTAAGGCAGACTGATGTTGACCTGAGAGCAGGGTGGTGGGCAGACACTTTCAAGTTGGGTCCACAGGTGTTGACATGACCAGAGGGAAATTCTGGTTGGGCGGGGGGTGGGGGTGGGGGGGGTGGGAGCTAACCAGGAGGGCTTCCTGGAGGAGGTGAACACAGCCTCGTCTTAGAGCAGCATGGCTGTGGCTGGTGAAAGGAGAGCAAAGCCGAGGGAGGCTGTGCCACCACCCTGCCCCTGCCTCCTCTGAGTAAGATGGGGTGGCTGGTGGAGAGCCTGGTTTGCTGCTTTTCTGGGGCGAGTGTGGCTGCCACTCAAGCAATGATGCTGCTTGGAACTTGCCACCAGGAGAATTGAATCACCTGCCCAGGGAAAACGTTTCACACTTTTTACTTGTTTTCACCTGAAACTGGGGGCGGATTTGGGTACAGGGTCTGGTGAGAAGCACCGTGGGAGTCTGAGTGCAGCTGAGGCTTCTGGGAGGCTGGTCTGGCAGCTCCGGGGCCTCCGTCGCTGTGGCCCCTGGCAGGGCCCTGCCTGGGACAGTGACTGGAGATGTGTTGTGTCCTGCTGGGCTGGCTTTGTTTGAACAGGAACAGGGGTGAGGCCTTGTGCCCTACTGTCCAGGCGGCCCACACGCAGGGGCTCTTGTAAAGGCCTCGCTGACAAGACTTGAGAACTTCCATCGGTTTCTCTAGGTGATGTCCATAGAGGAGGTGGAGCGGGTGCTGGACGAGACTCAGGAGGCTGTGGAGTACCAGCGGGTAGGTGTCCCCATGGCCTTGGGGCCCACCTTTCACCAGCCAGCGGGTGCCCTTGCCAACTCGGTGAATGTCCACGGGCCGCCCTTGGTTCCCAACGTCTGCTGCCTCGTGGTGGCCACCTCCTCAAGTGAGGGGCCTTGAGCCAAGGCTGTGCCCCTCCCCCAAGGGGCTGCCTCCCCCTTCAGCCTGGCCCCGCCCCACACTTCACCTGGCCCCTCCTTTTGCAGCAAATTGATGAGCTGTTGGCAGGAAGCTTCACTCAGGAGGACGAGCAGGCCGTCCTGGAGGAGCTGGATGCCATCACTCAGGTAACGGGCGCACGGAGCTGTCACGCAGGTGACGGGACTGCCCCTGCTTCCGGGTGTCACGGTGGCTGAGCCTGTCGAGCGCCTGTGTTGGGTTTTACTTGAGCACACAGGCTGGTTTTGTCCCCGACACGATGGGCATTTTTGCCACATGAGCCCGTCCCCCGCTCCCCTGGCCGACAGCAGGGAAGCCTGACTTGGAAAGTGGTTTAGGGGCTGTGCACCCAGGAGCGTTGCCAGCAGGTGGGGGCTGCTAGCGAGCTGTGCCTGGACACAGCGGAGAGCCACTGCCCTTGTCCCCTCAGCCTTCCTCCCCAGGGGGCAGGAATGTAGTTTTGCGATCAGGCAGGTCTTCTTCCCTGGGTAGCCACTCTGTCTTGCACAGCCCTGCACAGGTCGGCCCCAAAAGCCTCGACCAGGCAGGACTGTCCCGTCCAGGCCCTGAGGTCTGTGCTCCCTGGCGAGGCAGCCTCCATCTTTGGGCCACTGCCCTAGGATGCCCCACCCACTATGCTCCAGCCCACATCACCTGTCCCCCATCCTGTCCCGCAGGCTGGCCAGCCTTAGCGACGCTGCTCGTCCTGTGGGGCCCTGTGTACTTGCCTGCTGGTTCACTTCCTGCCCCGGGCCCGAGAGGCAGCCCACCACATAGCAGACCTGGGTGCCCAAGGTCCTGGCACGGCCCAGACTCTGACCGAGATGTCAGGAATCCCCTCAGGGCCCTGGGGCGGGAAGACGCCACCCGTCACTTGTCTCAGCGATGCTGGCAGCTGAGCAGGGTGCCCTCAGGGGCTTGGAGCTGTAGGATCCTGTGGGCTCTAACCCAGTGTGGGCAGGTAGTGGATGGACCCTTCCTCCCCAACAAGGCAGACCTCTGGGTCATGTCCCAGCCCTTCCCTTTCTCCTGCAGGAACAAATCGATCTCCCAGAGGTTCCTTCAGAGCCCCTTCCTGAGAAGAAACCAGGTACTCCCTGTTCTGTGCTGGGGAAATTGTGAGTTCTAGACAGAGCAAAGTGCTCTGGCCGGGGGATCTGCCCTCTCCCCGGCTCGGTGGGTGAACACCAGCCTCACCCTGGGGTGGGTAACCTCGGAGGAGCTGACGCCTACTAGGAGAGGCGTGTCCTGAAGGTAGGAGCCTGAAAAGGCCAGTTGAGCTGTGCAGGCTACCCTGGGCCAGTGTCCTCTAAGTGTCCTGGCCCTGGGACGACCATCCCCTGGCATCCCCTAACAGGCCTTCGAAATTCCCCACCGGACCCTGACTGGCGGGTTACAGATGCTTCTTTCTGGTCTGCCGCCGCACCCTGGAGCTCCTGTCTTCTGCGGGCCATTTCTCCACAGGACAAACGTCTCTCTGTTTCCTCCACAGAGAAAGTCCCCATCAAGGCCAGGCCCAGGCAGGCGGACCTGGTGGCAGCCTCCTAACTCAGCCCCCTTGAGCAGGACTGGCAGGGACTCCTCGGGACTGGGGCCCACAGAGAGCTTGGGTGTATGGCCAGCCCTGACCGGGCTCCCAGGAGGCCAGTGCCAGGCCAGGCCAACGGTGCTGATGGTGCAGTGCATGCGGGGCTCCTGTCAGGGAGACTCCATGGAGCCTTCCCAGGGTCAGGATCTTCTGCCTCGCTCTCATTTCGGATTAAATGGCAACATTCAAACCCTCTCGCCAAACGCAAACACAGCTTCTGAAGCTGTGGCTCCCATGAGGCCATGGACAGCTGGACACACCTGGTGCTGTTCACACTTCCTATTCCTGGCCCCCGAGGGCCCATGGCCACTGGCTTCTGTCAGAAACCTCTCCATGCTCTGTGTCTGCATTTGGGGGTGTGGCCGGGAAGGGCCCATCCCTGTTGCATTGATGACCCCAGGAGCCCGGACCAGCTGTCACTTGTGGGTCCTGCTGAGAACGGACATTACAAGACAGCCAGCGTGTCCTGCTGGGGTTCCCGGAGGTGCTGACAGGATACGTGTGTCTATGGGACTCCCTGTGGCCAAGACCTGGGAACCTGCAGAGGCCTGGGCCTGCTGACCTGTCAGCTCTGAGCTGTCACCACCAGAGCTGGCCGTGGAGGTGGAGTTGCTTCACTGGATCACGGTTCACTCTGGGATTAGTCTCGCTGGGGTTTCACTCCCAACAGGAACAGAAACGAGACCTCCCCAGCCCCGTGAACAGGTTGGCCCCCATTAAAGTTGACCCTGCACGCCTGCCGCCTCGTGGACTGGGGTTGGGAGCTCCAGGGTGGGTTAGAGGTGCCCCCACCTATCCCAGGTGTCCCTTGAACCCCATGGCGCACTCACTTGAAGGCACCTGTTTGGGCAGCACCACAGTGGGGCCGGGTGTCGGGAACAGGTGGAGGTTCTCTTTCTCCCTGCCATGGGCAGGAGGCAGGACAGGGCTCTGGTGCCAAGCTGGCCTTGGTTCTCTCGGTCACCTCTGGACAGCTGCTCTCAGCTAGATGCAGGGTGGCGCTCTGGCCCCACCTCCCTTAGAGGGGCACTGATAGCCTCTCCTTGTCCAAGAGCTGTTGTGTGACTCCCCTGACTTGTAGCCGGGGCTCAGACCCTCATGGTGAGGGAGGGTGGGCAGTTTGGTGCCCCCGGGGGCTGGTTGGGATGCCCAGGCAAGAAGCGAGATGCCCCAGAGAGCAAGCAGGCAACAGCGAGGAGAGAGAAGGGGGCATCCTATCTAAGGGCTCTTTTGTGGATGTGCCAGGGCTGGGCTTCTGGAGAGAAGCCGGGCATCTGGATTTTCAGGTGCAGGGATCCTCAGCAGGTGCAGCGCATGCTTCTGCCAGCAGGGGGCTCTGCCTGCTAGTCTCTGGATTTTGCAGGAACCAGCATGGCCAGTTCCAGTCTGCCGGGCACCTCCTGCCATCTGTCCCTAGGACTCCCGAGGGCCAGCCATTCTCACCTAAAAGGAGGGGCAGGCCCATGACCCTGTCCCTCTGCAGCCTGGCTCTGGGCCCGGGGAGGAGAGAGGGGATGGATGGCCTGCTTCTAGGGAGGCGCAGAGCATGGCCCCAGCCCCTCCAGACCCCAGCAGCAGAGTGGGCCCAGATCCCCTCCTGGCTCTGACCAGAGCAGGCAGAGCTGGGAGGCAACGGGCAGAGGTGGGTGACAGCACCAGCCCCAGGGTCGGAGTTGCAGTCTCAGCAGTGCCCACAGATGGAATAGGGGGCCCCTGCCAGCAGGTACAGCTGCGTGGTCTCTCCCACCCCCCATGGGAAGAGGCCTGGAGTGGGTGGGGCTCTGCCCCCTCACCCCCCAAGCCTTGTGGCCTTGGGAAAGCCCCTCTGGAGCCCGGGCTCCAGTGTGATGTCCTGCCCACCTGTCCTGCGGCAGGTTGCTGAGCCGGCTCCCTGGCTCCTGGCCACCACCTGGCCACACAATCCTCCTGCCAGGGCTGCAGCCTGTCTGGGCTCCCACCCAAGGCGTCTGCAGGCAGCAGGTCAGGCTTTCCATTCACTCCACGTGTCAGAAGGCATCTGCCTGTCTCTTCAAGGAGCATCGGCCAGGGAGGGCCTGCAGGGCTGCCTGTCAGCCCAGGAGCCCTCAGTTCCACACACACCACCTCCTTCAGACCACGGGCTTCATGTTAGAGGCACACAGCAATGGCTCCACTCGCAGACATGGTGTGGTCCTCACTGCTCCTGGAACTCTGCCTGGGCCGCAGAGGAAGCTGAGCTGGGTCCAGGGAGTCCCTCATCCTGCGGGAAGCTAAGTTTTGGTCCAAAGCCTCCAGGGAGGCCACATGTCTCTCAAGAGCTCCCTCCCTGGTGGAGTTCTGAAATGATGCTGCAATTCTAGAGAAGCCTGGCTCATCAGAAAGGATGCTCTGCACATGGAGAGGGGCTGGTGCCACTGGGCATCAGGGAGATGCAAACCCAAAGGGCCAGAAGACTGGTGGCTGCTTGGGGGCCAGTGAGGAAAGCAGAACTAGACAGAGGCACTAACATCACAGAGGTTAGTTTTATGTGAATTTTATCTCAGTTTTTTAAAGAAGGTGTCACAGGGCCCTTTGAAAACACCTATCACAGCGACAATTCCTGTAGAGCCCGAGTTGCCTAGGAGATACCCAGGTCCTGCACACACTCCCCTGCAGGTCCTGGTCAGGGCTGCATGGTGCTGGGGCAGACCCCTGTCACTTGTGCAGGGACAGGCGAGGAGGAGGTGCCACCTCCCCACCCTGTGGCCTCACATCCACCTGTTGACTGCCTGATTCACGGGCAAGCAGAGCCTTCAGCTGCCCCTGTCCCAGCCACCACCCCTCCACACCTGCAGCCTGTCCATGCTGGCACTCTCCTGTCCCCAGCACAGCGCCCCCCCCCACACACACACTCTCAGGGGGCCACCACTCTGTGCCTCTGCTCTCCAGCGCCACCTTTCTGCGCCGTCCACCAGGGGGCAGCAAAGATTCCTGATGTGGACCCTAGCCTGGTACCCAGGCCGCACCCACCCCTCTCTGCAGACTGGGGCGTAGGTGCTGGGTCACCTCTCCCGCAGGAGAAAGCTTAGTATACACCCCAGTGTGTGCGCACCTGTGGCCCTCTCCCCCTAACTCAGCCGGGAACCTCAGACACTAGACAGAAGCATGAGGGAGGCGCCTGTCCAGCAAAATGCACCACAGGGCTGTCATCCCATCCCACCCTGTCCCCATCGCCCCTGACCCCCCAGGACCGGGGTCCAGCAAGGAGCCTGGGTCCTGCTGGAAGAGTCTGGGTTTTACTTTGCTGGGGCGGAGTGAAGGTTGCTGAGGTTTCCTGTGCGGACTCACAGGCCAAAGGAGAAAGAGAAGTCACCGCCGAACCCAGCACCGCAGACAGCCCTGCAGCCAGGCCCAGGTGCCCAAAGGGCTCCGCAGAGCAACTATGCAAATCTGGGTGAGAAGTAGCAGCTGAGCTGCCAGGTCTCCACGGGAACTGTTTCTGCCAGCAACAGGGCCACTCCGTGGAGGCCCCAGAGGTCACCTGGGCTGGCTGGGATGGCTCCTGACCTGCTCTGAGCACTTGTTTCCCCACAGACGGAACCTTCTCTCCACTTGGGCAGCTGGGGGCAGCTCCAGTGTCCCACGGACCTCAAAGGTGTCTGTCTCTTCCAGCTCTTGAGAGGAAGCAGGGCCTGATGGGCAATATTTTCAAGCTCGACACTGAAATTTTTCTCAAAATCATCTCACCTTCAGAGCAGACGTGCCAGGGAAGAGATTCTGAGACACTGCTCTTTAGGATCAGAGAGCCAGCGGCACTGTCACCTCAGTACTGTTTGCATGGCTGCCTGGTCGCTCACCAGGAGGGAGCCCAGGCCCAGGTCCCTGCTCCTGGACGCCACGCACCCAGGGCTGCTCTGCGGCTGCACTGCCTCCACCGGCCCAGCCCCTCTGCGTTCCCACTGCATGACCAGGAGCTCCTGGTCTCACAGACACACTCTGTCCCCACAGTGTCTGCCCAGCCTGGCCTCAGCCAGCGTCACCTCTGCCTGAGCACCTTCATCCAGTCCTAGCACATTCTGGGGTGAGCTTCCGGAAGGGGTGAGGGAAGGGAGGTGTTGGTTAAAGGAACCTGGACCTCATGTTTCTTGGGCGTCCACCATCCCCTTGGAGGTGCAAGTGGTCAGCAGGCAGGTGTCCCACCAGAGCAGTCTAGTGTTGTGTCAGCACAGCCAAGCACGGGAACAGGCAAGGCACAGGGAGACCTGACCCCTCAGGTGAGAACTGTCCACCTGGGCCCTGTCCCACCTCCAGGGCACACACCTGGACCAGGAGAGGCCCCGCTGCTTTAGGACCCACCCTAGTCAGGGCGGAGATGGGGGGCAGCCCCAGACTCACCTCCCACGTGCAACAGTGGGCACCCTGGGGACGGCCCCCACCACTTCTCTGCCCCACTGGCAAGGTGAGCACAGACCCGGACTGAGGTAGCCTCAATGTCCCCCCTTTGGGAGCTAGAGATTCCCAAGTGGAGGTTTGGGATCTGCAGCAAGAGAAAGGTTTCAGGGCTGGAGAAAACATTTTAAAATCTGGCTTTAAATAAACACGGAATAAAAAGAGACAGAGAGAGAGCGGAGCCTCCAGCAGCTGAAATTAGAAGCAGCGCCCTGGGCGGAACCATCTGCGCGAGCTCGGCGCTCGGCGGCGTCTGGAGTGACTGCGGCGGCGGCGAAGGCTGGCGGCGAGGCACCGTCTGCGGGCCCGCGTGTCCCGCTCGGAGGACTCACGACAGCACACCCAGGTTCGTTGGCCAGACCATCCTCCAGTCTCAAGTTCCAGAGAACAGATTTCCTCCTCTCCTTCCAAAACACCTTTCAGGTCCCTTTCAAGGCAACTGAGGTCATTTAAGAGCCGTGATAAGAAAACAAAGACGTTTCAGGGGCACCTGAGGAAGAATCCTCTCCCTGGAGCCCAGGGAAGCCGAGTGGCCACCCAAGCCCCGGGGTGCCTGGGGGCCACCAGGCTGGGCCCAGGGCTCACCACCGGCACCTGGCCCTTGGGCACATTGCTGACCCTTTGGGACCTCGCCTGCCCCTCCAGCCCCTCCCGGCCCCCCCGGCCCAGCTCTAGACTGAGGCCTAGCAGCGGCTGGATGGCCCAGGCCCTCCCTGCCTCACCTGGGCCAGGGAAGAGGCCCAGGGACAGGGCTCCCCAGAGGCCTCGTCACCTGCCGAACTATTTAAATCTGCGTTATCAGCGAACGTCTTCTCCTAAGCAGGTGGGTGACTGAGCCGGCAGACGCAGGATGACGCTGAGAGACAATCGGGGAGAAACACCCCAGCGAGACTCCGAGACTGGTTCGAGCCCCTGCTCCCCCACTCTGCCTCCCACGGGCACCCGCAGTCACGGGATGCAGATTATGTAAGGGGGCTGTTGCTGGGAAACCTCTCCCTGCAGGCTGGGCGACTGGGCCGGCACCTCCCTGCCTGGCCAGAAGGGAAGTTCCAGAACTTTCCAGGCCATCTTCTAGAAGGACGGAGGCTGGTCCACAGCCCTGAAAGGCCCTTGGGAGGCTGTACCCTCACCCCCACTCCTCCTTCCTCCACCTTCCCCAGCGGGAGCCTTAGAGTCTTGCTCGGCACCATTCCCATGGCCTCAGATCCGAGTCCCTTCTCTCAGGCGCGCTCAGCTCAGACGCTGCACCGTCACGCACCCCGTGAGGGCAAAGGGGACGCGGGCTTAGGTCCCCAGATGCATGAGGTTGAATCATTCTAGGACCAACACTTTTGCTTTTTTAACAAGAGAAAGTTTATTTAGAAAGTCACACAGGTAGAAGAAATGGCTCAAGAAAAAAGTTACAGAGGCAAAAGAAGGACCCTTGGAGCTCAGGAGAGAGGCAGGTGAAGGTAACGCGCCTGGGGGAGAGGGAGGCGGGGAGGTGTGAGCTCCGGAAGGAGAACACTGGCCAGTGTTTTGGTTTCAGAGAAGAAAGCCCTCGAACCATGTTCAGGTCAAGGGAGAGCAGGTTTGGAAGGAAAGGGCAAAACTAAGTAAAAGAGGGGAGGTAGGAAGGTGAGAGCCCCAATCTGGGCTGGCCGCGCCCATGTGCCTCACGGCCTCCTGTGGTGGGCAGGGCTGCAGACTGGGGGACCCCCTGCGCCAGGCAGCTGGCAGCCGCCCTGCGCACTCGGCAGAGTGGGCCCTGGCGCCTCTCGCAGGAGCAGGTGATGACTGCACCCGCTGACCCTCCAGGGACCACATTCGGGGTGAGGACAGGCACTGTCCTTCAGACCTGTAGGCCAAATAGAGGCGTGTGTCCAAGCAACTATCGCCCTACTTTTCAGAAACTTTTCAGAAACTTTCCATTTGAGGACGATTCTAAACTTACAGAATAGTTGCGTATACCCAGCCCGGAGGCCCCTTTTCCCCTGCTGGTAACGTCTTTGGTGAGAGCAGTGCATTTGTTACACTAACTTGGATACATTGTCACGTTTGTTACATTGACCAGCCCAAGCTGATACATTGTCGCTACCCCGTCCACACTCCTCAAGCTTCCTTCCTTTTGCTTGTTGTCCCCTTTCTGCTCCAGGGTCCCACGGGACAGTCGTCACTGACATCTCAGCGGGCTCCTCTGGGCGGTGGCCGTCTCGGAGTTCCTCGTTGTGGGTGCTGAGTGTGGGTCGGGACTGTGCAGACGCCTTCCTGTGGGGATTTCTTTGCCCAGCGTTTCCCTCCGGGTTAGACTGGGATGATGGTTTCCAGGGGAAACCACGGGGGGAGGTGCCCTTCTCTTTGCACCAAGGCTCTCGCTGTTCTTAGGACCTGGCTCACCTGGCAGAGGAGTTCTTCTCAGCGTTTCCCCTTCCATCCTCTCTGGAAGGAGTCGCCATGCAAAACCTGCCCTTAAGAGCCGAGGGCTTCTGTGTGCCTTTCTACACGGCGTTCGGTGTTCCGTAGACAGGGCAGCTGTAATGGCTGAAACACTGAGGGCCTGCCGCCGCGTGCCAGGTCCAGTTCTCCAGGCCTTTCCCGCCCTGTTTACACCTGGACTCCTGCCTATAGGCTCTGCTGCAGCGGATACCTGCTGGCTCCACTTACAGGTGGGGCCCGGAGACACCAAAAATCTGCCCAAGCCCGTGGGGCAGTTGATGCTGCCGGTGTCCCAGTGACCGGCTCCTGATGACTCCCCCTCGATTCTGCACCCACTCTCTACCACAACCCATCTGTGGACCTCAGGCCCCACCGTGTCAGGAAGCTTGGCTCCACGTTTTACGCTGGACAAAGCCACCTGTGCCAGAGGTGCTGAGGTGACCTCCTGCTGCAGGAGGCAGGGCTCCCGCCTGTGTGCTCCAGTCCCAGGCGCCTCCGAGCTTTCTTGCTGATAACGCCAAGGCACAAAGAATGTGGGCCTGGCCGGGAGCCAGGAAACAGTACTCTGGACACAATTTGGGTAGTTTTCCCTGGTGACTCTGGCCAGCCGGCTGCCCGGAACACCTGGGGTGGAGGGAGGAAGCAGGGAGGCCAAGGATGGGCAAGACGAGGCCCCAAACCTGACGCCTGTCCCCAGGGGCTCTCGCCTCTGGTCTCTCCTGCTCTGGAACTTTCTGGTTACTGGTGACAAGTGCTTCAATCCAGGAAGAAGAGGAAGAGTTCTGATTGGGTAGATCCTGCTCTTGGATGGAGGCTGCCAGGAGGAAGGAGGGGGAGAGAGGCAGCTCCCTTCACAGGCACAGAGTTTCCCTGTGATCTGAGACAAATCGCCACCCCCTTGGGCCAGGCTCAGCCAAGCCGGGGCAGACTGGCCAGAGAGGCACGGAGGAGGAGACTGCCCGAAGTTTTGCTGGGCGGTCACCTCGGAAAGGGCGCTTCTGTTTAGCAGGAATTCACAAATCCTGGGCCTGCCTCGCCAAGAGAACAGCTTGCTCGAGAAACCAAGGCTGTCATCCTGTAATTAAATCTGAGACCCCCTCCCTACGTGACGCTGAGACGAAGCCACTTACATAACTTGGCTAAAAATAAGCTGACGAAGAGCCGTGTTCACTCTGCTTCCAGCCTCTCCCCCTGGGCTGCCCGGCGGGGTCAGCCAGCCGGGATCACCGTGGGCAGCTCCTGGCCGGTCAGGCTCCTGCGTCAGCACGCCGCATAGGTGAGGCCAAGCGGTGCACGGGGCAGGGGGGCCCTGTGGTTCGGAGCTGGGGTGCTGACGACTGGCAGGGCTACACACCTCCCTGGTCGTGTGGACCGCCGAGGTGAGGACTGGCCATCAGGAGTGACAGGAAATGAGAGGCATGCAGGTTCCCATCCACCTGCTTCTCAGGGACTCTCAATAAGCTGCTCACTTATAGACCCCCGCTCCCCACGCCCCCCGCACTCCCAGGGTGCCGGAAAAACACCCCGGTCCCGGCGAGGACAGAGGGCCTGGGTGCTGGCAGCTGGCCCTCCCTGCAGAGCTCGCCTGCTCACCAGTCCTTTGTGGGGGAGGCAGGAAGAGCAAAGCTCCTCCAGCCCAGCAGGACAGTGGCTTCCTCTTGCTGGTCTTGGAGAAGGGTGGGCCGGACCCCAAGGCTGGGCAACAGTTTCCCAGCTGCTCCTGCTGCCAAGCTCCAGGCAACGCATCAGATCCCACGGCCCCCATCACACTCTCAGAGGTGAGGTGACAGGGTACCAGGTGGGGCTCACAGAGGGCTCTGAACGCCCCCCGAGGAAACAGGTGCCAGGACAAGCTCGCCCTCCTGGCTTCTGGGAGCTGGCTCCGGGTCTGAGCTCTCACACCCTGCCCCCCGCCGGGCCCTCGACTCTGCTTAGGCCCTAGGCCCTTACCCTTGGTCCTCGGCCCCCCATCACGGCCGCCATTCGCAGGGCCTTCCATGAAAGTAAGAAAGGCCTCGTGGGACACTGGTGTCCCCTGGCTGGGGCGGCCACGCCGTGTTGGGGACCTCTCCGGAGGCTGGAGGCTCTGCCAGCCGGCGGGCAGGGCAGCGACTCTCAGCTGGGTTCTCCAGGGTAGGAGACCACCGCGCCCACATCTGCTCTGCACCTGCCGTCAGCCCTGCGCGTCTCCGCTGCTCAAGGCGCGATGCTCCTTTGTCTCCATCGCTGTGGCAGGTGTGCTGTGAACGTTCCTCTGACTGATGGCTTCCCCCCCAGCTGGCTGCCTGCCCAGTGGTGAGGTGGGCAGAGCAGGCCTGGGACAAGGCCGCTGAGCCACTAGCCCACCTGGAAGCCAGGCTGGGCTCTGCGTGGGTCTCCTACTTGGCTGCTGCCAAATGTGAGCATCCAGTTGACGGGACGGTGTCAGGAGCAGGCCCTTCTAGAGGGCGGAGCAGGGCTGAGGACCAGAGGCCGACAGCCAGACCTCTGCCCCCCTGACTCCCCTCCCAGAGTGACCAGCTCCCACTGGTCATGCTGCCACTGGTCAGCCCTCCACTTCCCTCCGGACCAGCAGCAGCCCCTCCCTCTCCCCACCCAGGCAGCCAGGCCTGGGTCCCCCTGCAGGTCAGTGCCCCCGCTGGTCAGTGCCCCCGCTGGTCAGTGGGCAGGAGTCAGGGTGGCTCTGACGGAGTGCCCAGTCAGGCTGGCCAGAGGAAAGGGAAAGAGAAGCGATAGCCGCCGTCCCTGTTACAGCCGCTCTGAGCTCTTTCTGTCGCTCACAACCGAAAGGATCCAAGAAACTACCGGCCTGGGATCTACCCTGAAACCCGGGAGCGGTGGAGACAAAGGAGGCGAGCGCGGGAAGGAAATCGACGGAAGGAAGGCTGGCGGCTGGGCCGGGACAGCCGCCTCTGGGGGACTGTCCAGTGGCCCGTCCTGCGGCCCGTCCTGGTCCTGCGCAGCCACGGGCAGCAGCGCGCGGTCCGCCCGGGTCACGCGGGGTCACGGGCTGGCCCCTGGCCCCTGGCCCCTGGCCCCTGGCCCCTGCCCGCGGGGCTGCTGCGGGCCGAGTCCGCGCCGTCGGGGCAGGAGGCCGGCGGGACGTCGGGTCTAATTAAAGCGAAACTCTCAGATCTGTGTTTTACAACGTGAAACGGATAATCCCCTACGTTAGTGGAATTCGTGCGAACAGTTCTGGCAGGACTCGCACTGGGAGTTCGCTTCCCGGCCACGGCCTCCCGGGAGCCCCGTGAGCCCCAGCAGGTCCCACCGAGACGTGCCCGGGACGGCGCCCCGCCCCCCGAGAACCCCGAGGGGCCCCCGGCCCCCGGCCCTCCCTCCCCGGGGTCCTCTTCCGCACCCCCACCTCCCGGGCCCTCCGCGATCTTACCCCCGAGTCTTCCCTCCGCCGGGCCCCCCCTCAGAAGGGCGCCCCGGAATCGCCGCCGCCTCGCGACTCACCTACGGAAGTACCGGGTCGGGGGCCGGCCCCGAGGCCGCGCGCCGACCTCCCCCGTCCCGCGCCAGCCCGCGCGGCCGCCGTCCGAGCGGCCGGGGACCGTCCCTGCCCCGCGCGAGCCCGCGAACCCGCCGCCCTCCGGAGGCCGGGCCCCCCGCGCTCCCACTTCGCGAGGCACCGCCCCCACGCTCCTGGGCCGCGGGCGCCCCCCGCACCCCACCTTCTGCTCCCTTTTTCCTGCGCCACCCCGCCCCCGCCTCCCCCGCCCCCAGCCCTGCTGTTGCCCGGGCCCCCCAAGGCTGTTCCCAGGGCCCCGGCCCGCGCCCCGCCTCCGCCTCCACCCCCGCGATCGACAGCGCCACCGACCAATCGCTGCCCCGCGCTGGTCCCTCATGCCCCGCCCCCTCATCCCGCCCACTTTCCCCGCTCAGGAACCCACCAATGGGAAGGAAGGCGCGGGGGCGGGGCCTGCCGGTTGCCTAGCAGCAGCGGGCTGGGCGGGGGCGGGCTGCCGGGGGCGGCGAGCAGGGCGCGGCGGGGGCGGGCGCTCGGGGGCGGGGCCGGAGGGGGCGGGGCCCGCGTGGCTATAAAAGCGGCCGCCGGCGGCTCGCCGCGCTCCCGGTCTGGCTCCGCGCGCGGCTTCTCTCTGCTGGTCGCGCCTCGTCGCCACCCCCGCCGCCGCCGCCGCCGCCGCCTCGGTCAGTTGCGCCCCCGCTCCGGTCCGTGGTGCAGCCGGACCAGCACCATGTCGCTGTCGCGCTCGGAGGAGATGCACCGGCTCACGGAAAATGTCTACAAGGTGAGCCCCGCGCCGCCCGCGCGATCGGGCCCGACCTGGCGGCCCCGGGCCCTCAGGCGCCTTCTCGGCGCGGCCACGGGGACCCGGCACCGGCCGGTCACAGGTGTGCGCGGGCGCCCCCGCCTCCCCAGCCCGCGCTGCCCCGCGCTGCCCCCGCGCGCCCTCCGCGCGCCCGGGACGGAGTGGAGAGGGGCGCGGGCCCGGGGCTGCAGCAGCGGGGGCGGCCGGGTTCCGGGGGCTGCGGTGCCCGCGGCCACGGCTTCTAGTCGCCCTACCCGGGTCTGCGCGGTGGCCCCTCCAGGCGCGGTTACGCAAGCCTCTGGGCACTTTTTCTCAACAGGCTCGCGCTCTCCACAACTCCGTCCGGGGCACTCGTGGACGTGGCCCAGGTGGGAGGTCGCACGGGCAGGTTGGACGGGTGGGCAGATAATCCATCATCTTATGTAACCGCGTAGGGAGAAGACTAATTGTGTAGGAGGCTGGCGTGCCTGCCTTTGCTCTGATGTGTGTGGGGTCCATTCGGATCCGCATCCTGCTCTGGAAGTCACCGGGAAGCGCTCTGGTCCCCTGTGTGCCTCCTTTACCCGTTAACGTGCCCCGGGGCTTGTGCTTCACCAGCATCCATTTCCTCCGTTTTGCTCCCCCCCCCCCCCCCCCAGCCCAGCAGCCCCGGCGGGAGCTCAGGCCCGGGCTCGGTGGCTCAGGCCCGCTGCAGCCCGGACGCCTTTTCGCAGGAGAGGTTTGCCCGGGGCGTCCTCCGCGGCCCTCGGACAAAGCTGCGCTTTATTTCGAAACTGTGTCCGAAGGTTAGGTGTAGGCTGGAGGCTCCTGGTTGGTATTTACCCGGCAGTTGCCGGCTCGCGGCAGCTACATGGGCTGCGGCGCCTGGCAGCGCAACAGTTTCTAATTGTATCCGACAACTATGGCTTCTCAGCCCGGCCTGCGAGGCCCGCTGGCTCCCGGCTCTGGACGGGGAGGGAGGCTTCGGGTGGCCCTCGGCCTGCAGGGGCCCGGCGGAGGCTCTGGAGTTGCAGCGAGGTCCCCCGGAGGAGTCCAGAAGCCCGGCGGGGCGAGGAGGCCAGTTCTGGAGCCAGGTCCGCGCTGCTGGTCGCCAGGAGCCCCGCGGCGGGGAAGCAGCCGGGAAGGAGCAGCGTGGGGGGGTTGGTGTGTAGCCTCTGCTACATGTTTCTGGTCCTGCTGCTCAGGGGCGGAGGTTCACTCAGTTACTCCTGTTCCCTTAGGAGGTGCTGCTCATTGCAGGGAGAGGGCAGTGCCCGCGGGGCATTCCCCCCCCCCCCCGTTTCCTTACTTCTGCCTTGAAACCATTAAATAGGGAAGAACTTCTGTGGCCAGCGTGACGGGGGGCACACGGCAGGGCTTTGCATTGGGGTGTCCCCAGCGTCGGCCTTAGTGAAAGGTGCGCCTGGGCAGGTGGGCGGGCAGGCAGCCGGTCAGCAGCCGTGATCGCCGGGCTGTGACTTGCCTGGAGTCTGAGGTGAACTCTGCCAGGACAGTGGGCAACAGAAGCCGTCAGGTGGAGCGTTCAGGGGCGCGGAGCCCTCCGGGAGCGGGCTGGAGGGCTTGGGGCGCACAGTCACCAGGCGCATCGGAGCTCGGTGGGTCAGTCGACGGGCGAGCCCCTGGGCGGGCCGGTCCGTGCAGCGGGCTCCCCGCCGGTCTCCCGGTGCGCCCGTCCCCCAGTGCGCCCGTCCCCCAGTGCGCCCGTCCCTTCTGGTTTCGTCCCTGGTGACTGCGAGGTTCCTCCGCAGAGCCCGTACAGGTTGGGCGGCTTTGGCAGAAACCAGCCCACACGAAGGCACGGTCAGGACACAGCCGGAGCCACGTGTGTGCGGCCCTGGGCAGGTCGGGCGGGTCCTGCGTCCCCTCGGGCATGGAGTCGGTGGCTTGTGGAAGAGCGGCTGGGATGCGGCCCCACTCAGTGTCACCTCGAGCTGCGGCCCGGCCCTCTGTTTGCTTTGGCCCTGGCATCCCCTCGGCTGCAGTTCTGACCTGTGTTTGCCTTGGCACAGGAGGGTGCGGCGGGCGCTCGTCCTTGGCCTCGCTGATTAAAACACGAGGGTAGAGCGTGCAGCTTGATTTCTCTCCCGGGAGCAGCTGTGGCGCAGACGTTGCTCTCTTTCCCTGTGGCCCAGTTCCCGTGGGACCCGTGTCCTCGGGGGATTTCGTGGCGGGTGAAGGGGAAAGGAGCAGAAAGCCTTCCCCTGAGAACTGGTCCTCAGACCCCCCGGCATGGGCTGCAGGCAGCAGGCACACCTGGCTGTCGGGGCAGCCTGGGTAATTGCCTAGGGGAGGGAAAGGGGGGGCATTTACTGCTCAGAATGAAGCCCACACTGCAGCCCTCTTGGGGGAGACCCTGGACGCCCCGCATGCGGGAGAGGGGCTTCCCAGCAGCTGATCTTGACCCTAGAGGTTCTGGAAAGTGACTGCTAGGTTGATGTTTTTCTCACGGTCTGTGTCCCAGGAAAAGCCCTGGCTCCCAAGCGACCTGATGACCTCTGAGGGTGGCCGCTCGGGAGCGTTCTCGAGGAATATAGCCCGTGTGGGAGCTGGGGGGCAACCTGAGGAGAAGAGGGCCCTAGGAAAACCTCGGGTGTTCACGGTGTCATGGCCCTTGGGCCTGGGTCAGCAGGGCCAGGCTGGTCACCAGAGGTTGTCCTCACTCTGCAGGTTTGTGGGGAAGCCGGCCTGGCCATGGTGTGGCCCCTGGTGAAGTGGTGGGGCCAGTGGGTTTCTCCGCCCAGAGGGAGTCAGGCTCGCCACCTCCGGTAGGGCTGGTGCAAGGTAGGCGTTGGCCGCTGGCAGGAGGCAGCCCACCGGGGCAGGTGAGAGGCCCCCACTGGCTTTTCGATCGAGGCCTGGCTGGCCATCCCCGGCCCACTATCTGCCACACCACCCACTCTCCCAGGTGGCCACTGGGCAGTGGTGGGAAGCATAGGGCCTTCAAGCCCTCTGCTGCTGACCTCAGACCCCCTTCACCCTCGCCCACGCCTGGGCAGTCATGGCAAACTATTGACAAGCCATCAGAAGCGGGCGTTGGGAGCGGACAGAGCTCAGCAGGCTGCCAGTGGAGGTGGTGAAGTTGACTCTCTTGCAGGCACTTCCTTGGCAACGGAAATGCCTGCTGGGCGGAGCAGACCCAGTGCCTGCTTTGCTAAGGAGGCAAGGAGTCACAGCACGGCGCCCAGCCCCACGTGTGCATGTGAGCGTGTGCTTGTGTGTGCATGAATGTGAGAGTGTGCACATGTGCTTGAGTACATGTGTGCGCATGCATGAGTACACGTGTGGGAGCTGTGTTCACTCGCATGTGTGGACATGTGCATGTGTGTGGGTGTGCGTATGTAAACATGAGAGCACGTGTGTGTGCTCGAGTGTATGTGTGTGCGTGTGTGTGTGCATACAAGTGTGTGGCGGGGAGGTGCTTTGCTTTGCTTCACAGGTATTTCCGGGGATGTTCCATTGAGGGACCGTCTTCTGAAAAAAATGGCGGGGCTCGCGGTCCCTGCGTGGGCTGCTTGTGTGTCCCCCCCGAGTGTGCTGCGTGGCGGCCGCCTTTCCCGGCAGCGGCGCCTCTCTCACCCGCTCTCTGGAGTAGCCAGGGCAGCACAGGGCAGTTTCCCTGCTGCACTGAGGTCCAGGCGGACAGGGTTTAGCAGCTCCTGTGCTCAGGCCACTTCCCAGAGAGGCTGGGCTGCACAGCGCCGGACCCTTGTTGGCTCACATGGAGGCAGGTGCCAGTGTCTGCAGGTGAAGGTCACGGCAGCTCGGAGCGCTGGCCCGGGCAGTGGTCTGCGCAGCACTGGCTGGGTCTGGAGGGTCCTGCCTTGAGCCCGTGCGCTGTGCTGGGGACGTCGGTTGGCTCCTGTGCTGAGTCCTGTATGCCTGGCCTCATTTGTCCCTAAACCCGCTCCACTCGGGGTCCAGGGTGTCCCGGCTGGATGGGGAGCCGCCGTGCTGTGAATCGGCCCGTCCCCGGGGCTGAGCCTGCCCCAAGCCCGGCCTCTGGCTTCCAGACCTGCCGCTTCTCCCCGAGTCCCACCAGCTTCGGGCAAGTGCTTTAGCTTCAGCGCTGCTGTTTTCTCACTAGTGGCTAAATGGGACAGTGGAATGCTTCCTGGGCTAGTGGCGGTTCTGGTTATTAGCTGTAAGAATGGTAAGGTCGGGGCAGACGGGGGAGGCCCAGGCCCGGGCCCTGCTGTTGACTTGGGTGACGAGTGCCTGTGTCCTAGTCCGTGTGACAGCCGCCCAGCAGGGAGGAGTGGAGGAGGGGCAGGTCCGAGGCCAGCGCCCTGCTTGCTCACCAGGCGCTTCTCATCTGGAGGGAGCCCAGCCCCTGGACTCAGGCTGCAGCTGCCTGGGGTCGGGCACGGGTCAGTGGCCTTGGAATGTTCTGACCAGCCGGTCAAGCAGTAACCAGGTCTGGCTTTGTTGTCAGTGTTGAGAACAGGACCAGGGGTCAGGCCTCCACATGGCAGGTGGGGATGGCCCAGGCCCTGGTCAGCTCGGGCTGCTGGACGAGCCCTTCGGGCCAGGTGGTTGGACAGCAGACACTCATTTCTCAGACTGGGGCTCTCTCCTGGGCTTGCAGATGGCCGTCTCCTTCCTGTCCTCACGGCCATCCTGCTGTGTGCGTCTGTGTCCTGGTCTCTTCTTCTCACAGGGACAGCGTCACAGGGGAGGGACGCCACCATGTGGAACAGGGGCCACCCTGGGGACATCATCTCGGTTACCCCTGTAAAGGCTCTATTTCCAAAATAGTCACTTTTTGAGGTGTGGGGTTAGGTCTTCAACACATGAAAATCTAGGGGACAAGTTCAGCCCCCAACACCCATGGCCGTCACCCCCCTGAGGTGAGCAGGCTGGTACTGTGGGGGTCATCTGGGTGCTGTCGGAATTGCAGTGACCTGCCTGTTTCTAGGCCGCTGGTGTTTCAGGCCCTGAGGGGTCCCCCCACCTTCAATCAAACACCAGCCCTCAGTGTGTGACAACACAGGCCTCTTAGGGCTTCCTGAGATCCCACCCTGTGAGCAGCTGGCGGGAACAGGGCCCCAGCGTAGCCTGACCACAGGCAGAAAGTGAGTGGAACACACGTGTCCTTGGGGCAGCCTGAGTGGCCGGGACACGAGCGGCCCAGGACCGCACACTGGAAGGTGTCTGCAGTCCCTCGAGGGCCCTGCCCCGGCTCTGGATGGCAGGACAGGCCTCTCGGACAGGAAGGAAGTGGCTGGGCCAGTGGGGCCCGTGTCTGGACCTTGCTGCTCTTGGCTTCTGGTCTGATGGGGTTTGCCTGGTTCCTGTAGGGGCGGCTCACAGCAGGACAGACCCTGCCCAGCACCCTCGGGCCCCACGCCACGGTAGGACGGGATACCCACCCTTCAGCTCCTCCCCGATGTCACTAGGGCACCGTGGCAGACATGAGATGTCATTTTATTATGATGTTGGCAACTTCTTGGGAAGCTGAGGAGGCCGAGACCCCAGCCCCTCTAGGGAGACCCTTGGTCTCTGAGCAGCATGTGGCTGCTTCCCTCCGGGCCCCCCCTCCCCCTCGCTGGGGGCGGGCCCAGCCCTCCCTGCTCCCATTGCTAGTGCAGGGTTCCTTTGCAAAGTGCTTTCGCATCCCTCCTCTGGAGGCTGCCTGTGGCCCTGGCCCTTGACCCCAGCTGGAGGCGTCAGGCTGAGGCCGTGAGAGTGGGGGGGTCCTTGCGGCCCAGGGGGGCTTGTGGTCTATGGGTGGGGCTCATGGCCCCTGGGAGAGCCTGGTGGAGAGTGTGGGGAGGGGAGCCTGGTGCTGTTGAAAGCGTTGTCAGCCCACTTGATTTGTCCCTGGTTTTAACCAGACGAAACCCAGCTCAAGATCTGCCTCCTCCAAGAAGCCCCCCAGCACCTACTGAGCTCCTGGAGTTGGTTTTACTCCTTTAAGAAAGGTTCCCAGGACAGACGTCCCAGGTTTTAGAGAGGGACAGACTGCACTCTGCCCAGAGCCCCAGCTAATTGATGCCCATGGGGATTGGGGGGAGGCCGCAGTGACAGGTGGCCAGGGATTGGCCCTCCTGGAGGGGGGGCTTGGAGCAGGACCCCACCTCAACCTCACCCCATTCTGCTGTGGCTGAAACGTGGCTCCTTGGGGAGCCACAGGCAGGTGGAGCTACCTGGTGGCACCTGGTCCTGTCCTGCAGCCTTGGTGGCCCGTCGGCTGTGCTGGAGCCTGTGGGGGGGGGATGAGCCACTGTGCTGCCAGCCCAGGGCGAAGCAGGCACTGGCACAGCCCCGTAACCACCCCACTTTGTCCGTCGGTACAGTGGGGCCGCGACGCAGACTGACTGGGAGAGGATTCGGGGTGACGGAGGCGGGGCGCAGGGGCCACCGCTCCGGCTCCTGCGTGTGGGGCTGGAGAGGAGGCAGGAGGCGCGCCCTCCCTTCCGTCCGCGGCACAGAAACTTTGTTCTTTGTTTGCGGCGGCCCTGCCAGGAAGTGGCTGGAGAGGGGCCCTGGCCGGAGCCGGAGCCGGGAGGGAGCAGAGCCCGAGGCGGCCGGGCCGCTGGGGGAGGCCCTGCAGAGCCCCTTCTTGGTCTCCCGAGTTGGAGACGTGTGTCCCACTGCCCTTGTCCTTGCTGTCGGGCAGACGCGTGACCCGTGACCCGTGAAAATCAAAATGGCTATCACCGTCCAGGGAGTCACCAGAGCGGGCCACGCAGGAAGGCCTTGTGGGGTTCACAGCCTATGGGGTGTGGGGGACCCATGGCCACCTGGGCCCTGGGCCGGCCCCTCCCATTGTCAGCAGGGTGGGAACAGATCCGGGGGTTTCGACTGCAGGCACAGGTGCTGGAGTGTGAAGGTGCTGGTCGAGGCCCACGTAGGTTTCGGTCCTGGCCTGGGGAGCTGCTTCGGAGCGTGGGGTCCCACGACACTTCGGTGCACCCCGTGGCTCTCCAGGGCCCCCGAGTTTCATGACAGGGGTGAGGCGTGAACCTTGAGGCCCTGGGCGCCCACAGCCCGCAGACGGGCCGGCTTGTGGTTTGCTGGGGCCCTGCCTGAGGTCGGCTGCACAGAGCGCCGCTGCTCCTCTGCCAGGACCCGAGGGTCCCGGCCTTGCTTTTGTTCCGGTTCCCTTCGGTGCCCGTAACAAAGAGGTTCTCCCTCCCCTTGCCAAGTGAACAGCCAGGGCACGTGCTGGGGAGGGTGTTTGCATGTTTGGATCTTGGCTCTCTCTGAGCAGAGAGTTCCCCCCAAAATACAGTTGTCCCATCGCTTCTGAGAATGTAGTGTGGTGATGGGGCCACAGGCCCTCCTCTGAGAGATGGGGGCTCCTGGCATTCCTGCCCCTCGACGCAGGCGGCCGCAGGGCCTGGTTCGGGGGGGCGGGCGGGGGGCAGGCACCCCTCCCCAGGTCTCTGAGCATGGTCTGGGTCCACCTTGAATCCAAATGCGTCTGCGTGAGTCCTCGAATAGCTAGGGACTCGGGCAAGAGAGGACACCCCACTGGAGGGACTCGGTCCTTCCTGGGCCACCCAGGCCCCTCCCAACAAAGTTGTGTGGATTTAGGAAATCTCTGAGGCAGGCAGGTGACGCCACGACCGCCCGCCCCAGGAAGGGTGGCCCTTCGGGTCAGGGATTGGGCGGCCACACTCTGAGCTGGAAGGCAGAGCTGACCCTTCCACAGGGAAGGAGACTCCTCTGGGCGTCAGCCTCCAGGAGGCAGCCACACCTGTGTGACCAGCCCCCGTGTCCTGGCCACCCGCCCCTCCTCGCGGGGCGAGGGCCTTGCCCTGCACAGGTGCCCGTCCTGCCTACTTGCTCCCACATTCATTGTGCGTGAGCTCAACGCTGAGCTGAGGAAGTGAAACCTGGCGCTGTCCCCAGGTGTCACTGGGAGGGTGTGGGCGGGCCGTCACGGTGACCTCCGTGGTTGGCCTGGGCAGCTGGTGGACTGTTTCCTGCCATCGCTCAGGAAGGTAATGGAGCTCAGAGGACAAGCTGGGCGGGGCCAGGGTGGGGGTGCGGTGCTGCCCAGGAACCTGGGGGGCGAGGTCTTGGAGCTCAGCTCGCCGGGGCCTGTGAGTGCAGGTCCTCGAACCTCACCCTCTAGGACAGCGTCTCAGACTCGCGCCTGTCACCGCAGGGAGAAAGGTGCTGAGATTGTGCACACACACACACACACTAGCACCCATATGTACACTCATGCACACACATGCACATACTTGAGCACACACGTGCACACGCTGGAATGCCGGCCTCGGGATGGGACCCGCCTTCCTAGGCTTGTGCCTTTCTGTCCAAACCCTCTCCCATTTGGAGAAGCGCAGCCCTGGCGGTTTCTCTACCGACAGGTCCACACGGCTGCTGAGCCACGAGGCCCAGAGCTCTCCGGCCACACGTTAACCTGGCTCAGAGTCCTCCCGGATGCCCACCTGCCCATTACATGACATCCCCACCCCGAGTCCTCACTCCCTACACATGATGTGTCTGGACTCTGGGTTCCCCACTGCAGGGTCCAGTCCCCAAACCAATGACCTGCGTCCTGTCCCCCCCGCCCACGCCCCATCGGTCCACCGTGCTCAGGACACGTGGGCACTGCCTCCGCGGCACCTTCACCTCTTAGGTGACTGAGCAGTTCCAACAAGTCCCCATACCTGCCCTTGCCCTTGGCTGCAATCTGGACCCCGCAGCCAGAGGGGATCTTCCAGAAATGCCCTGGGACCACCTGGCTGTCTGCGAGGCAGGGGCTCTGGCCCATCACGGCACTGCTCCCTGCCCCCTCCCCTGGCACTGGATTACACTGTCGCCCTGGAGCGCCCAGCGGGCCCTGGCTCCGGGCCTTTGCCCTGCCCCTGCCTGCCGGCGGCTTCCCTCTCCCTATGACATGCCCAGGCGCCTGCTGCCCACCTCAGCTGAGAGCTCCTTTCCCCACCCCCACGTGAGCTGGGAGCCCCTTGGGGACGGGACTTTATCTCTGGGGCCACTGCTCTTGCCCCGTGTGCCTCAGCCCTGGTGATCACGCGGCAGGTGGTCCAGGAGCTGAGGTCCAGCTTGCGCTGGGGGCTTGGCTGTGCGTTTCCTCCCTGGGGTCCCCGCATGCTGTAGGGCCCGGTGGGTGCCCCGGACTGACGCTCCTGCCAAACTCAGGGCGGGTAGATGGAGGCAGGAGCCAGGTAGCGGGTTTTCTAGAGCCAGGTCCCGCTGCCCTTCTGGGTGTCTGTTGTGCTGGTCACACTGGTCACACTGGTTGAGGGGCACTAGCAGCAGGGGACAGAAGGGCATTGCCTGGGCCGTGGCCTGGGCTGGGAGGGGAGGGCACCTGGCCTCTGTTCAGGGGCCTCGGGCTTCCCTTCCGCGCCTTTCCTCAGCCTCAGGAACGATGGGGCGCAGGTGGTAACAACGGCCCTGAAGACAGGACGTGGCCAAGACGGGGTGTCTTTGACGGGGTGTCTCTCCCGCCTGGCTGGTGGGGTTGGCTGTCGGCAGTCGGTGCAGATTCCCCGGGAGAAGGCGCTTGGCTCCGGTTGTGTGTGCCTGTGTTTATGCCTTGTAATTAAAACATCTATTTGGCCTTTGAGTGGAAATCTAATTTCTTCAGTCTAAGATCTAAGAATTGCTGATATTGGCACCGAGACGTCAGTCCACGGCGCACAGCTCTGGAGCCGGCGGGTTACTCATAGCGGGCACGTGCGGGTCGGCCGTGGGGTGCTAATCAGAGCTGCTGTTCGGTAATTGGCGTGTTGAGCGAGGACTTTGGTGGGGAGGACACCGGGCGCTGAGAGTCAGCGTGTGGCCGGCGGGAGGGCCTCGCTCGGCTGACTCAGCCCTGCCAGACGACCCGGCATCTGAGCAGCCACGCGTCTGGGCTCCACTGTGTGCCACGCATGGCCCACGGCCCGCACGGCCCCACGGCCTGCTGAGGGGGCCGCAGAGCCCGCCGCCGCGGGTTCTGTTCCTGTCCCCATTGTACAGATGCGAAAGGCTGTTTGCTCAAGGGCGTTCAAGGGCACAGGTGGGCTTGGGCAACTGGCTGTGGCCTCCCCGAGGCGATGTGCGTCCTGCATTCGTCCCCATGGCTGGTCCCCGGCCACTGACACGCTCTCTCCTCTCTCCCAGACCATCATGGAGCAGTTCAACCCCAGCCTGCGGAACTTCATCGCCATGGGAAAGAACTACGAGAAGGCCCTGGCAGGTGAGGCGCGGGGCCGGCGCGGGGGCCGGTCTCACCTCCTCCCGGCTGGGCCTCATTTTCCTTGTGCACACGGGGTGGGAATCGGAAGTGTCAGGACGGTGCAGGCTGGCAGCTGCTTCCTTTTTTAGGGCCGTCTGTGGGGCACTTCTCAGCCCAGGCTCTTCCCTGTCGAGTGCGTGGCGTCCTGGCCAAGGCTTCGGCCTGCCTTTCCCTGGTCTATGTGCCTGCTCTGTGGTGTGAACCGCAGCTTTCCCTCCCGGTCCTTCCCGTCCCCACCTGGACCCCCGGCTCCCCAGGGGCCTGAGCAGAATCACAGGCTTCCTCCCTCCACCTGTTTCCCTGGACCGTCCCCACCATCACCTCCGCTGCCCTCGGCCTCCTGGTGCCAGACCTGTGCCAAGTTCAGCCTGTTTCCACTGGTTTTGAGGAGCCCCCACCTCTGGGCTGCAGAACACGCTGTGTGAACCTGATTAAAAACCACCAAATAAAATCTGATAAGTGCCCAGTTACAAGCCCCTAACTGGGTTCTGTAGAATGGACTGGAGTTTGTAATTATCCGCTGGCAACGGGCCCCGGGGCCCTGGGCCGGCCCCTCCTCAGCTGAAGGGCACAGCCTGGGTCTCCACGGGCCCCCAGGAGGAAGTCGCCCCAGGCAGCAGATGCCGGGCACGAATTCAGCAGCCCCCAGCTTTCTGGATCCAGTGAGAAGCCAGGTCCACGTGTGACCCCCTGCCCACCCCCCACGGGCAGTGGTGGCTTCAGCTTTGAACAGCACGACTCACTTCCAGCCATGAGTCTGCTCCCAGACCAGGGACAGATGGGGGACAGAGCTCTCTCTCCCAGGTTGGCCAGGACCCTTGGTTAGCTGGCTCTCGACCGGCCGGGTTCCAGGCTTCTCTGAGTCTTTGTCTCACGAGGGGCACTCAGTCCCCCCAACCCCATCGCCTGGTTCCCTTGCTGGGAGTGGCTCCTGCACTAGGACTCGGTGGCTCTACACCTGAACGCACCTGTGTTCTCAGGTGGGGCGAGACCAGAGGAGCATCAGCCCCAGGCCCAGGGTCAGGTCCAGCCCGGACTGGAGCCTGTCTCATCCCGGGGACGGCTGGCTGCGCCCCGCGGGCCACAGGTCTGCTGACCCCAGAGGAAACTAACCTCCCCCCTCCTCTCCAGGTGTCACCTACGCTGCCAAAGGCTATTTCGACGCGCTCGTGAAGATGGGAGAGCTGGCCAGCGAGAGCCAGGGCTCCAAAGAACTCGGTAAGACCCCCTGACGGCGCCAGGTGTGCCCGGCAGGTCTGGAGGCTGGTCTGTCTTGGAGGTGGGGTCAGCTTTTTCTTGTCAAATGAGGAGAGATTTTCTAAAACGACGGTACCCTCCGAGCTGGCGAGGGCTGGGAGGAGCACGCCCTCCGGAAGGGTCACCGGGCAGGTGGCTTGTCCCTGAGGCGCCCTGCCCGCGGTGGGGGGCGGCGCAGATTCACGGTGCAGGTTCAGGGCAAACGTGAGTGGCTGTAGAGGCGGCTGTGAAATGCGTTGGGCTCAGGTGGCGTTTCTGGCATAAACATGAGCAACGGACGGGCTGGCGGGGCCCACGGCTGCAACAGGTCCCCGCGGGCCTGCAAACCCCGTGAGACATGGTGGAGAGACCTCGGGCGGGAACGGGGGCTCCCGGGGTGGGTTGTTTTCTTTACACTTATTTTTCGTGTTTTGCAAATATCCTGCGATGAGCTCATGTGATCCAGGTGATCAAGGTGCACAGCGTGAAACGTGGGAAGTCATGGGCTCCGCTGAGTTGCCGGGTCTGGGGGCAGCTTCCGTCTCACCCGTGGTGGCTTCTGGCTGGGCCCTCGGGTGGGGACAAAAGAGGACTGTCAGCCAGAGGGTCAGCTCCCGTCCGGCTACCACTGCCCCTGGCGCTTCTCACCCGTCCTGCACCAGGAGTCGGGTCTGTGTCCTGTGGGGTTTGCAGTGGCCCCGGCCGCTCCCTTGTTTGGGGACATGGAGGCCCAGTGCCGTTGCCAGCAGGCCTGCCAGTGTGTCCTGTGACCACAGATACACGGTGGGACCTGCCTGGGCTGGAGGTGGGGTCAGAGCAGGAGGCAGAGGGAGTGGCCGGGGCCAGACTCCTCCTGCGGGGGGGGGGGGCTCTGCGCTCAGGGATGGGGGGCCTTCCTCCGGGCTCGGGGAGGTCCTGCTGCTCTCTGGCTCTCGCCCCTCATGGATGCAGAGCTGCCCCAGCCTGGCAGCCCCCCGAGTGCATGGAGGGGCCTAGGGGCTGGTGGCCAGGCCTTCAGGCTCAGCCTGGGGGTGGAGGGGACATTTGGTGGACGCAGGTCTGGGCTGCTTTGTGGTAAACGGGGCCGTGGGCCAGCTGGCTCCAGACTCAGAGGCCGCATGTGGTCCCCACCCCGCGCTCCTGGGCCTCCCGCCTGCAGCCTTGGTCTGGGCCCTGGGGGCGGGGAGCCGGGTGTGGGTGTGAGTCCGTGTGCTCGCACACAGCCCCTGCCGTCTGTGTCGGGCACTTGTTGGGGTTGATTCCATGTGGCTGAGGGAGACGTGTGCTGGAGCCCTGGGCCTGCCACCTCCCTGGGGTCACCCGCACAGAAGGGCCAGGCCTGCCCTGGGGAAGACGGGGTCCCGTGTAGCCCGCAGTCCCGCCGCCGTGAGGCTCCAGAGCTTCCTGCTGACAGAGACCCCTGGGGTCGCTGCTACCACAGGCCCAGCGGGCAGGATGTCGGCTTGTGGCTGGTGCCACACCGGGGGGGCAGCGGGGGGGCGTGGGGGGAGACGCCCGTCGCTGCCCTGGCCTCGCGTTTCTGAGGCCCCTCCTGTCGTGCGTGTCGGTGCTTCACTCCTTTTCATGGCTGGACGCTCCCCGTGTGGACCGTGCGTTACTTACTGACCGACGCCGGAGGCCACTTCCTACAGGCGGCCTGAGCACCCGCGGGCTCTGGTGCCGTGTTGGGGGAGGGGTTCCCGGAGCCAGCTCCCCGCAGACACCCCGGGACGGTTAAGTCTGGAGCAACCAGAAGTTACACGGGGGCTTCTGACGCGGGGGGCAGCGCCCATGTGAACCCCACGGGGCTCACGGGTCCACTGTCCAGTGTGTAGGTGACGGCCGGGGTCCTGGCCCAGCTGAGAGGCCCACCCGGCAGGCTGATCGCTGTGCTCGCAGCGTCCCTGTGGGCCGTCGTGGGCGCCTCGTCTGACGGGGACAGTGTGACCAGCCTGACGCATTCGTGTGCGCAGACGCCATGGTGGCGAACGGCTGCATCGCCCCGGAGTTCCTGGGCCCCGAGAAACCCCTCCTGCCGCCGCCCCTCTGTGCCCCGCTCCAGGCCGCCACCCGTGTGCTTTCTGAGCAGGGATTAGGACGGAGGTGGAGCTGAACCTCCCTGCAGGCGGCCCCTCTGTCACTCCCACCGTCCTGATTTGTCTCCCGTGGAGCCGTTCCCCTCCTGCGGCCCGGGGCTGCTCCGTCCTGGTCATTTTCTCCTCTGCAGACCCCACCCCAGGGCGGAGCTAGAGGGGCCACGTCCCTGCTGTCTAGGGTGAGGAGGGCCCTCAGGAGTGGCCGGGGTGGCTCCCGGGGAGGGGAGCTCCACCCGGGGCTCGGAGGCGACGCTCGCTGACCGACTCGGCCTCGAGAGGCTCGTCCGCCCTCCCCCGAAGACGTCCTGCCTGGGCCCCTCCGGGTGTGGCCGAGGGGTCAGGGGCCTTGGCCGCCCCTCGCTGACCCTCAGTGTCCTGTCCTGACCCCTCCCCTTCCCCGGTCCTTCCGGTGTTTTCTGTCCCGCTCCTTAGAGCGGCTCCTGCCGGCTCCCTGGGCTCCCCGCCCGCTTCCTGCTGGGCCCGGTGCTCCTGCACGCTGGCCGGCCGGCCGTGTACCGTCGGGGGCCCGCGTCTGGCAGTGGAGCGACTCCAGCGCGCAGTTCCCCGCGGTTTTCAAAGCCGCCCTGCGAGCTGCGAGCTGCGAGCAGCCGGCGGCCCCGCGTCTGTCTCCTGTGGAGCAGCGAGTGCCGCTCGGCCTTTGGTCCCTCGGCCTGCGCGCCGCACAGAGGCCGCCTCTCATCTTCTCGGGGATGTTCCTCCCGCAGCGGGCGGGCTCCCCCGCTCACTTTCATGTGCAGGCTGCGTAGCCGGAGTGCGCGCCGCCTGAGTCCCGAGCTCTGGAATCTCCCGCAGCCGTGCTAGGCCCCCGCCGGCAGCCGGCAGCCCCCGAGGTGCCCCGGCCGCCTGCCCCGCAGCCGCCGGCTCGTCCAAGCCCCTTCCTCTCGCCGCCCGCACTCCGCTGGTCAGCCCGGGCCCAGGCCCCAGGCCAGTCCCTGCCGTAGGCAGACCGTCCCTGCCTGGCGGCCAAGGAGGGGCTGATGGTCGGGGAGGGTGCCCCAGGCCGGCCTGCCTGTCCGGGCACCAGCAGGGCTTGTGTTCCTGAGCCCACAGGCCAGGGATGGGCCCAGGCTGTGCGGCCGGCGAGGGCCCGGCCTGGAGGCCGCAGGGCAGAGGGCCGCGGGCAGGCGGATGGCCTCACCCGGCCAGTCCTTCTGTCCACCGGCGGTCTGGTGGGAGCACAGCACGGAGCCAAGGATGTTTCCCGAATGTCCCGAGGTGGGCTCGGGTCCGGCGTGGGGGTCCCTTTCTCTGCCCCGGGGGAGGGCAGAGTCTCCTGGCTGCAGAGTCTCCTCAGCTGGTGTTGGCATCCATCCCCGGCCTGGGCCTGCTCAGCAGTGGCCGTGTCCCCTGCGGGCTGTCCCACTGTTGTGAGCTTTAAGCTTTGGGGCATTTTCATTCAGGCAGAAGCAGACAGAACAGTGTAAAGAACTCAGGGTGTCCGTTACCCACCGGGCTCTGAGCTGGTCACGGGTCTTCTCCCACCTGTGCCCATCACTGTTCCCCCCAGTGTCCCCAACGTCACCGGCTTCTCCCGCTCCAGCCCCCGTCGGCTTGCACGGGGTGGGGCACTAGGGGCTGAGAGCACACGTCCCCCACCCAGGGTCCACTGCACTCAAGAATGGCCTGGCCCAGGGTCCCCCTCTGTGTTGTGCTTGCTGACTTCTCCCAGGATTAGCTTCCGGGGTACCCTCTCCAGGGGGTGCTGGCTCCAGAGGTGCCAGCCATGGACACCACTCTAGTCCCTTGCGTAGGGGAGGGACACTGCACTGTCCCTGTGCCCCCAGGGTGCTGCACACCTGAGCCCACCCCACCTGCAGCCCGGCCCCGAGCTCTCCTCCCCCGTGACTGTGCAGAGCCAGCTGGGCCTGAGCCTGTGGGAGTGGGAGGCGGAGGCCCGAGTCCCAAGGCACCTGGGCTCCTGGCACACGGTGCCAACGTGGGCAGGTGTGCAGGAGACTCGGGCGCTCTGTGCTGGAATCAGGCGTGCAGGAGGCGGGTCACGTTGCCCGCCCCTTGGCCCTCCCTGGGTTTGCAGAGGCTGAGGTTACACAGCCTTCTGGAATGTTCTGCACTCTTCAGGAAGGCGGCATTGTCGGTGCTGTGACCAGGGCACAGCCTCCCCTGAACCCTTTGTCTCATCCATGCGGGTCGAAGTCTGCCCTGGCCGGAGCTTCTGCCCGGAGCCTGCCCCTGGTGTCGTCCGTCTGTGCGGCTGGGGCCGGCGGCCGTGGTGTTCGGTCCACCCCGTCTCCCCGGCCCTGTTGTGTTCTCTGCCTTTGAAGAGGCCGCCTGTTTGTGACCCGGGCATGTGCGTGCTTGCTGGGTGCTGGCACCCTGCACCCGTGAGAGCGGCGGGGCTCTGTTGGGCTCGGCCTCGGGGCGGGTGCTCGCTGGCGGGAGGCTGCTCCCCTGAGCCTGAAACCGGGCTGGGCTTGGCCACTGAGTCACTGGATTGAGGTGTGGCCTGAACACCCCCTGGCAGTTGGCTGCCGTCCACCTGGTTCCCCAAGTGAGGAAGGGAGGCCAGCGTTCCCAGGCGGCCTCAGAGATTCGCCCTGTGGGACTGGGGCCTTCCTCTCGTCCCTGCAGCCACCAGCCGACCCTCCCAGAGGCGCAGGGAGCCCGTCCCCGTGTCGCTGAAACACAGGACTGCAGACAGGGACCCCCTGCTGCCTGACCCCGGGGCCTGTGGGACCGTTGCTGGAGCCTCCTTTAGGCTGCAGGGGCCCTGAGGTGGCGCCACCCGCTGCTTGCTTGGTCGAGCGGCCCACCTGCCCGCCCTGAGCCGGGCAGAGCCGTCCAGCCCCCGTCTGGCCGGGACAACGGTCTGTGATGTGCAGCTGGACCCCTGCAGGTGGAGCCGTGTTGATTTCACCCCCGGGCGGCCTGACTCGGCCTCCGCCTCGCCCAACCCCCAGGTCACGTTGGGGCCACGGGCCCTGGCGGCAGACGGCGTCCCCGTGGCGGACCTGGAGCAGGACTTCTTGCCTGCAACCTGCCTTTACCTTCCCTCCCCAGCCAATAAAGCCACGCCTGTCCCCGATGTCCCCCCCCAGCATAGGACAGGGAGGAGGGGTGCCCCTGAGACAACCACCAGAAGTGGTCTCCAAAACCTCAAGGAGAGAGGCCATGCTGTTCTGCCTTCCTCGGCCTGTCCATCTGTCGGGGCCTGACCCAGGCAGGGTTTTGTGGAGGCTCTGTCCTCGTGCTTAGCTCGGTGTGGGCACTAAGTAGGCTGCAGCCAGCCGGGGGGGGCAGTGGGGACACCTTCACCCTTCCTGGGCTGCATTCACTTGGCCCAGTGGCAGCGAGGAGCTGGGCGCAGGGAGGGGCAGGGGGCTGGGTGTCCCGGGTAGGGGTGCCCCTCTCAGTCCTCCCGCATGCCCGCCCTGCCCAGCACTCTGTGTGCCGGATCAAGCCTGTGTCCCGGGGGATTAATACACATCCTAATTGGATCCGCCGTGTTCTCGCAGGGGCCCTGGTGGTATCAGGAGTGAAGGCTCAGCGTGTGTGCAGGTCCCTGGGCGTCCGGGGCCTGCTGGGGGCAGGAATGTTGGTGGGGACGGCGGTGCATGGCTGGGCCTCGTCCCGAGGACAAGCTGGTGACGGCAGGGCCACTCCCTGAGACCGGGGTTCCTGCCTGGGGGGAGGCGAGGGGCTGTCAGCCCTGGGTCCAAGCCGGGGCTGCGTGAGGGCTGCGAGGACCCGGCCCGGGGCCTCTGCCCTCGGCTCGTTCGGCTCTGAGAGGGAAGGTGGGACGGTCCCGTCCTGCACGTAGCAGGAGGCGGAGGAGGCCCTTTGAAGCCACCCCAGCCCCGCCCTGCGACTGCGCAGGCCTGAGCGCCAGTGGGTCTCGAGGACCACGACCCAGGGGCAGGGGCGGCCTGAGGCGATGCCGAGATCCCAGCAGACGCCCAGGTGCAGCCGACGCGGGTCCAGGGCCTGAGCTGGGGCAGGTGGGGTGGAGGTTCCTCGGGAAGGGCCAGGGAAGGCAGCCGGTCTGGACGGACGGGGAGGGGCCCCGCTTGCGGCCAGCCGTTCCCCCCCTCGGTCCCGAAGCCCCCGGCCACCAGGCCCTGACTGTTGACTCAACGTGGGCGCAGAGGGGCCTCCCCGGCCTGTTCTGAGGGGATTGCTGTCGGGTGTCGTCACCGTGGCAACACAGCCATCGGTTTTTCTCTGGGTCCCCCTCTCCCATTTTTCACCTTTTTGTAGGTGGGAAAAGACCCCTGCTTGCTTCTCCCAGGAAGGAGCTGGTGGCTCCGAGGCCAGCGGGGAGGACGGGGCTGGGAGCAGACCCCGGGCAGGCCTCCCGCCCCTGCGGCCCGGCTGCCTGTCTCCCTGTAACGAGAGCTCTGAATCCCTGCCTTGTTCAGGTCCATGCTGATTAGCTCTCCGAGGTGCCTTTTCCACTCGGGAAGTCTCCGGAATAATTGAGCATTTGGACGTTTGCTTCAGAAGGTTCCGGAAGGTGACATGCGCACCCAGCCAAGTCTGGCAGCCACCCCTCGGCTCAGAGCCCTCTGCCGCCAGCAGGGAGCAGGGGCCCCGGCTGCCCCTGGGGAGAGGTGCCCGAGTGGGGCTTGGTGCCCTTGGTGGTCACCGGGGACCAAAAGGAACACCGTGGCCACTCAGCAGGGATGGTGGGTCCCCCCGAAAATGTTGATTCTACTTGTTTCAGGGGCTTAGGAAGCAGCGCTCAGGTAACAGGATGCTGGGTCGTCAGAGAAGAGAGACGAACCGGGGTGAGACCCGGGGTGCCCTGCGTGCACAGGCCACTGTGTGGTTGGCATGAGGGGCTCAGCGGCCCTCGCCGAGTGTCAGGAACGCTGCGCCGGGAAGGCCCAGGGTCCTTGCACTTCCGTCAGTGGGCTGGGCACAGACTGGGGGCTGTGCCGTGACCCCCGCTACTGCATTTCAGGTGGATTGACGAAAAAGTGTGTGCTCGCCGACACGCGTACGTACGTCTCAGAAAAGCAGCAGGGCACACGTGGCAACAGGAGGGCGCCCAGGCGGTGCCCGTGGCCTTGGCGGGGCAGTGCCCCCCGCTGGAAGGCTGTGCTGGGAGCAGACCGCGCTCTGCCTCCTCTGAGCCCCAGAGAAGGGCGCAGGTGACTCAGCCCTTTGATCACCTGGAGCCTTTGATGGGAACCTCGGGGTGTGGCTGCCACAGGCCTCAGACCCACCCCAAAGCCTCTGCGCCAGCGTTCGGCCCTGGGGCCCCGCCTGGTGTCTTGTCCAGTTCACGTGGGAGGCGGGTCTGCACCAGGCTAAGGCCCGGAGAGGCAGAGAGAAGGGCCTCTGATCACCTCCCTCCACCCCCCGCCCGCTTCTGACCTCTGTCCAGGCCTCCAGGCCCACGGACGGGCCACAGTCCTTCCTGATCCTGCCAGTCCCACGGCTCTTTTTTTTTTCCCAATTCCAATCCTAGGGTTATTCACCACAATCCTTTTACTCTATGCAACAAAGTATAAACACGCTATCTGAAGTGCTACAAAGTTACAAAAAGCCACAAAACGGAGAATTTATAGTCTTGACTGTAGAATAAAAGCCAGAAAAGCAATGGACACGTTGTCACGGTGACCCCAAAGGGGGGCAGGGTTTGCCATGAATGACCCTGCAGGGCGAGCGCTCGGCTTGCTCACCAGTTTCAGAGAAGGGAGTGTGGGTGCGTGTGCGGAGCGAGTGTGAAAACAGCCCAGGGCAGTAACTCGCATGGGACGTTCGACCCTAAGGTCTGCGGACTCAGCGGGGAGCAGAGCCGGGCGGGGGGAGCAGCAGCTGGGAAAACCTGAAAACACGTCTTGCGAAGACTGTGCCCGTGGAGTGCAGGGTCAGGGTGAGGTAAAACACTCCTAAGGTGAGCAGGTTATCGCTTCAGCAGGACAGTAAACGTGCCCACCGCGTGCTGGAACGTCGCTCAGCCTCGGGAGGGCGGGAGACCGGCCGTGGCCACCACGTGTGCACGACCGTCGAAACCTGCTCAGGAAGGAGCTGACCCCCAGGCCACGCAGCGGGGATTCCACTTACGTGAGGGCCCGGACCGGGGAAGCCCGCAGGCAGGCGGCAGTCACTGGTTGCCAGGGCCTCGGGAGCACCGGCTCTTTTTGGAACATTCTGGAGTCGGGTGGGGGTGGCTGCTCGCACTGTGAGTGCTCTCGAGGGGCACACCCGGGCCTGGGCTCCAGCAGCTCCAGCGTCTGTGCCCACTGCAAGGCTGGCCAGGCCCGCCTGCCCGTTGCCCAGGGCTGGGCCCCCACTGCAGGGGACAAGGGCTCCAGCCAGCCTCCCAAGGTCACCTGACCTCTGCTGCTGCAGCCCCACGTCACAGTTGTTTGCAACAAAGGTGGTGGTAGCCACACAAGACAGCCCGTGTCCAGCAGACATTCTGTGCACATTGCACTCACCACAGCGCGCTGTGCCGGGGGAAGACGGCCCGCCCCTCGTGGCCTGTGTGTGTGTGTGTGTGTGTGTGTGTGTGTGTGTGCGCGCATCTGGGCGTGGACACGCCTGTGTGCCTGTGTGTGCATGTGTGTGTGCATGTGCCTGTGTGTGTGTGTGCATGTGCCTGTGTGTATGTGCCTGTGTGTGTGCCTGTGTGTGTGTATGTGCCTGTGTGTGTGCCTGTGTGTATGTGCCTGTGTGTGTGCCTGTGTGTATGTGCCTGTGTGTGTGTGTATGTGCCTGTGTGTGTATGTGCCTGTGTGTGTGCCTGTGTGTGTGTATGTGCCTGTGTGTGTGTGTGCCTGTGTGTGTGTATGTGCCTGTGTGTGTGCCTGTGTGTATGTGCCTATGTGTGTGTGTATGTACCTGTGTGTGTGTATGTGCCTGTGTGTGTGCCTGTGTGTATGTGCCTGTGTGTGTGTGTATGTGCCTGTGTGTGTGTGTATGTGCCTGTGTGTGTGTATGTGCCTGTGTGTGTGCGTGTGCCTGTGTATGTGCGTGTGCATGTGCCTGTGTGTATGTGCCTGTGTGTGTGTGTATGTGCCTGTGTGTGTGCATGTGCCTGTGTGTGTGCGTGTGCCTGTGTATGTGCGTGTGCATGTGCCTGTGTGTATGTGCCTGTGTGTGTGTATGTGCCTGTGTGTGTGTATGTGCCTGTGTGTGTATGTGCCTGTGTGTGTGTATGTGCCTGTGTGTGTGCGTGTGCCTGTGTATGTGCGTGTGCCTGTGTGTATGTGCCTGTGTGTGTATGTGCCTGTGTGTGTGTGCCTGTGTGTGTGTATGTGCCTGTGTGTGCCTGTGTGTATGTGCCTGTGTGTGTGTATGTGCCTGTGTGTGTATATGTGCCTGTGTGTGTGTGTATGTGCCTGTGTGTGTGTATGTGCCTGTGCCTGTGTGTATGTGCCTGTGTGTGTGCATGTGCCTGTGTGTATGTGCCTGTGTGTGTATGTGCCTGTGTGTGTGTGCCTGTGTGTGTGTATGTGCCTGTGTGTGTGCCTGTGTGTATGTGCCTGTGTGTGTGTATGTGCCTGTGTGTGTGCCTATGTGTATGTGCCTGTGTGTGTGTGTATGTGCCTGTGTGTGTGCCTGTGTGTATGTGCCTGTGTGTGTGTGTATGTGCCTGTGTGTGTGTGTGCCTGTGTGTGTGCGTGTGTGTGCGCCTGTGTGTGTGTGTATGTGCCTGTGTGTGTGCCTGTGTGTATGTGCCTGTGTGTGTGCGTGTGCCTGTGTGTGTGCGTGTGCCTGTGTGCGTGTGTGTGCGCCTGTGTGTGTGTGTGCGCGTGTGTGTGTGTGCGCGCGCCTGTGTGTGTGTGTGCGCCTGTGTGTGTGTGTGTGTGTGCCTATGTGTGTGCATGTGCCTGTGTGTGTGTGTATGTGCCTGTGTGTGTGTGTGCCTGTGTGTGTGCGCCTGTGTGTGTATGTGTATGTGCCTATGTGTGTGCATGTGCCTGTGTGTGTGTGTATGGCTGCCCCGGCCTCTGCTTTTCCGTTAGGGGAGGGCGTTGCCACGTGGATTGAGTTTCACTCCCAACCTGAAAATGAAAGGCCATGTTTGAGGTTCCCGAGGGCCCCCGGGCTGAGAGTGTGCCGGGGGGTGACTCACCGCTGACCTGGCCGCTGGACTCGCAGGGTAAACACTGGGTGGGGTGGGGGCCGAGGCCGCCCGTCTGTCGGAGCCTCCTGGCTCTGAGCCCCTGGTGCAGCCACTCTGGGAGGCTGCGCCCGAGCTGCTGTTTTAAAACTGGCTTTCTGAGTTTAGGACTCAGCTGTGCTGTGGGCCCGAGGGTGGGGCTCCGGCTGGTTGGGGTACTGCCGTGTGCCTGAGCGTGTCCACGGTGCCCGTGTAGTGGCCTCGGGTACTCCGTTGGCATCGGGAACTCTCTCTCTCAAGGGTTTGCTACTCACGATTCTTGACTTTTTCTAACGTTCTGAACTAGTAGTGAACGTGTAATCCTGGGGCCTGTGTGGCTGCTGGCGTGCACCCTGCCCGGTGGGGCCTTGGCTGGACCGCATGTGACCGTCACCGCCGCTTGCTTTGCGTCTTAGTTACGGATTTGTTATCCCTCACAAGGGTCATGGGGTCACAGGGCGGGCGGGTGTGTGAGGGCTCTGCCCTGGGGCCACGTGGCACCGCCAACCCCTGGCCTCAGTGTAACCAAGTCCCAGAGCCTGCAGCCCCGAGGGCCGGGAGGGGGACCCAGAGCCGAGTCTCAGGAACACAGACGGGGCTCCAGGCGGTTTCCTGATCCCGGAGCCTCAGCGGTCACCCTGGGAAGTTTACAGGCTCTGAAAAGCAGGGAGAGGCAGGGGCCCGGTGCTATCCTTCCGGGCTCTTGGTCTGACCCGAGTGCCTGGGTTTCCTGCGTGCCCAGTTCTCTCAGCAGCTTGGAGCAGCGGCACAGTTACGCCCTGGGCAGTGCCCAGGAGCCTCAGCCCCCCGGGGGGTGCTGACAGGGCGGGGGGGCTGAGGAGAGCGCTCTGGGGTCCCCTCCCCGCTGGGCCTGTACCAGGCAGGGCAAGGTGGTGGCAGCCTGGTCTCGTCTTCCGGGCTGTCCTGGGCCACACCCACATCTGTTTGTCCCAGTGGCTTCCTTTCCGCCAAGGACTGGAACTGGCCTCCTTCGTGTCTCCTCCGGCCCATGTCTGTACTCGGCCGGCTCCCTGACACCTTGAGTCACAGGGTCAGGATGGGGCGGGTCAGGGACCAGCCAGGGTGGAGTGGGGGTGGGGTCGGGGACAGGAGAAGCGAATGAGGCTGGGTCTTCTCCTGCTGGGGCTGGTCAGCCTTGGCTCGGCCCCTCAGCAGGTGGTGGACCACACGTGGTTACAGTTCCGTCCTGGCTGCAGGAAACCAGGGCAGAGCCGGGGTCTAGTCCCAGCTGCCAGGTGACGGTCTGAGGTCCCTGGAAGCTCTCTCGTCCCTTCCTCTCCTTCAACTGAAATCTGTGCAGCCAGACTTTCAGGAACGTGGCCCAGTGGTGTCGAGAGCGAGAGTAACTCAGGCCCCGACAGTGGGTGGGGGGCCTGGACGGCTGCAGCCACTCTTGGGGGACCTCTGACAGCCCAGGGCCTCCAGGAGGCAGAGCCGTTGGCCTGCAGGGTGGGTGCCTGTCCCACTGTTCAGGGGGCAGCTGGTGGGCTCAGGGCTGTGCCAATGAGCAGAGATCCTTCTACAGGCCGCTGGTCATGGTCGGTGCTCCAGGTACCCACGGCCATCAGGGCGAACACAGTGTCAGCAGCCAGTGGAAGGGCCAGATGACTAGGAGAAGCTGGACCTCCCAGAACCCAGCCGTGCTTCAGAGAGGGGACGTGACCCCTCTTCGGAGGCATGGGGTCATCTCTGGGGTGGGGTGTGGTCTTGGAGAGGACATTGCCATCCCATTAGGGCTTCCTGCAGGGTCCCAGGAGCGTGGCCTCGTTGGGGGCTGGAGATGTTCCTTGTGGCTGCCTCCAAAAAGACCCTGTGGGTCACGTGATCCCAGGGGCCAGGCCAAGAGCAGGGGAGGGACATCCTGGTGTGGGCAGCACTCAGAGACAGGACACGCCAGGGAGTGGCTGCCCTCGAGGAACATCTCAAGGTGGGCATCTGGCTGTGTCCACAGCACATGCTGTGCCTGCCAGAGAAAATGGTCCTCAGCAAATATTTGCAGCTCAAACGAATGCGGCCAAGACCGTGTTCCAGCCCCCCCGACCACAGCCGTTTGGGGGGGGCGGGTCCTCCACACCCACACTCCCTCACGTCCAGGCTGGAAGTAGCCTCCAGGTGACCACTGCACCTTTGTGCGGACACCTTCCCGCAAATGTGGGAGAGCGTGCCAGCGTCCTGAGAGACTGGCTGGTGCCCTGGGTCCCCGGAGGCGCTCAGGGTGCCCATCACGAGTTGCCTGCCAGCTGGTGGCCCCTTGGGCCTGGTGCCCCACTTCTCAGCCACAGTAGGATGACAGGGACGTCGACTGAGTCCTGACCTAACCGTTTTCCTTTCCTGCCGTCCTGTGTCCAGGAGATGTTCTCTTCCAGATGGCCGAAGTCCACAGGCAGATCCAGAACCAGCTGGAAGAAATGGTGAGTCCAGCTGCCCAGCATGGCCCTGGGTCGGGGCAGACGGGCCTGCGGGAGGCCAGGGAGGTCAGACATGGGCTTCTGCTCCCTCCTCCCAGAGACTTCTGGCTCCGAGGGGCCCACCCGTCCCTGCAGGGTGGTCGGCTCCCAGATCAGCCGGGCCCCTCTCCCCCTTGAGGATGCCCCTGCTCCTTCCCCAGGGGGGTCCTGCCTCCATCTCCCCCCTTCGGGGTGCTCCCGCCCACACGTCGGGGCTGACCGACGCGTGTTCTGTCCCGGTGCAGCTGAAGTCCTTTCACAATGAGCTGCTCACACAGCTGGAGCAGAAGGTGGAGCTGGACTCCAGGTACCTGAGTGTAAGTAGCCCCGCCCACCCCTGCCTGTTGGTGTTTGTGTCCTTCCCTCCCTCTAAGAGGTTCCCGATTTCTCTGAGCCCCCATCCAGGGGTCCCCCCACCCCGACATTCCTGCCCGTTCAGACAGAACCAGTCCTGCGGGTGACCCGCGTGCCCGGCTCCCCTGAACCCGCCTCCGGGCTGCTTTTAGTGAGAAAGGGGCAGGATGTCGCTCTCCGTGGAGCCCACCCAGGCTCCCTGTCCCGCGGTGGCTCCACCGCGCCCCTCATGCCCACCCACTTCCGGAGCCAGGCTCTGCTGGCGTTTGTGACGCGAGTCGGGGGCTGGGAGCGCCGAGGCTTGTGTGGGCCTCTGTCCCCGAGCCGGGGGGCTCATCGGCCGCTCTGTGTCCTGTCCTGTGTGCGCCAGGCCGCGCTGAAGAAGTACCAGACGGAGCAGAGGAGCAAAGGGGACGCGCTGGACAAGTGCCAGGCCGAGCTGAAGAAGCTGCGTAAGAAGAGCCAGGGCAGCAAAAACCCCCAGAAGTACTCGGACAAGGAGCTGCAGGTAGGACCCCGCCCGTCCGCGGGCACTGGGCTCCAGCTGGAGCGACAGTGGGGCGCTCGAAAGCTCTCCACCGAAAGAGCAGAGACCCACGTGGCCTGTACCCGCCCCCTCGCGCTCCGGCCTCGGCGGTGACCCCAGACTGTTTTAATCACCGCCTGCCCGTCCGCCTGGGCCCAGGCCTCTGGGCATGCAGCCTCTCAGCTGCCCTGCCGTGCGGGGCAGATGGCACTGGAGGGCGAGGGAGGGCAGCCTGTGTCCTGTCTCAGCTTCCCGCCCAGCGTCGGGCGTTGTGCGCCAAGTGGGGCAAGGATTCAGGACAGCGGGACCCCTGATGGGCACGGCCCCATACACTTGACTCAGCACGGCCCCAGCAGGTGACACAGACCAGGCCCAGGACACCTGCTCGCTAAGGTCACGTGTAACTCCGATAAGGAGGGAAAAGAAAACAGGGCACTGGCTTGTTAGTAAAGAAAACAGGAAAACAGCTCCCGGCCGGTCAGGAATGGCAGCTTCTGGGAAGCACCCTGGGGTGGGTGTGGGTGTGACACTTGGGTGAGCCTCACCTCTCGGAGCCCCACCCTTCCTCCTGTCAGGTGGGCAAGCCTGGAGGCACACCGCACACACCTGCCCGCTGCTGACGGCGTGTGTGCACGTGTGAGCGCCTGTGTGTGCGTGTGTGTGCGTGTGTGCGTGTGCGCGTGTGCGTGCGTGCGTGCGCGTGCGTGTGTGTGTGTGTGTGTGTGCGTGTGTGTGTGTGTGCATGTGTGTGTGCGTGTGTGTGTGCGTGTGTGTGTGTGTGCGTGTGGTGCCAGGACTCTGCTGCCCACGAGAGCCTCGGGCCTCGCCCTAGGGACTGAGAGCTGGTCCTGCCTTTTTTTAAGAAATGTGTTTATTGATTTTAGAGAGATTAGGGGAGAGGCATAGATGCATCAATTGGCTGGCTCCTGCCTGCGACCTGGGCGAGTGCCCTGCCTGGGAGCTGAACCAGTGACTCCTGGTTCATGGGTCTTCGCTCAAACACTGAGCCACGCCAGCCGGGCGATCCTGCCTCTTGTGAGCATGATGTACGCGGGCCTGGCCTGCTGCTCCCCGTGTGTGGGCGTCACTGGCGGAGGGGACGGACCGGGCCTCGGCAGATGAGAATCATCCCCCCCGTGGGAGCAGCCGAGTGTTCGCGGGGGTGGGGGCAGCAGTCCCCTGTTACCCAGCGCACAGCCGCTGTCCACCTCGGCCTGCAGCCTCTACGCGTCCTGTGTGGTTCCCAGAGTTGCAGGGACCCAGTCCCGGCGCTCTGAGCCTGCCCCCCTCGTTTCCCTGCCTCCATGGTCTTGTGGGCCATCCGTGGCCCGTCCTACCTGAGGCCTTGCCACGCGGGCCGCCCTGGAGTCATTCCTCTGAGCTCCTGGGTGGGGGGTGAGTGGAGCCTGGAGACACGCGTGCTGGTTAGTCGGGAGTTTTTGTCCCACCCCTGAAGTTTTCCTTGTTGCTTCCTGAAAGCCTTGACCGGGGAACAGCACCCCCACTGCCTGGGCTCCTGGCGCCGGGGTTGCACTGGAGCTCCGTCTGAGGGCGCCCCTGGGGCTGGTTTGACGGCAGGAGAGAGGACAGGAGGCGGCTTGTGGTTCAGGTGCCCGCACACCTGTTTCTCCTCGAGGTGCTCTCTTTAGGTAGTTTCATCAAGATACGACTTGCATACCATAGTTCACTCGCTTAAAGCCCCTTTTAGAACGTCAGCAGTGACTCCCTCAGCAGCTCCCTGGCCACCGTCTGTCTCCGTGGACCCCCGTGCTGGGCATCTCCTGTGGCTGTGGTCACACGCACGCGACCTGCACCTGGCTTCTCGCACTCGGCGTAACGTGCTCAAGGTTTGCCCAGGCTGTGGGCTGGGAACGTGAGGCCCGTTATTTCAGTTACTAGCTCTGGGGGAGCAGAGGGACTGTTGAGCCCTGTGTGTGCTTTGCTCCCCGGTAGTGTGAAGCCCCCACGTGTGCTGACGGGAAAGGGCCCCAGGGCTGACTTCTGAGCTGGGGGGAGGCCCAGTGCTTGCTGGGATGCCCCTGACAGCCTGGTTGAGATGCCCAGCCACCTGGCGGCCGAGGGCCCCTGGCACCTGGGGCTGTCTCCTGTGGTTCTCAGAGCTGCAGGACACTATGAGCACCAGGTCCACTTGCTCCAGGCTCTGGGCACCACCTCCTGCGTGTGCCCTCAGTGGGTCACCAGGACCTCAGTGGTCATCCCCAAGCCTGGAGAAGAGGTGGAGAGGCAGGTGTGTCCATACATTGTCACCGAGTGGGGGGCTGGAATCCTGATGGGTTTGGGTTCCTGGGGTCGTGTCCATGAGCCGACCAGAAGGTGGGTGATGACCCCAGGAGGCAGGAGTGGCCTGAGGAGCCCCTCTGGGTGGGGCATTGGGCACAAGTGGCTTCTCTGCTGGTCTGTTGGAAACTCCTTAGTATCCTGGGGTCTCTCACATTCTTCAGGGCTTCTCCCCTGAGGCCCAGTCCCGTGCAGCTTAGGGTGCCATGCAGGCAGCTGGAGGCAGGTCCTGGACCCCGCAGTCGGCACAGGGACCCCACCTGGGGGCCCTCAAGCCACACTGAAACCCCTGCCTGGCTCGAGCTGCCTGCAGGTTCTCCTTGGTAGAGGGGGCGGTGTCCCAGATGCCTGAGCCCACACGCCTGCTTTTCTCAGGTGTGGGCGCTGCGGCCAGGAGGCTCCAGCACGTGGTGAGCGTGGGCTTGCAAAGCTCGGGAGAGGTGGGTGGTCTTTCATGAGCGCCGTTCGCTGGGATCACCTTGTGCTGCCTGGAGCCCCGGCCACCTGCTGTCCCCCAGCCTCCACTGGAGCTTAGTGAGCATGAAACTCGGGGGGGGGGGGGGCGGAACGCGGTTCATGGGTGCACGCCCAGCGCGGGCCCTGCTCTCTGCCCTCCGGGCCTCTGGACTCCCGGGCACTGCCGCCGGCTCATCCTCCTGGGCCAGTGGCCAGCCCAGCGGCCCGAGTGGCACAAAGGACAGGCTGTACCCAGGGCAGTCGCCGCTGCCCATGAAGTGCCGAAGGGGGTGAGGGAGGGTGGTGAAGTTGACCAGACTCTGCCCCAGAGAGAGCAGAACCAAGAGGCTTCGGTCCGTCTGTCCGTCAGCGGTGGGTGCTCCTGACACGGGGCTGGGTCATCGCCGGCCACTGTCAAGAACTGCTGGTAATTGAGACTGTGCTTTGGGATTTCCGTGAACAGAATAGGTTTTAATTATAGGTCGGGGACAGGCAGGCAGAGACATTTGGGGCGCTAACTAGGCCGCAGGGTTCTCTCGGGAAACAGACGTGCCCCCAGCCTGCCCTCCCGGCCTGGGCTCCCCACGCCTCCGGTCATCACTGACGGGCGTGCCGTCCATGGAGGACACCACGGGGGACACAGTTGGTGGAGGTCGTGCCATGTGTCCAAGGCTTTGGTGACCCTGTCCCTTGGGCCTGGGGTGTCTCAGCAAAGCGGGGTACAACTCCACGGCAGGGGGTGAGAGTGCTTGTAGCCTGTGAGGGTCTCTGTTGGGGTTCCAGGCAGCCCAGCCCTTGGAGCTGCTGATGGAGGCAGGTCCTGCCCCTGGGGAAGGCGGAGGGCGGCCCACCCCCCACCTGAGGCTGGGGCTGCCAGGGTGCCCGGAGCTGCAGGGAGGGCTCAGTCAAGCCTGGCTCCACCTTCCCGGTCCCTCTCTGACAGGAGGGTGGTGGGGGGAGGTGTGACAGGCAGCCCCGGCTGGTGTGGTTTGAGGGATCCTGGGGGCAGGGTGCTGCCTGGCAAGGCTGTGGGGCAGCCCCTTGGCCTGATGTTGACCACGTCAGGTGGCCTCCCCCTCCCTGGGCTTCCGTGCTCTGGAAGGCGTGCATCCCAGTCTCGGTCTGAGAAAGGGGAACTGTGCCTTCTATTTAAAGGATGTGTAATTAACAAAGCAGAAACAAGATAACCGTAATTTAGATCGTCAAGGATAATGGTAGAGGCTGGTCCTGTTAGCGGGTGGCGTTGACATCGCGCTGGAGGTAGGAGCCCTGGTGCTTGTGCTGTTCGGTTTCACAGAGCTCCTTGGAGCTGAAGGCCTCAGTGGACAGTCAGGTCAGGGACCTCCGTGGGGAGAGGACTGAGAAAACAGAGGCCCCTGACCGTCCCAGGGTCCCTGTGTCCAGAGGTGGCACCAAGACATTCAGGGTCTCTTGTGGGGACTCTGCCCGTGGGACAGGACTTGGCTCCTTTGAATCCCAGGACCAAGCCACTGTGGCCATCTCCGCTCCCCCACCTCCCCAGACGGGCGCAGGGCTGTGGCCTGGGTGCCTCCTTAGCCGGCGCTGACGGTAACTCAGAGCCTCTTTTGCTTTTAGAGCCGGGAGAGGCTCCCGAGGGCAATGCCAGGCTGTCGTTGCACACGGAAAGTGGCCGAGGTGAACACGTGGAAAGGAACAGGGGAAGTTGGTTTTAGTAACGTACTTTCTTTAGCTGAATATACCTCGGATGTTTTTCAACACAGCCATTATAAAAATATTAATGAAATGTTCTGCATTTTTTCCCGCTATGAAGTCTTTGAAATTAGGTGTGACTTTGGCACCTTCAGAACCTCCATGGCCACGGGAGGCGGGGCTGCCCTGTCAGGTGGCTGTTACCTGGACAGTGTGGTTTAATTCAGCCCCTTCCCTTTCCAGATGAGACTGCTGAGACCTGGAGGGTTTAGCAACTTGCAGAGGCCACTCAGCAAAGCAGGAGTTAGCGTGAGCCCCTGACATCCTCCAGGTCTTCAGGGAGCAGAGCAGACCCCAGACCCAGGCCGTGTGGATCCTTCAAGGTGACACACTCCCTGGCAGCCACCCAGGGCCATGGCTCAGGGGTGCCTATGGTTTCCTGAGACTTGCCCCTTGGCCTGGGGTTGGGGTTGGTGTGTGGGCTTTTGTCAGTGCGTCCCACTTGCTGGTGTGCTCCCTCTTGGCGCCTCCGTGGAGCACTGGGCGTGGGGACGCCATGGGCACACCCCCGCCAGTGCATCCTGAGCCCAGTGTGCAGGTGAGCTGGGCGGGGCATGGGCAGCTGGAGTCTGTTGGTCAGACTCATGGCCCTGCCACGCCCATAGTCCAGCAGCTCGGGGTTTCACCCACTGATCCTGGGCCAGCTTCCTGTTCGTGGCCTGAGTACCAGGCCCACCAGGCCAGGGAAGGGGCACAGGCCTGGCCCCAGGCTCCTGGGAAGCCGAGGGCTGCAGCCGGCAGGCCCCCAGCGACTGGGGCAGCCTGGGCTGGGCGGCCTTGCTGCTCCTTCCCCCACAGGGCAGTTAGTCCGGTTCCCTTGCTGTCCCCTGGAGTCGTCGTTACCCGTGGCAGCGGCCGGGTTACGCTCATTCATAAGCTGCAGGGACCTGAAGGGGCGCAGGGTATGTTAGGGTTCTGAGGAAGGTGGGAAAGGGGCTAGGCCACTCCGGATGGGGTGGGCCCGGGTGAATCACGGGCGTGGGGTCTGTTCTAGCCGCCCCTCCCCCACGCTGAGTCACGGCTGCTCTGGAGGGAAGAGACCTGTGTTCTGATCACTTTTGTCTTCTCGGATTACAGGGCTGCTCTGCCCAGGGTGACTAAGTGGGCGCAGTCTGTGGGCCTTAAATGCTTTCAGCTGGGTGTTTCTATAGTGCCGTCGCCATAGCACCCGCTACGCGAGGAACAGGCAAGGCGGGGAGGGGCCGGGCGGGGGCCTGCCTGCCACGGGGACGCTGCGCTGGGGCTGTTTGGCACCCATTGCTAAGGCATCGGAGGTGTGGGGCCCGTTCGTCCCCTGCACCGCTTCCAAGAGCTCGAACTCTCCACTTTTGGGGGAGTGCTGCCCACAGAGCGGGCCAGAGTGGCGAGGCTCCTCACGGCCTAGATTTCCAGGCCCGCCTGGTGAAGTTGTGGTCTTTCCCTACGAGCAGTTGGTGCCCTGGGAAAGGAGGTCAGGCCAGCCGGTATTCCTCGACAGAAGTGTGGCCACGTGGCCTCACGGCTGGGACACTGCTCCGGCCAGAGAGCACAGTGCCGGTGCTCAGGCAGCTGGACAGCCCAGGACCCTGGGGGAAGGTGCTGGCTCTCCCCTGTCCTCACGGCCCCACCCAGGTGGCTGCATTGCAGGCCTTTGTAGCTAAGGCAGCATTTCTCCTGCCTGCTCCCCAGGAGGAATGGTCCCCAGGGAGATGCTCAGTGGCCCCCATGCCCCCCCCAGCTGTCCTCCCCACCAAAGCTCCGGTTCCCACTTGAGACCCGTCTTTAAACAAATGGAAATCTTCAAAATAAGACATCACACACCCCCTCCCCCCCAAACACAATGGAGGCTGCCAGCCCTTGCTAATGAGGCCAGAGCCCTGGGAGTGGGGAGCGTTGATGTGAAGGACGGGAGCGCAGCCTGGAAACCCAGAAACCGTCCTCAGGCCGGCTGGGCGCCCGAGGGCTGGGCTCAGAAGGAGCTGTTCTCAGCAGTGCCCAGGGCGAGTGCACCCAGGGGGCCCGCGTCCCCGTTTATGTCGCGTCCTGGGTGGCTGGTCAAAGCTGTGCTTTACCTTCTCCAGAGCCCCCTTCAGGTGACAGTGGCCATCGCCCTGGGCGGCCTCCCCTGGGCCTCCCTGCCCGCTTTTCTCAGCACTCAGCCCCTCTCGCCTGGGCGGGGTCCCCACATGCCTGGCTCACCTGAGCCCACATACTCCTCCCATTCCTGGCCACCACTGGAGCTGGTGGGGACGCTACAGCAGCCCCCAGGGAGCACCGCTGGGAGGTGGTGACACAGGACTGGGTGGGTCAAACCCCGTCTCCTGCTGGAACCTTGCAGAGGCTCCTCACGAGGCTGCCCCGTAGGGGCTCCTGGGCACCAACCGAGCCCCCTGTGTTTGTGAGGACAGAGACCAAGGTGTCCTTGTCACCAGCCATGTTCCCAATGGTACCCTGAGAGGGGAGGGACTGGCTGCAGCCCCACGGTGCTGGGGGTGGGACGCCAGTGTGTGCATCTGCCCCCCCCCCCGCACGTGCTCCCCTCTCCCTGAGCGAGCCCTACCCCTTCCCAGCCCTGTCTAGAACCAGTTCCCCGCCCCTGGGCCTGTTTTCCTGTCCTCACAGCACCTGTGGGCCTTCCAGACGGGGCTGGGGGGGGGGCACAGGCACCCTGCCCACCACAGTAGCCAGGGGCATCTGAGGGGCCCTCGCCCACAGCACGCGTGCCCACTGGGCCTGCAGAGGCCTAAAGCTCGCGGAGCCTGCGGCTCCCTTCCTGCTTCCTGGAGGAGCCGCAGGGGAGGGGCGGGGGCAGGGGCATTTCGTAACCGGAGGGAAAGTACTCAGCTGCCCCGACACGGGGGAGGAGCAGAGGGAGCTGGGGAGCCCCCCGGGGGGCCTCCTGCCTGTGCTCAGACCTCTCTCCAGGGCTGGCGGGCTCTCCCCCAAATGCCATCCTGGGCTCCCCCGGCACATTCGTGGGGGAGCCGGGGCTTATTCCCAGAGTCTGTGGCCTTGGTCTGGGGCGGGCAGCTGTTCTGGGGCCCATCTGAGCTGCACTCCAGGGATTCAGTGGAAGATGGGTGGTCTGCAGGGCGGGGGGCGCGGGCCCCGGGTTCTGGGCACAGGGCCGGGTGGGTCCCGCCTTGGGGCGCCGCGGGGACAGCGCGGGCCGGGCCCGCACCGGAAGCCGGCGCTCGCCCCCCAGCGCCCGCGGGAACAGCCTGCTCCGCGCTCCCCCCGCAGCCGCCCACCGGCGTGGCACCGCCCACCCGCGTGAGTCAGAGCCGGCGGGAGGCCGCCCCCTCGCGGCCCGGGTTTGCCCCTGCGGGGGACGGGCTGCTGCGGGAGGAGCCGGTTCTGCAGCCGGCGCTCCGGACAGTCCCGCGCCGACGGGCGGTCAGCCCCGCTCGGAGCGCACCCCGGGGGCTCTGCAGACCCCAGCGGGTGCGCCTGGCTGCCGCCCCCGGGGTGCGCCCACAACGCGGTGCAGCTTCTGCACAGAAAGTTTCCAGCCCGGATCAGAGCAGTGGCGCCCGGCGCCCGCCCCCTCGGGTCTGGGGGGCACTAGCCTTCCCCCCGCTCCCGGTGCTGGGATCCGGGAGGCGCCCATCGCCACGCGCCGCCATCAGGCTCCCGGGCGGCGCCCGCAGGACCCCGCGCTTGGGGCTGCGGGGTGCAGAGGGGACCGCGGGCTCAGGGGCGCGCTCCCGGGGGACGGGGAGGCGCAGCGGGCCAGGGGCGGCGCGGCCGTAACTTCTACTCAAACCCCGTTGGCCAAAGCAAGCCACGTGCCCGGGGCCTGCCAATGGGCTGGCCGGGCGCCGGGCTCCGCCCCTGGTGGGCGGGGCCAGGGCACCTGTGGGAGGACAGCGCCCCCCCCCCCTCGCAGCGGCCTCTGCGGCCACTTTCCACCCAAAGCCCCCTTTTCCTCTCCTCTCTGTCACCCCCTTGTCAAAATGCTTGTTGTCCCGTCCAGTGGCCTCCCGTGGTCAGAGTTTGTGCCATTTTTTTACGATTCTAAATTTTGCTAAAACACTCAGTGGGAAACTTACCGTTTCTAAGCTCAGGGCATGCCCTGGGGTCCCACTGCCCTGCGGGGCCCCCTCCGCTGCGTCCTGACGGACCCTCCGGTGCCTCCCGTGTGAGCTGAGACAGGTTCTGGAAACTGCCACACGCGAGGGCCCAGGGGATGGCAGGGCGAGGGGCCTGGGCGCCTGGGCCTTGGACTTAGGGAGGGGCTGGCCTGGCACCAGCTCTGGGCAGACAGCACCCGCCCCCTCAGAGAGGAGCCTGACCCTTCTGCAGACCACCTGCCCTGAGCCCCTGGTAGAGGCTGGCCCCGGGGCCACACGGGCCACTGCGGGCAAATGCAGAGGGGCAGGTGGGCTGGACGGTGTGACAAGCCTGTGGGGCTCCCGGATGTGGGGTGAGCGGGTGATGTCCTGTCACCGGCTCATTGGTGCCCACCCCCCCCAGTACATCGACGCCATCAGCAGCAAGCAAGGCGAGCTGGAGAGCTACGTGTCGGACGGGTACAAGACGGCGCTCACCGAGGAGAGGCGGCGGTTCTGCTTCCTGGTGGAGAAGCAGTGCGCCGTGGCCAAGAACGCCGCCGCCTACCACTGCAAGGTGAGGCTGCCCCCCGCCCGACACCGGGTCCTGCCTCGAGCCGTAACAGAAGCCGCCCAGTGCAGCTCGCCAGACGTTTCGGTCCCCAGGGAGAGGGTTCCCCCGGGGAGGGTCCTAGACCGACAGGTCAGAGGCTGCGGGCATCGTCTGAGGCGCTGCCAGGTGCTTTTGAGAACAGCGTTGCTAACAGCCTGAGAGGGGTCTCCTCCGGCCAGCCCCTCGTGGAGGCTGCACTGCCAGGAGCCCCTCATAGAGGCCGGCTTCGCTCCCAGGACACACTCCCCTGTAAGGATGGGCAGCTTTCGTGGGCCCCTGTTCCCCATAGTCCATGGCAAGGGCTGTAACATTCCAGAACATTCTGAGAGCTTAGAGCTGACCGGGTTCTGCAGATCAGTGAGGTCCACACCCACCCACTGATGCACGCTCTTGACCTGAGTCTTGGCTTCCGCCCCCATGGCCTGGCTACCAAGGAGACAGAGGCCCCCCCTAATGGAGAGCCTGCTGCCTGCCCCGGTCTCCTCCAGGGCTACTGTCACAGGCACAAAGCAAGGACAGTGCCAGGACCTGCATCCTCTGTGGCAGCCTGGGTGTGGACGGGGGTGTGGCCTCCACCTGCACACTGGTGCTCACTCTGCCAGCCACGGTGTTCTGAGCAGGGGTGGCTGCACACCCCGTGGCTCCAGGAGGCTGCAGCGGGCACCTGCGCCCTCTGGTGGCGGCCAGGCCCTGTGGTCGGTCAGGGAGTGCTAGGCCCATCGGTGCCTCAGGCGGGAAAGCCATCATCCTGGGGACACCACCACCTCTGAGAGGTGACACCTGACTTCCCAGGCAGCTGGGCCCAGCCCCTTGGGTGTGGCCTCTGTTCCTCTAGCAACGGGGGCCTCATAGCCCGGTGGGGCCCTAGCCACCCTGGTCATCTCAGACCTGAAGCCGCTCAGGGCAGTGCCCTGACCCTGGGGTGTCCCAGCTGGTGCTGGGTTCCAGCTGGCCTTTCTCACCAGCACCCCAGGCTCTCCAACCATTTCTTTCCACCAGGAGCCAGATAGTGAATATTTTCAGTTTCAGCCATTATTCAAGGAAGCGGCCACAGTGACGTGTAAACACACAGACCAGTCAAACTTCATTGCCAGACGGGCGGGCACCCTGGGTGTGCTGCCCTGGCCCCTGGTCCATGCCGCCAGCCGTGGAGGGGCCACACCTGCTCAGCAGGGCGGTTGTCCACACCCTCCAGCGTTCCCACCCAGGCAGCCCAACGTGCGGCGCTGGCCCTTCCCACAGTCTCCGCCCTTCCCGAGGCTCCCAGCGCTCAGGTCTGCCGGGACGGTGCTTCTTAGTATCTGGCAGTTTGTCCACGACGGGTGTACCCGCTCCGCGGTTACCTGTGTGAGCCTGTGTTCCTGTCTCCGGGGTGGCATCGTGAGGTCGGCAGCAGGCCCTTAGGGAGGCTCCCGGAGGTGCTGGAGCCCCGCTGTCAGCCCTGACTCCCGCCCTCCCTGCTTCCTCTGCTGCAGGGCAAGGACCTGCTGGCGCAGAAGCTGCCGCTGTGGCAACAGGCCTGCGCCGACCCCAACAAGATCCCGGACCGCGCCGTGCAGCTGCTGCAGCAGCTGGCCAGCAGCAACGGCGCCATCCTCCCCGGCACCCTGTCGGCCTCCAAGTCCAGCCTGGTCATCTCCGACCCCATCCCGGGGGCCAAGCCCCTGCCGGTGCCCCCCGAGCTGGCCCCGTTTGTGGGGGTGAGTGTTCAGCCTCCAGAAAGCCCTTGTGTGGGGGAGGGCAGCCCCCCTGCCGCGGTCGACGTCCCCGCTGTGGCCGGGGCTCCACGCCGGGCCCTCCTGCAATCCCGCGCCCTTGCCCCCTGTTCCCCGCAGAGGCTGTCCGCCCAGGAGAACGCTCCCATCATGAACGGCGTCTCGGGCCCGGACAGTGAGGACTACAGCCCCTGGGCTGACCGCAAGGTGGCCCAGTCCAAGTCCACGTCTCCCCCACAGCCTCAGACCAAGATGAGCGATTCCTACTCCAACACGTTGCCTGTGCGCAAGAGCGTAGCCCCGAAAAACAGCTACGCCACCAGTAAGGGCTCCGCAGGGGCTACGCCGGGGCCCCCGCCCCTCCCCGCCCACAGTAGCGATGACACACCTGAGGGGGGGTTGGGGGCTCCAAGGCGCGCACACGTGTGTGTGTGCATGTGCCGCATCCTGGGACCCCTTTGAGACATCCATCCTGGGCTCTCAGGCTGCTCAGGGTCCCCGTTAAGTCTGGCAAGTGGTGGGGCGGGTACTGAGGGGCCGTCAGTTGACAATGGGACAGCTCTGCCCCATGGGCCCCTGGGCCCCTTCTGCCTGGCACATGCTCTCCCCCCCCCCCGGGGGGCCTGGCATAAGCTTCCTGATTAGCCAGTGGGAAGGCTGAGGCTCAGCCACAGGGTGAGTGGCAGGTCTGAGCCGCTCCACATCCCCAGGTCCTTCCAGAACCTGAGCCCACAGGGCTCTGCCAGCCTGGCAGGTGTCCACCAGGATGCATGGTCCCTCCAGGCCCGCCTGGGGCCTCGGAGCCGACGGGAGGGTGCCCAGGCCCCTTCTTCCCCTCACGCCCACCCTGTCGTCCGGCAGCTGAGAACAAGACACTGCCCCGCTCCAGCTCCATGGCGGCCGGCCTGGAGCGCAATGGCCGCATGCGGGTGAAGGCCATTTTCTCCCACGCGGCCGGAGACAACAGCACCCTGCTGAGCTTCAAGGAGGGCGACCTCATCACGCTGCTGGTGCCCGAGGCCCGGGACGGCTGGCACTACGGCGAGAGCGAGAAGACCAAGATGTGAGTGCCATTCGGGCAGCCTTCTTGCCCACGGGCCTGGGGACACCGTCCCTGACCCTGGGCCCCTGCATCTCAGCGATTCTGGGCTCTTGTGAGACTGAGTGTCGAGGTCATAACATTTCACGGCCGAAAACCTGACCAGCACACACCAGACGGGCCTCTCGCTCACGGGGCACGTCCAGCTCCCCTCACTCCCGTCTCCAACTCTGCCAGGGCCCCTGTGTTCCTGGCACCGTCCCTGCTGGTGGGCTTGTGGCTTCCCAATCAGTACAGGGCAGCCTGCTACCCATTCTCCGCCCCCACATCTCGGGGCAGAGCTGGGGTCCTAGGAGTCTGAGTTCTGCAAGCGGAGCCTTCGTGGCTTAACAACACCTGTGCCCAGCAGGCTGTCTGACTGTCTGGCTCTTGCTGAGCCTGGGGCTGCCGGTCAGGGACTCCACCCTCCCACTGCCCCCGTTGTTGTCTGGATGTGTGTTGGCGAGAAGGGGACCCCACTGGGGCACGGTCAGCCCCGACACCTCCCTGCCCTGACGGGAGGGGTTGGGCCCGGCTCTGCTCTGGCCTCCAGGCCGCTGCCGTCCTGGGAGGGGCTCCGAGCAGGGACCCTCCCTCCCAATCCTCCTCTGGTGTTAGTCCCGTGGCTCAGCCTGTGGCCTCTTGGGGCTGAGGCCCCGCCCACTGTTGAAGCGGCAGGATCTCCGCCTGGGTGCCGCTCACTCCGCAGCGTCCGTCCAGGGCCCGATGTACCCGGGAGGCAGGCTGAGGTGTCCTGGTCTCCGGGAGCGCTGGCGAATGTCCCCACCACGGACACGTACAGCCAGGCACGAGAACCAGCGGGACTTGGGGCCGCAGCCTGCCCTCACCGGAGCTTTCTGTTGCAGGCGGGGCTGGTTCCCCTTCTCCTACACCCGGGTCCTAGACAGCGATGGCGGTGACAGGCTGCACATGAGGTGAGGTGCTGCGGAGGTGCTGGCGGGGCCGTGGGGAGAGCGGGTGCTGCTGACTGCGGCTATGGGAGCGCCCTGTGTGCTGCACGTCCGAGGCCCTGGGCGCATGGCAGGGAGGTGCTCTGTGAGGGGGCCAGCCACTGTGCCGCCTGGGCAGCCTCGTTCAGTGACCGTCAGGAGGAGCTCTTCTTGCCCTATGCTGGGCCTAGGGCACACCCACTGCCATATCCTGCAGGCAGGGTATGTGGGGGGTCCCCAGCCATCTCCCACGGGTCCCCCAGGTCCTCCTGGCCCTCAGGAGGGCACAAGAATGGCTCCTGGAACTGCAGAGGGGCCGAGCGGCTGCTGGGAGGGCAGGGGTTGCCGCAGGACTCAGCCTCTGAGTTTCTTCCTGGCACACCTCAGTGCCCAGTCCAAGGGAGGGGCCCACGGGGTCAGAGCAGCTGCCACCTGGGCCACCGAGAGCATTCTCTCGTCACCCCCTTTTTAAGGGGTTGAGTTTGGCGTGGAGATGGGGCCTGAGGGGATCCTGGGCTGACTCGGCCCTGAGCGCCCATCCCCGTGCCCGCAGCCTGCAGCAGGGCAAGAGCAGCAGCACCGGGAACCTCCTGGACAAGGATGACCTGGCCCTCCCGCCCCCCGACTACGGCACATCCTCCCGAGGCTTCCCCTCCCAGACAGCCGGCACCTTCAAGCAGAGGCCCTACAGCATGGCTGTGCCCGCCTTCTCTCAGGTGAGCGCGAGGGGCTGAGTCCCCGGGCTGTGGAGCGCGGGCTTGGCCGCAGCCCCACACTGGCACCTCCGCTGGGAGGCCTGGTGCCTGACCACAGGCTTGGGTCGGGGGGCGGGGCCCTGAGACTGCCCGGACGCCGCCTCTGGACAGGAGCCCGGGCGTCAGGGAGAACCTGGTGTCCAGGAGCCCCTCCCCGAGAGCATGGGACTCTGGCAGTCGAAGGTGCAGACGTGGCACTTGCCACTCCTGGGCTGGGATGTGGCCGGGACCTTCAGGGAGAGGCTGATCCGGCTGGTGGAGGCCTGGTGCCTCAGGTCACGGGGCCAGCCTGCTGGTCAGTGAGACACTCAGTCCCATCTAGCTTTGCCTGGCTTCATGGCACAGCTACCACACTGGGGGGCCCTGACCACTGCTCACAGCTCTCACTTCCCAGTCTCTGGGTTTGGTCTCGGTGCTGAGAGAGCTGAGGAGAGTGTCCCCAATGCCCCTCGATGGCCCCGGAGCCAGGCCAGGCTGGCTGGGGTTTGGGGGCCTGGGAACCAGTCCAGGCTTGCTCAGGCTGGGCTGCAGGTCACCATCGCTGCAGCCCCCTCTCCTTCCAGTCTGTCAGCCCTGCTTTCCCACCCAAATGTCACTGGTTTGGGGTCCTGGGTTTCTGCGGAGGGCCCTCAGCCTGCCCTGAGACTGCCAGGTAGCCCAGCCTCACTGCTCAGGCGCTCCTGCCATGGGAGATGTGTGGAAGGGGGTCATCAGGTGATGTCTTGCATGTGCCACGAGTCTGCTGCTGGCCAGACAAGGAGGCGTCCCCGTGATTGGGGAGGTCGCCTTTGTCCGTAGGGGAGGAGGCCTCTGCACCCTCAGCCACAGGCAGCACGACACCCTGGGGTTGGGGGCACCTGCCCAGCCAGCCCCGCCCAGTGCTCCTCGCCCCAGAGACCCCAGCCTGACCTGTTTCTGCCTTTCCTCCCAGGGTCTGGATGACTACGGGGCACGGGCCGTGAGCAGGTAAGGGGCTCTCAGAGTTGTCCTTGGGGACTGTGGGCAGTGGGGGGCGGTCTCCCCGAAGGCGGGGCTGGGGCAGCATCCTCTGGGATGCTAGCTGGAAACCGTGCAGTCTCCTCTCCGGGCGAGCAGGGCCCGGGTGCCAGTTTTCCGTCCCCCACACTGAAAGCCCCGGGCCTGTGAAGACCCCTAGGGCAGGACGCCCAGTCCTGAGGCTTCGGCCCAGAGTCCGGGGGCATCGCCGAGTGGGAAGGGGCCCCTCCTAGAGCTGCCTCCCTGCTCCCCGTGGGTGGGCGGGAGCAGGCGCGTCCCCGCTGGCCGCCCCTGCGGAGGGGCCAGGTCCCACCCGGCCCCTCGGGGCTCCCAGTGCTGCCCAGCAGGCCCTGCAGGGGCCCCTCCCCCGGTTCAGTGGCCCTGCGCCTCTCCCCCGGCGCCCCGTCCACTCGGCACACGGCTGGGGGCTGGGGCCTCACAGGCCGCCTGCCCAGACTCTGCTCTCTCCCAGCTCCTGGGCCTCTCCCATCCCCCCCGGGCCAGGCGACCCCGACCCTGAGCTGCTGAGAGGCTGCCTGGGGGAGGCGTGCGGCCGGCAGCTGTCCTTGCTTTGTTTCACAGCGGCAGCGGCACGCTGGTGTCCACTGTGTGAGGACGCTGACCACGGGCAGCTGCTGCTCGGAAGAGCTTCCGCGCCCCCCCCCCAATCTGTCTGGTCTCCATCGGTTTCCTCCTCAGCTCTCGCTGGTTTGTTCTTGGGTCATTTTTCTTCCCCACCTGCTCCCTCTTGCCTTTTGGTTGGTGACCCCAGACCCTGAGATCCCCAGGGTCCATGGTGCTGCCCCATCTCTGCTCCGTGTTTACACGCCCCACACGTGTCCCGCCAGCCGGCAGCGTGGAGCGTGTCCTGGCCTCTGCCCCCCATCTGCCATGGCCACGACGCTCAGCCCCTTTCAGAGGCTCACCGTGAGCCAGCTCTGAAGTTTGAAGAAAAAGAAAAACCTTTAAAAAAAAAAACAAAAAAAACAGAAAAAAAACCTGAAAACAGGAAAAGGACTTTTTTCCTAAAAACAAAAACAGAAAAACAGATATGCATGGACTCCGGTGTACGTACTGTTATTTCTGCATCTGACTCCCCCAGCACCCGCTGGCGTCTGTCAGAACAGGGAAGGAATGGGGCTCCCAGAGGCCCACGGCCCTCTGGGCCCGTCCCGGGGCCACACCCCACGCGGGGCCTCCTGAGGAAGCTGGCGCTCCTGTGAGGGAGGCTGTGGCCCTGGCCCGGCCCAGCCCGCGCTGCCAGGCCGGGCTCCTGAGGGTTTCCTTCTCCGTGGACGCTGTTGGACCGTGTACAGAGACCAGAGCGTGGGTGCCACTTCAGGCGTGGCGACCGCACACAGCGCCCTGGTGGGAGGGGGTCGGGAGCAGGCACTGCCCGGCTGCACGCGGACATTCCAAAGACTCCAGAGACCACCCCACCCCACCTGTTCTGGAAATCGGTTCTTTAACCAGCCTCGTGAGGGAGCCTCGGCCACCCGGCCACACAGGGCAGGGGCCCGGCCAGACCTGGCAGGGCCAACCGTGAGGGGGGCTTTGGGCACTCCGCCCACACGCCTGCCACCCCCAGGGAAGCAGGCAGTCCCTGCCCCCATCCCCCCTAAATGCTCTCATCTTTTTGTGTGTCTTGGTGGCTTCAGAAAGAGACACGCTGGACTCAGTGGCTACTGGTATTGCCTCCTCACACACTGAATCCGGGAAGCAAGTGAGGGGGCAGCCCCCGGCCTTCCCGCCACGGAGCCCCGGGAAACTGCAGACGCTCCTTTAATGATGAGTTAGCAAGAGCCGCCCGTGGACTTTGGACGTGGCCCGTGGATTGGGACGTGGCTGGTAGCGTTTGTGACGGAAGCCGCCCAAGACACAGACCGTTTTATATTTAAGGGAAACACAAAGCCAGAACGTGGACCTGTGTAAAAAGAACCTGTGTTGGTGGTCTAACCTTGCTAACAGATCCTAAATCCAGGGGACTCCACGCTCGATGGATGAATGTAGACCCAAAACCGCAAAACTTGTACGAAGATGTAAAGTGCTGAAGATACTTTTCCCGTTTCTTTTTTTTTAAAACTGAGTTGTGCCCTGTACTGCAGTGGTTTGAATAAAAGTTTTATTTATTGCATCAAGTTGGGTGTGGCGCCTCCTTCCGGCCCACTCGTGGATCCCACGTGGCCACCCCACAAGAGTGGTGCTGTGGCCTGCCCCTGTGGCTTGTGTCCCTTGCTCCTGGCGGTGAGCTCCAGCCCCTGGGCGTCCCCCACCCTGCACCAGCCTCTGCGCCCCCTCAGATCCCTCAGACCCACCCCCACTCATGCAACAACCACCCTTGTGTTCCCTTGCAGCCCCGATGTGGAAGTGGCCAGATTTTGAGCCGCCGTCTCAAGTTAGTAAGTGCCCCGTTTTCTTACGCTGGTTAGTCTGCGTGTGCAATGGCCCTGGACAGACCCTCTGGCCTCTGCCTGGCAGTCAGGGCAGGGCCCGAGGGTTGGCCGGCCTGCTCTGCTCAGGGCTCAGGCCTTTGCTTCGCCTCAGTCACTCTTGGGCTCATGGATTTCCTGTCGGGGCTGCTCTGCTGCCCGCCTGTGGCTCCTTCCCACCGCTGGGCGCGGGTCTGCCCTGCCCTGTGCGTGGGTTTCTCTCCTGCCTCTGCTGGGTGCTTCCGCCACAATCAGGGTGGACCCGGTGATCAGACTTTGGGCTCCTTTGGCCGAGTGTCCCCTCAGACTGGCCTGTGGGCATATGTCGGAGCCTACCTGGCGGCTCCCGGGTTGGTGAGTATCGTAGCCCCAAGAGGGCTGGGAGACCAGGATGGGACCTGGGGGCTGCTCCGTGGCTTTTGCCAGGCGAGTGCCGTAGGCATGTGGGAGCAGGAGCGCCCGGCTGCCCTGCTGGGTGTTGCTGCCTGCTCTGCCCCACCCACCTGGCCTTGGCCCGCCCACCTGGTTCCAAACCAGGCCCTCAGCCGCCAGGCCTGGGTGCCCTCTTAGCTTCTCCAACACCCTCCTGGTGACAGCTCCTCCCGTCCTCAGAAAGCACTGACAGCCAGCAGGGGACATGGAGCCCACAGCTCTGGGTCCCTGGACCTCCCCTCAGGGTGGCCAGTGCTGCCCACCTGGCCCCGCCCCACCCCAAGTCACTGAGACGACGACCCCACGCAGCAGCATCCTGATCCTTGGTGAAGGATGGGATCGCCGACCCAGACCCCAGCGGGCCTGGGCTCCCGCTCTCCCGTCGCCGCCTTGCTGTTGATGAGCTGCAGTGTGAGTTCTGGGATGTCCTGGACACACGCTCCTGAAGTTTGGGGACACGGTGGAAATGCCTTTGTGGTTCAGCAGTGGTCGGCCGTGGGCCACCTCCTTCCCTGCCACCGCATCCCCTCCGAGTGGCCCGCCTGTCCCGCGGGAGCTGTGCTGACCGTGGTCCCTCTAAGCTGTCCGTGCCTCGGGAGGCACCCGGAAGGCGGAGGCTGGGGACCACGTCCCTTGGTGTAAGGCAGACCCCGGGGGCCCAGTGGGCATCGGGTGAAGCGGGCACACAGCACAGCGCCACTGGCCGCACAGTTGCCTGGCCCATGACTCAGCTGGTGGGTGCCCAGCACCACCTCTGGTTGAAGAACCCTGCCCAGCTCTGCCCAAGTTTACGGCCGGGAAGGGCTGAGATGATTCTGGAAGGGCTGGCGCTCTGAAGCTGTGGAAACCACTTCGGTTTGAAGACAAGACAGCTCTGGAGAAGACGACCGTGTGAGAACCGCCCACTTGGCTCCCCTGCTCCAGACGCACTGAAGACTGCGCTCGCTCGGGCCTGGGCTGCCCTCAGAACGACCGCTTCCCGTTCGCGCTGTGGACCCAGGGAACAGTTCTGGGCATCCCCTGACAGCCACAGCCACGTGTTTCCTGAGACTGGAGTTGAAAGTTGCCTGACTGCAGGGTCAGAGGCGGCAGGGATGGTGCAGTCAGGGCTCCCCATGCCCACGGTGCCCCTGAGGGCTGCCCTGGGGCACCAGGGTCCTGGAACGCCGTGCCCGCTTGGCCCCCTTAGCCCAAGACCCCAGACCTGCTCTGCACCCAGAGCCGACATCCAGTCTCCATGTAGAGGCTGCCACTGGTGGTGCCCATCCGTGAACGCCTGCCCTGTGGCTCCTGGTGAGGGGACAGCTGTGACCTTGGAGCCTCTGCCAGGGGTCAGAGCCCCGACAGTTCTGACTTGAAGGGGACTGTGCCCCTGGGCTCCGCTTCCTGTGCCATGTTCTGAGCTGGTTGTACACCTGCCCGGTGCCACTGGGAGACAGGCAGTGACCAGCGTCTGCAGGACGGACTCTGCAGTGGCCCCGGGCCCCAGTCTTGTCTATCTCACCATCTCAGTGCTGACCCCAGCCCCTGCTCGGGGTCACAGAGGTGCCCTCCCCAGGGGAGCTCATGAGCAGAACGTTCCAGAAGGTGATAGGTACTAGAGGGGGCAGTGCCCTTCCACCCAGGGTCTTCGGCCTGGGCTGTGAGGGGCTGTGGGAGGGAGCTGTTCAGGGGGCCTGGAATGTTTGCCACGGCCGCCGGTGTCCTCGCAACCTGCAGCATGGACGTGTGGGCGGCAGTGTGTAGGTGGCCATGGCAGCACTGTTTGGGGGAGCAGATAAGGAAGGTTGGGTGGGAGGCCTGACACCTCTAGGTGGGGCCTTCCTGGCCCTACAGCTCCCCTGCGGCCCCTGTCGACGATGCCGTTTGCCACTGACCCTCTCTGATGAGAAGTTGGTCAGCGGGAGTGTACTGTGCACTGCCCAAACCCACTGGCCACTCTGCCCATGGCTGTGGTCACACCGGAGCCATCCTTCCTCCTCTGGGCACAAGGTCTGTGCTCCTTCCTCCTCTTGGTCCTGGACTGTAGGTGGACAAAGCTGTCCCATTTGCAGCCCCCCAGGGCCTCCCACCATGACCCTGGTTGGGGACAGCCGTGGGCACAGAACCTTCCTTGAGAACCACAGTCTAGTAGAGGTGGCAGCCAGGGCACGGCCACTCTGTGCCACAGTCCCAGGGGCAGATGTCACTGGTCACAGCAGACCTGGCCTCAGGAACCTCCACGTGGCCCCCGCCCACGGCCGGCTCCACGGAAGCTCGCCTGCGCAGATCGGAGCTGAAGAGGCCCAAGCGAGCGGGGCCTGAGACCCCACGTGGCTGGAGCGGCCTCTCGTCGGGCCTGTGATGCCCAGAATCAGAAGAGCTTAGCCACCAACTGTCAGATGCCATCCTGCAGACGCAGAAGCCGAGCCTTGATGGTCCGCTCCTCTCAGGACCTCATCCTCGTGAAGTCAGTCCAAAGCGTCCCCATTCTTTAGGAAACACCAGGCGCTCAGGAGCACACAGGTGACCCCCACCCTCCGGCTCTCCCTGGGCGCCCTGCACAGAGCGCCCGCCACAGCCGAGCGCCTCCGCCCAGGTAACGGCTCCAGGGCCGAGTGCTTCGCCGGGAGTGTGGTCCTGTCCCTGCCCAGCCCTCTGTGTCCCACGTGCCATTGTGCTTGTCACCCCTGGCTGCCTGCCGCCGCCCAGCCTGCCATCCCGAGGCTCCGGGGACGCCGAGGACCAGGCCGGGTGCTGGCCCCCGTGTTCATCTTGTTCCATCTCAGTCTCTTGTCTGGCCGGTCCATCTGTCCGTCCACTGTGGCCTCTGGCATGCAGGGGAGGGTGCAGCTCCCTGGGGTGACAGGTGGCTGCCACCTCAAGGGGAGGTGGTCAGCCCCTCTGCAAGGGGCCATCACCCCGACGGACCTGTGGCTGCCGGTGTGTGTGGGCCTTGTCTGTCCTGTCACCCCTGGGATGCCAGGACGCATGGGCTGGGCTATGTGGGCTGCTGGGCTGTGTCCGTGTGTCACAGACCTGTCCTCACAGACAGGCAGACAGCAGCTGGGTGGCTTGACCTTGTGGGCCCCTCTCCAGACTTGGATGCGGGCCCACTGGGGACTGGGAAGGAACTGGGTCCCTACCCCAGAGCAGATGTGGAGGGTGACGTAGGCCCTCCCCGTCCCAGCCCACCCTGCCCTGGGAGGGCTGACGGTTCCTGTGGGGGTGAGCGGAAAGTGGTGCATTAGGGTCAGTGGCCCTGCGGGTGGGGCCCTCCCTGGCTCTCCCAGCAGCCTCCATCCCCTCCCCCACTCCAGCTCTGATCTCAGAGGCTGGGCTTTAGGGTCCAGGTTGGTGCCATTTGGGGTGCTGGGGCACAGGGCAGCCCGGGCGGCACAGCCGCTCACAGCATCCCCTACTAAAAGCCGTGTCCTCTGCCCCCCAGGAATCCCTTCGCCAGCGTCCAGCTGAAGCCCACAGTGACCAATGACAGGTCGGCCCCCCTCCTCAGCTGACAGCCACACCTGCACCCGCCGCCTGCCGGCCCGCCCCACCCGTGAGCTCTTCTGCTACGACTGACCTGCGGGGCCGCCCTTCAGAGGATGTTCCTTCCACACCCTTCACCTGCCTGCGCTGCCCCCACTTCCGCCTGGCCTGGGCTGGACCCCGGCTACTCCTGCAACAGGGCACCCGTGACCCCGGAGAACTGAGGGGGGCTGGCCGTGGGGCCACAGAGCCCTCGGGTGAGGGAAGGACATTCCATCAGCTTGTGGCTGGAAGGGAGCCCAGCTCCCACGATGCTCTAGCTCCTAGATGTCTGGTCAATAAACAGGCTGCCTACCTGTGCCCTCTGTGATCTGTCATCTGGGGGGTGGGAGGCCTGGGGCGCAGGGAGGAGAGAGCCTGCCATCCTCTTTGCTGGGTGAATATCTGAGCACCTAACTTCCTGGCAGGCCCTTGGCCAGGGCTCTGCCGGGCCCTTCACACCTGCTGGCAGTATTGGGGGACCTCTCTGTCCCAGGTCCTCCCCACCCAAGCCCCCATTCCCATCTCGGGCTGCTCCTGGGGCCACCACTCTCCTCCCTGTCCCTGGGGGGGTGGTAGGCGCCATGGCCTGGGTCCCTGAGCTGTGAGCCATTGGTGGGTGTCTGCCACAGCATTCCTGGATGGGCCTGCCCCCCTCCCTGCCCCACCTCTTCCCCATTTCAGCTGAAATACCAGATTTTAAAAACTTTATTAGACGTTTATGACTGAAGTACAGCACCGTGCCTGGTGCCGATGACAGCAGTCATCGGGAGAGAAGTTCCCGGCAGAGCCACTGCTCCCAGAACCTCCAAGGAGGGTTCCAGAGCCCTGAGCTGCCTGCAGCCGGCCCACGCCCAGGACAGGAAGCAGAGGGCCCAGGTGGGCACACAGGCCTTTCACCTCACAGAAGCTGGAGATGGGCCAGGTGGGGGGAGGTGGGGTCATAAGGCAGATGCTTGGGGTGGGGACGCATAGGAGCCCTAACAACTCAAAACTCCTGCCTCCCAGCTCGCCACTGCCCCTTAGTGCTGAGGGACAGCCTCGGCCCCCCAGGAGGCAGTGGGGAAGGGCTTCCTGGGGAGGTCTGTGCCCCTTCCTCACCCTTCCTTAGGCAGGGCCAGGTGTGGGGCAGGAAGAGAGGGCGGCAGGGATCAGCCCTCCACTCTGCTCTGGGCAGACCCCACCTGGGCACACTGGGGGCCAGGTCGCTGTCTCCCTTCCCCCAGGTGTGCCAGGGGCAGTGGGGGAAGCAGCAGCCCCCCTCCTGCAGTCCCTGCCCCCCTCCCCGTGGTCAGGAGAGACTACTGCGCCCCCAGACAGAGCCAGAGCTGGGTCCCCCGCTCCAGCACAGCCAAGCCCCCTCCTGCCCAAGGATTTATCTGAACCCCTCCCCCCCCCAAAGAAAACACGCTTAGCATAAAGGCTTTTTTCTTAACTGATTTCTCTTAAAAAACAAACACGAACAAGGAAATCATTGCACCAGCATCCTAAGCCTCAAACAAACGAGAAACAAACACAAACCCAGCCGCGCCCCCACCCACACTCCCGGAGCAACGATAAACTTGATAAACTTACGTCTCTTTGGCAACAATAACTTAAAATCCTCCATCGTTTCTGTTCGCTGGACAATCGTGGGTACAAAAATACTCCCTGTGCTTCCCCACCCCCACCCCCGCCCAGCTCCACCCCTTCTGCGTTCCCTTCCCTGCCGGCAGGGGCCCCGACACCGACCTTGGGGGCAGCCCCCACTATCTTTTGGCAGCTGGGCAGGGCTGTGCAGTGCCCTGCAGAGGGGTGCTGCCCACACCAGCCAGCAGAGGGCACCTCTAGAACGTGGCCGAGGTGGCAGGCGTGGGGCCTGAAAGCCCCCCCATCTTTCAAGCTGCCCCCTTGGCTCCAGGAGGGGGACCCAGGCGGGCGTCAGCCCAGACCCTGTGGGGACGGAGAGCTTATGGGTCAGTGAAGGGGATACACAGCCACAGACTGAGGTAAGGGTGGTGGGGCCCACGAGCCTGGGGTCCTCTCCTTGCACTGGGCAAACCCAGAAGTAGGCTGAAGAGGCCAAAGGGACAGGGAGAGGCCGTCCAGTGGGCCTGTGCCAGCTCTCTCACCCTGCGAGGGGGCACAGCATCCTGCGTGCATTGCACAGCAGGGGCCAGTGGGCAGTGTGCAAGGCCCCCCAGCCACGAGCAGGTCCTCTGGCCTTAGAGGCCAAGCAGTCCAACAGAGGCGGCCAGGACAGAGGGGCAGCTGCAGGGTGGGGTGCTGCTGGGTGGGGCTGTGGGGCATCCCTAGGGGACAGCAGAAGACCCAAGTGTCCGGGAGGAATCCTGCCCCCAGGGCAGCACAGGCTGGCGTGCATGGCCGGTCCACTGTCCAGAGCGCTGCATGGGACCGGAAGCTGCTGCCAACCGACCATCGCCAGGACGGCAGCCCCCACTCACTCTGTCACCATCCTCGCCGTGCCTGGAGTAGGACCAGCAGGGGCTCCCAGGGGGCCGCCTGGCCTTAGGCTTCTTCACAGCTGACCCCAGCACCTCCTGCAGGGCCTGGCAAACAGGCGCCAAGGAGAAGATGCTGAGCACAGCAAGAGCTCCCCAGGTCTCCCACCTGGCCTGATCCCTGGCCTAGGGCCACCGACCAGCTGGGGCTGCAGCCCTCAGCCCCTTCGCTGTCCGCCTGTCTCGGTGGGAGCTGGACCCATTTCTCTTCCCACAGAATCACCAGCACCCAGACCAGGCCAGGGTCTGACCCCCGAGCCCTCCGAGCCCTCCTTTCACTAGTGGGGAAACTGAGGCTACGGCTGGAGAGCGTCACGCACTCGCCTCCAGGTGACCTGCTGGTTTGTTCAGGGGTCCATTCAGGACACGGTGTGTGCAGGGACAGGCCAACAGGCCATGGCAGCGGGACAGGGCTGGGCCTGCCTGGGGGACAAGATGACCAGTAGGCGTCTGAGGGGAGGTGGGCTTTCAGGACTGGCAAGAACTTGGCTGGGGAGCAGCCTGGCAGGGCCGAGCCCGCCTGGTCTGAGGCTGGCAGGGTGCAGCGCCGACGGAGGCGGGGGCTAAGGCCCCTCAGGAGGGCCCCCCAGGGCCCTGAGCCTCCACCATGGAGCTGCGGGGCGAGAGCCCTCAGGTCCGAGGGGCCCTGGGTCCTGAGCCAGCGGGGGCAGCCGCTGAGGCCGACCAGCAGGGCCTGGAAAGGCTCTGGTGGGAGAGGCTGCCGCAGGTTTTGGGGGGCTAAAGTCGGGAGAGGGCAGGGTAGGGAGCGCTCAGCGTCCAGCCTGTCCCTCTGGAAAAGCAAGGAGACGGGAGGCCTGGGCGCCAGGCAGCGTCCAGTCTCCGCCCGGAAGGCAGGGGCCAAGCCAGACACGCCTACGCGTGACCGGCCTCTCGGGGCCCAGTTTCCCCGCCTGAAAACGGAGATCGTGCGTTGGAAAGAACAAGCGCAGGGGCTGGACACCCAGCAGGTGCCCCCCGCCGGCTGCCCGCTTCACTGGCCTGATTCGGGGTCCCCTCCCATCAGCCCCGCCGCAGCCTCACCTCCCACGGAGCCCGAGTCTGAGTCCGAGACGTGCGTGATGGAGAAGCGGGAGGCGCGCGCGGGCGCGGGCGAGACGGTGAAGCGCGAGAAGGGGCTGCGCGGGGCCGGCTTGGCGGGGGCGCCGGGGGCGCGGGGGGCGGGCTCCGGGCCCGGCGTCGGGGGGAGGCCGACGTCCCACTGGAACCCTCCACCTGCAAACCGCCCGGCAGCCGCTCAAGTCCGCAGATTGGGGCTGCCAGGCGACCCCCAGAAGTCCCCGCCCCTGATGCTGCCCCGCCCTGCAGGCCCTGCCCAAGACCACGCCCATGAAGCCCCACCCTTGCAGGCCCCGCCCACAAGACCACACCCATGAGACTCAGTCTTCCTTGCAGGCCCCGCCCACAAGACCACGCCCATGAGGCCCCGTTACCCCTGCAGGCCCCGCCCATAAGACCACGCCCACGAGGCCCACCACCCCTGCAGGCCCCGCCCCCAGCTCACCCTCTGGGACCGTCCGGCCGTCCGGGGAGCCTTCGGTCTGCAGCAGCCGGCAGGGGGAGCCGGGGGAGCCGGGGGAGCCGGGGGAGCCGGGGGAGCTGGGGGAGCTGGGGCTCCCCGGCAGGAACGCGGGGGGCGACTCCTTGGCTCCGGGGAAGGGTTCCCCAAGCTCCCGGGTGGGGCTTTCCTGCAGAGTCAGGGCAGCGGTGACTTGGGCCGCCAGCAGCGGCCACTGGCGCCGGGGACCCCCCTCCCCCGCGCGCCGAGCCCGGGCCGCGCACCTGGTCGAAGAGGTAGACGGTGACGTCGTCGAAGAAGGACACGGCTTTCTTCTTGCGCTCCAGGTCCTCGCAGAAGGCCTCGGACAGCAGGCTGGGCATCTTGAGCAGGCTGCGCAGGTTGCGCGCGCTCTGGCTCTCGGCCACCACCACGGGCACGCGCGGCGCCTCCTCCTCGCTGTCCTCGCTGGGCTCCTGGACGCTGTAGCAGCGCAGCTCCTCGTCCGACTCGTCGCTGTCCTCGCTGTCCTCCTCGCCCGCCTCCGGCCGGCCCTCTGGGGCTGCGGGGAGCCCCGGCAGGGCCAGGCACAGTGGGGCTCTGGGGGCGCCCAGGCCCCCGGTCCGTTCCTGCAGGGCCGACAGCAGTCCCCCGGCCTCCTGGAGCTCGGGGCGGTGGCTCTCTGCGCTCTGAGGGACTGGGGTCAGCAGGAAAATCTTGGACCTCCCAGGGCTGGGCGCTGGTGGCACCTGGGCTGGGCCCTGGGGCCAGAGAGGCTCCACCCTGGGGCCGGTGGGGCCACTGGGGCAGGGGCTTGGCGCACGGGAAGAGTCCTCTGGAGGTGGCAGTGGAGATACCTCCTGGGGGCCAGGGCTCTGCGGCTCCCCAGGCACCCCGGGCTCAGGAGGAGGCTGTGCAGGCTGCAGCCCAGGGCTCTGCGGACTCTCCAGGTCCGGCTCCGGCCCAGGGGCGGGGACACCTCCTCCCCTCTTCTCAGGCTCCAGCGGGGGCTCGGGCTCGGTATCCAGGTCCGAGAAGTAGGCTGAGTCACGGTAGGGGTTCTTCTCGCTGAGGCCGCTGAGGGAGGCCGGGAGCTGAGTCTCTGCCCCGGGGCTGTCACCCTCCAAGGACGGCCCCCCGAAAGCCTCAGGCTCGCATGGTTCGTGCGTCTCCTTGAGCACAAACTCGGGGGATTCGTAGTTCTCCGTGTCATAGCCGCTGTCCAGGGCTCGGGGCTGCCCTCCGGAGGTGCCCACAGCCGACGGGCTGAAGACCTCACAGCCGCCGTCACTGGCCGAGGATGGGATGTCCAGGGAGTCGAGGGAGTCGGGGGTTCCCACCTGCTTCTGCAGGGAGCGGAAGGCAGGCATCAAGTCCAGCTTCTCGGCCTGCGGGCCATCACTGGACAAGTCGGTGAAAACACCAGAAGTGGCCTCGGTGATGTCGTCGTCCTCACTGCCCGGCGCCTCCAGCTCCAGGGAGCTGCTGCCACTGTCCAAGGTTTGGGCCGGCTCAGTGGCAGTTGCCTGGCTGCTGGCAGGCGTCGGGGAGGCAGGCAGGGCAGTGGGGGTGCTGGCCTCTTCTGTGGGAAGCAGGGCTCCCTCTTGGGATGGGGTCGGGATGGGTGGAAGGGGCAGTTGGGGTCTTGCAGAGCCCTCAGCCTCCTCTGCAAACCTGGGCTCTGCCTGGGGGCTGTGGCCCCCGCTTACAGCTGCCTCTGTCCAGGGGGATGTGACTAGGCTGGTGGCAGGTGCCAGGCCCTCAGCAGGACACAGATGCGGGAGGTCGAGGCAGAGGCCTGGCTCCTGGCCAAAGGGGGCGCCCTCTGGCCCAAGGAGAGGCTCTCTGGGGTCCTCTGGGGCCAGGGGGTGGCCCAGCTCAGACACAGCCCGTAGGGCCTGCTTCCTGCCAGGGCAGCAGTCCGTGTGGCCACCCGCGTAGCCTGGGACCGCGCACCCAGGTGCTCGGCTGCCTCTGTTGTTGTTGGCCGACACGTTGGAGCTCCAGTGCCTGTGCTGGGCGGCCCTGCCCTCCTCGGCCTCCCCCAGCTCCGCCCTGGCCCCGGACTGCAGTGCCCCTAAAGTTCCAGAGGGGGATGCTCCCAGCGGGTCCTCAAAGAAGGGTGGGCAGAAAGTGGCCACCCCCCAGTCAGTGTCCTCCTCTCCGCGCTCCATCAGCATCAGGCCCCTGGGAGAGGGTGAGCGGGAGGGGCAGGGCGGGTCCTGGGCAAGGCTCCCGCATGGGTAGTGGTCCCTAGAGCCCCAGGGGCCGCCCGCGGATGGCGCCTGGCCCAGCAGCGGCTCCATAGTTAGTGAGGTGGCTGCCCCGTCGTCTGAGTCCTTGTCACGATCACCACCCTCAGAGCGTGGGGCCACAGCACCAGGGCTAGGGGCGCAGCCGGCGCAGTCGGGGTCGTGGCCGGCGGCGGGCGTGAGCTCCTCCAGGCGGATGAAGTACTCGCTGCCCACAGAGGGGCTGTGCGCGCTGAGCACAGGCACCACGCCAGGGGGCGCCCCGTCGGGGGCACAGAGCTCCTGCAGGCGGGCGGGGCAGCCCGGGCTCGGCATGCCCCCTGGCGGTGGGAAGGCCTCCGCTCCGTGGCCCGCCTCCCACTTGTACTCGAAGTTGAGGCCGCGGCTCGTCTCGGTCACGGTCAGCACGTCGTCGCCATCGGCGTGGAAGCCGTCGCCCGCAAACTGCTCCAGCAGCGGGAAGGACGAGGCAGCGGCCAGGGGAAGCTCTCCGGAGCCCCCTAGTGCCAGGCCTGCTGCCCCCAGCCCGGGGCCCGGGCCGCCGCCGCCGGGCCGCAGGGAGCGCCAGCGCTGCTCGAACTCCTCCTCCGCCTCAGTGGCACCCTTGGCGCACAGGTAGGAGAGCAGCAGGTGCACCTCCTCGGCAGTGGGCCGCTGCTCCGGCTGCAGCCAACAGAACTGCATCACCTCGTACCTGCCGGGAGGGAGGCCCGGGGCTCAGTCCTGCCAACCGCCCGCCCCAGCCCCTTCACCCCCACAGGAGCGAGCCCACCTGCCCTCGGAGTTAGGGTCTGGGGTCCCCTCCTCACACACAAAATCCTTGAGGGCAGTTAAAGGAAGCTGCCGTTTATCTGGAGGTGGCGCACGGTGTGGGCGCCGATGGTGGGCAGGGCACTTTCCGTAGGCCAGCCACCCTGCCTGCGAGAATTTGTGCTTTGGGTCAAGAGTCCATTGCCCTTCAGGGGCAGGGTGGGACCCAGTCGTCACTGCGGATCAGAGGGGAGCCAGGACGAGATGGAAACCCAAGTGATCAGGAGCTGCTTCTTCCCTGGGGACTCAGAGTACCCCTTTTGTCTCGCCTTCCTGCTGGGGACACCCCCATCCCGGCCTGGCGTCCCTGGGTCCTCACCAACGGTCAGACAGGGTCAGCTGCAGCTGGGGCTTGGGCAGCTTGAGCTGCTGCTCCCGGACGGCATAGGCCAGCACCTGCCGGTCGGAGTGGTGGGGATAGGGCTGCACACCCAGCTCGAAGAGCTCCCAGATGGTCACGCCCAGGGACCTGCAGGGGGCGACGGCCATCAGAGGGGGCTGGCGCGGTCAGCAGGGCACCACTGCACAGGATCTCGGACCATGGGGCACCGAGGGGAAGTCTCTATCATCACACCAGCTTCTTAGGGATGCCCCTCGCGGACAGGCTTTCCTTCCGTAAACAGGCAGGACGTGCCACTGGCCAGGCCCAAGCCCATGCCCATGGTGCCCAGGCAAATAAAAGCCAGCCTGGCCTTACACGAACCCAAGTCCACTTGTGTGTTCATTCATTCATTCCCTTTCCACAAAGACCAGACACTACCAGGTGCAGGAGCTGCCCTGGCCAAGCTTCTGGTCCTTCCAGTCACCAGCAGAGGCTGGAGAGAGGGACTGTGCCAAGATCAAGGGAGGAGTGAGTCTAGGGACATCTCATGTCAGCAAGGGTGGACCGGGGAACACACAGGCCCGGGAGAAGGCAACTGGGTTCCTTACGGTGAGTGCCGGCCTCACCGAGCTCCCTTAGGACCCTGAGCTGTCCCGGCAGCTGGGGACATGAGGGACAAAGCAGATTTGGCAACAAAGATGTCATGATGGCCTCGGCCAGAACCATCCAGGGGACCCCAGCCGGCGTGCAGCAGGACAGGCAGGCAGGGGAGAGTCAGAGAGGGAACGGCGTGTCCACTGTGGGGGCATGGTCTGGTGGCTCAGGGAGGGGGACTGGTAAACTCAGGAAGGGGGGCTGGACCATGGACCTAGACTCTAAGGGTTAATCAGGAGCAGAGGGGAGGCCAGACTGAGGCCTGGGGACTGTGAAGAGGCGGGGGTAGGAAGCAGTCCGGCCAAGGCCAGGGGTGGCCTGTGGAAGTCCATGCCTTTCGATTCTCACGCCTCCCAGAGGCTGCAGTGCTGGGTGCAAATGCCCACTTTGTGCCCACTCAGTGCCTCCAGACTGCAGTCATGGGAGATCCCTGGTCCCCACCGGTCCCTCTGTATGGGAGCAGGGGCTATGTGGGGCCCCCCGACTCATCAGTCCAGCCTGTTGTCGCTCCCAGAAGGTCCTGCAACCTGCTGTCTGCAGGCCTTGGCCCAGGGGGTCCTGGAGGGGCGGGACCTCCTCCATGGCCAGGCCAGGACTATGGGCACCTGCAGCTACAGGTGACTCCAGCACCCGTGACCTCACCTGGGGCCACATGCGGCCACCTACAGAGCGATGAGGCTGGACAGGTGAGCACAGCCTCCCACACGTGGCCTCTGAGCAGCCAGCCTATGTCCCCTCAGCACGGGAAACAGGCGGTAGGTGGGGCTCAGTCCCTGCGCCCACACCGGACGTCCCAGCACCAGGCAGAGCGGCCGGGAGGGCTGAGGGCAGCAGGTGGGCCGCGCCCCCCACTCACCACACGTTGCTGGCCTTGGTCTGGTCCACCACCAGCAGGTTCCCGTGCACCTCGTCCACCAGCTCGGGCGCGATCCAGCGCAGCGGCACCCACAGCTGGTCCGCGGTCACAAAGTAGTCCTCCTGCGGGTGTGGGGGACAGTGTCACCGCCAGGCCCACGCCACTGGCCTGCCCCTCCGGCCCGGCCCGGCCCACTCACTCTGTATTTGCTGTGGGACAGGCCGTAGTCGCCGATCTTCACGGTCAGGTCGGCCGTGAGCAGGCAGTTCCTCAGGGCCAGGTCACTGGGGGCAGGAAGGGGGGTCAGCCAGCTGTGCCCGGCCGGGGTCCCAGGTCACCGAGGGGGCCGCACCGCTTGTTGCCCAGGGCACCCTGGCTCAGCTCCGTGATAGGCAGGAAGGGACGTCCGAGAGGCTGCCACCCTCCCCTTGCCCAGAGCCCAGGGCCCTCGCCCAGCACTGGGCACTTCAGAGGGTCCGTATGGGCCTCAAACATTACAATGTGGGTGAGGGCAATGAGCCCAGAGAGATCTAGAACAAGCCGGGCCTTGGGTGAAGGTGTGGCCCTGCAGTCACTCCCACTCCCAGCCCCACTTCTTCTTGGACACCAGCCTGCTGACCTGTCCCTCATCCCTCGGGGGCCAGCAAGCCCAGGGACTCTGTGGTCTTTCCTCCCGCCCACCACGCCATCACCCTCAGCTCCGTCATCAGAGAAACTGAGGTCCCAAGTGTCCCGGCAGGTCCCGCCCTGCCCACGGGTGGGGCGGGGGTGTGAGTGCCCGCCTGCAGCAGCTCCGTACCCCCAGCCCCACCTCCAGCCCCGAGGCTGGCGGTGGCTGCCCGAGTCTCCCCTGCCTGCCCGGGGTGTCTGGGCGCAGGGCACAGGGATAACCATGGGATGGGGCCACAGATGGGCCTGGCTGCGGGCACGGGGGCGTGTGGGCACGGCGGCAGGTCGGGAGGCTGGCGGCTGCCCTCTTCAACAAAATCACTGATGCTGGAGTTGTGTGTGTCATCACTCAGCACCAGGATATTGTTGGGGAGGACGGCCCGTCGGCGTCCAGGGCTGGCGGGCCATGTCCATTGCCACCTCTTCAGGCTGGTCCCCCTGCGCCGGACACCCTGGCCCATCTTTCAGACTCAGGGGCCAGGGCAGGAAGCAGGACAGAGCCATCCCTCCCCAGAACCTCGGGCCTGGGGGAAGACAGGCGAGCAGGGGCTGGCGTGGGGCCCAGGGGCGGCACTGACCGCCTTGGGGCCAAAGAACAAGCTCTGGCCCTATGGTGTTTCTGCCCCGGCCAGCCAGACAGTATGGGTCCCATCACTTAGCCAACTGTCCTGCAGAGCACGGGTGTCTGACCCCCACCTGCCTGGTGGCTTCTGTTTAATAAAATCACTTTGCACGGGTGGTCCCTGGAAGCCGAATGAACACAAGCCCTCCTCACGCAGGCCCTGCAGAGAGCTCCCGGGGCCCAGGGCTCCCAGCCTAAGCCCCACGCTCACCTGTGCACGTAGTTGTTGCGATGCAGGTGCAGGACACCACAGGCCACCTCGCAGGCCATGCGCTGCAGGGTCAGAGGGTCCGGCGCCATGGACTCCGTCACCCGGCAGCTCCGAAGGTAGCCCTTGAGGTCCCCCTGCCAAGAGGGGCAGCACCATCATCTGCTGGTGGGGAGTGGGTGCCTGTGCAAGCCCACCGCCCGCCCCCTCCCACATGGCCTGCTGGATGCACCGGGGTCCTGCTGACAGGCACCCAGGGGAGCCGCTGCACCCACCACCGGGGGCCTGGCTCTCTGTAGGACAACCCGAAGGCAGGGGGCATCTTCTCCAAACAGCCTCACAGTTCAGACCCGGGTAGTCCTGTGGGGCCAGTGAGGCCACATTCTGGGTACAGACCACTGGAGCCCCGCTGGTAGGCTGCAGACAGGCCACATGATCAGCAATGCTGAGCCAGTACAGAACCCAGGGCAGGTGACCAATGTGTCAGGGGCAACTTCCTGACCTGCTGACACCACCCAGCTCCAAGGAGGGCCCAGCTACCCTGGGGAAGCCCAAGGTCAGGGCTATGGCCAGGAGTCCAGAAAGCAGACAGCGGGACCTGGGTGCTTTGGGGCCCCACGTATGCCGAGGGCACCTCCATGTGGGCATGCAAGGAAGGGCCTGGAGGCAGTCTGCAGGTGCCTCTGGGAGGTGGTGGGGCAGATCCCTCCACCCCAACCTTGCTTTAGGGGAAATATGAGGCCCACAGAGGGGGGACAGGGATCCCCGCGGAGCACAGTCCTCTCTGTGGGGATATGGGGCCCACCCTCTGGTCCTGGAGAGGAGCCCGGGCAGGGAGGCTGGAGGCCGGGGCGGGGACTCACCATGGGGCAGAACTCCATCACCAGCAGGTAGGGCGTCACCTCCGCGCACTGGGCCAGGCACTGAAGCAGGTTCCCGTGCTGCAGGGCCCTGCGGGAGCCAACAGGCTGCCCCCGACTCCCACGCAGGGCAGGAGGGCGCAGCCGGACGGGAAGGGGGTTTGGGGGAAGCGGGACAGCACAGAGCTCACCCTGGGTGGCAGGGGCCCGGGGCCTGTGCAGCCCCCCAGCCGCCCCCGCCCGCCCCCCGGGCCACGCACCTGTAGGGCTGCGCCTCCTCCAGGAAGTGCATCTGCTCGTGCACGCTGGCGCTGGCCTTCAGCTCCTTCACCACCACCTGGGCGCTGCTGATGCCCGAGTTCACCTCCCCCAGGAACACCTGGGGAGGGGCGCACGTATCACCACCCTTCCTGGCTGGGCACCGCCTCCTGTGCCTCGACTTGCACGCTGAGAAATGAGGCTGGACCCTCCCCGTGAGCCCTCTTGGCCCTGACATCCTGCCCTGGCTGCTGTCGAGCTCTCTAAGGCCCAAAGTGAGGAACGGGGCCCTACCTGCCCCACCCAGGCTGGGGACAGAGAGAAACCAGGACCAACATGCTGCCCCTGCCCCTGCCCAGCCCTTTCCAAGGCACCTCCCAGGACAGCACAGAAGGGGCTGCAGACCCCGAGCTCCCCAGGAAAGGGCCCAGTAGGGTGGGACCTAGAAGAGAGAGGGGGCACTGGGACTGGGGAGGCTCCCAGGAAAAGCAGTCTCTACCTGCCCCCCCCACCTCCAGGCAAGAGAGGGGCCCATGGTGCCAGCCCCTCCCAACCCCAGGGTCAGCAACTCACCTTCCCGAACCAGCCGTGGCCAATCTCCTCCAGGTACAGGAGGCTGTGCCGGCCCAGGTCTGTGGACTTGAGCAGCTGCACTGTAACGGGGCGGGGCGCTCAGGGACCTCAGCTCAGCCTCCGCCACCCCCCCACCTGGCCCCGACAGGGGCTGCCCTTTCGGCATGTTCTGGGAGCCACACCTGGGGGCCACCCTCAGGAGCAGGGTGCTGGCTGCCCAGGGGAGCTGTGGACCCGCAAGATGCATCTCGGCATCTTTCTGGGTGGGTCTGGGGAGGCTGTGCCTCACGCCGCAAGGACGAGTCAGGCTGGGACAGCGGGGCCTAGATCAGGGCCGGTGCTGGGGCAATGTGGGCCTGCAGTGTGGCCAGGCTGAGGCCGTGGGGAGGACGACACTGGACCGACCCGTCCCCTCACCCCTGCCACTGGCTGGCATTCCAGCACCAGGCACGCCAAAGGTTCCTTTGTTGGGGGCTGCTTGGCACGGCCCCGCACGGGACACAGTGGGCTCATTCTCCTGCCAGCCAGCTGGGTGAGGTCAGCAGGGGGAAGGGGCAGGGCCAGGGCTGCGGGGGCCACTCACGCCCTCCTATGCCCAAGGGATTCCCTGAATTCTGCTCCCACGCCAACTGCCCGGAGGGCCCAGGGAATGCTGACCTTGATGCTGAGCAGAATTTAGGGTGGGCTCTGAGCCCCAGGGCTCTCCCCCCTGAGCCCTGGCCTGCGGGTCCCCCTCTGGCCTGGGGTCTCCCAGAGCAGGCTCAGCAGTCCGGACAGAGGGCACTGGGGCAGTGAGGGAGGCGGGAGCGTGCCAACTGCCCCAATGGGAAAGTTCCCCTCGCAGCTGCAGGAGGCATGCGGGCCAGGGATGGGGGTGCTGGGGTCCGCCCAGGGGGCAGTGCCCTCAGAGCCGGGCTAGGGAGCGTGGAGCCTGGGCCTGGCTGTGACATCCTCCCTGCTGCCCAGGTTCTTAACCCTTGACCTCCAGGTGGGCTGCCCTCCCAGCATCACCCAAAATCTTTCCCCCTCCCTGGAATCAGGGGACCCTACAGAAAACAGAGACCGAGAGCTGAAAAACGGAGAAAACAGGCCATCACTCCCCTGGGTCCCTGTCCTCTCTCACCCCTGGGGACACTCCCCCAGGATGGGAAAAGCCCGGTGTCTTGTAAGTCCTGACATCAGTTTGTTTTTGGGTTTTTTTTGTTGTGTGAGGAGGGGGTTGTGTGTTTTTGTGGTATTGCAAAAAAAAACGGACTTAAGCGTTCACTGCTGAAGTGTCCACGCCAACAGGCTGCCTCAAATAAACCCACTGCCGGCCTCACACCGGAGAGAGAGCCCTGCCTCCCCTCCTTTGTCCTGGATGGAGACCCTGGCTGTTTTCAATAGCTGACCATCTGGGCCACTGGGTTTCTTTTCTCTTCCTGCTTTTTTTAAAATTCCCGTTAAAAAGAGAGCCCCTCTCTCCACCCCAGGGAGAGCAGCTCCCAGGCCGGCATCCTCCCTCTCTGCTGCGACCTCCCTGCAGCCCAAGAATCTGTCACTTCCAGGTCCTGTGAGTAATAAACCTGTATCTTCTCAACGTTTCCTTATGGTGCTTCCTGAGGATGCCTCGCCATCCCAGCGAGACGCCCCGGGCCGGGTCAGTGCTAACGCGGCTTGGGAAGGGGAGGTATCTGTGGGAAGCCCATGGCCCAAGTAAGGCCCCGGGCGTTTCCAGCCAGAGCATTACTCTCACTGGGAGAAGACACCGGGCCTCAAAGATTCTCCGGGTCCCAGGCTCTCACTCGCTGGGAGATGACAGGCCGAGGCCTGGGGGCAGTGTTCCCTGGGTGGCCCCTGGCTCCCCACCACCTCCCAGTGTCCAGCAACCCCCATGGTCATCCGGGAAGTTTGGGGGCTCCGCAACAGAGAGCCTGCCCTCAGGGTTTTATGGGTGCTCCTCTAAACAGATGCGCTCATTCCTGCCTAACAGGTGCCATGGAGACCCTGGCAGGGAGGCTGGGGGTGCGGGGTGGCACCTATGGAGCCCCGGGCCCTGGGGCTGGCAGCTACAGCTGCTCTGGGACCCAGACCAGTGTCTTGGGGGCCCTGGCCCATGAGGAAGGCTGGGCTCCAGGCGGGCAGCATCTGGTCAGGTCCACGCTGGCCTGCCCCCACCCCTGGGGCCTGTGAAAGGCCCATTCACAGCCGCCCACAGAGGGAGCCCCAAAGAGCCCCTCCCCCCTGAGTGGGTGGGCACTGCCCACTGGGCACAATGGAACCCATGTCCCTCCCTGGCCAGCCGGCACCGAGCGGGGGTCAGGGGTCAGGCATTCTGGGACAGCAGAGGAGCCTCTCCTCCCAACACATGGGTGGCCCATCCCAGGACCGGAGGGGACAATCCCTGCCCCCGTGCCCTTCACCGACCCTCTGCACCGACCCCCAGCCTGCTCACAGCGCCCAGGTGCACACCCTGTGGCACCACCTGGGCCCCCCCCCTCGTGCTCGCTCACCTGATCGCCCCGGCTGCTTGGCCATGGGCAGGGAGACCTCGGTGAGCGGCAGGACGTACACGTCTGGCCCGTTCTGAGCGGCAGCCGCCGGGGAGCCCTGTGCCGAGAAGTCGGCCGTGTACTCTTCCCCCTCAGCATTCTCAAACTCCTGGGCCAGGTGGGCGACATGGGTGACATGGGGTAAGCTCCAGGGCGCCGGAGGTGGGCAGGGGCAGGGCAGGCTCTGAAAAGCCTCCCTGAGCTGGAGGGTGAAGCAGCCCCTCAGCTGGCACCCCTCACCCATCTCCTTGCTCCTCTCCTTGGGAGAGACGGCAGACCCACAGCCCCTCTGTCCACAGGGACACCAGCTGCCCAGGAGGGCCGGGGTTTGCTCTGTGGTGGTCCAGGGTGGGCCATGAGCCCCCCCAGCAACGCCTCTCCCTTCAGAACTCAGCCCGCCGCACCCACCCCTCCGGTGCTCAGGGATGGTGGGCAACGCCGGCCCCACACCGGCAAAGGATGAGGTGGGGCTGGAGGCAGACAGAGCCCTGCCCGCCCAGAGACAGCCCGCCTGCCATGGGGCAGCTGCCTGAGTATCAGGGCTAGGGAGTGGGGACGAGGGCCCCTTCACCCCACTCTGCCCCAGTGGACAAGCCACTAAATGCCCCCCGCCTCCCAGACAAGGAGCCTTCCTATCGGAAGCAGGGAGCCCACCCATCTTCAGCCCCAGGCCCGGCACCCTGCCACCTACCACAGCCATCTGCCAGCGGGCCGCCCCTGGACCTTGACCGGGCAGACTGTACTCCACGCCCAGGGCTCCTTGAGAGCCTGGCGCAGGGCAGCCCGGGCTGGGCCCCACCTGCTTGGCTGCTGTTCTGAAACTCGCTGCCACACCTGTCTGGCGAGGACCCTCCCCCAGGGCCGGAGCGCCACCCTGGGCGCCAAAGTCTGGAGAGACTCTGGGCCTGGTGCAACAGCAAGAGTCCTGCGGCTGGCCTCCCACCGGACAGCCCCACTGCCCAGGTGAGCAAACTGAGGCCCAGGGATTCCAGGGACTTCCATGTGGACAGGCAAGGGACTGGGAGCCAGGAGGCCTGGGCTCCTCGCCTGCTCGGCTCTGCCTGACAGGGGGGCCCTCTTTTCTCGGGGCCTTGTTTTTCTCAACTGCAAGAGGGAGGCTGGAAGCCCTGTGTGTCCCTACAGGTCCGTCCCAGTCTGTACCCTGAGAGGACAGTCACTGAGGGTGGGGTTAAGGGGCTGCTGACCGCGGGGGCTCCCCTCCCCCAGGGCCCGTGAGACCACCCTGGGGCCCTGGAATCCCAGCTGTGTGAGCCCCCCCCATCACCCCATCACAGCTGTACCCCCCCCCATCAGAGTCTGGCCCTGGCCCTGGCCCCAGCCCTTTACCTGCCAGTGCCACCTGAAGGCCCACCGGATGGTGCCAGCACAGCGGGCAACCAGGTAGACCAGTGTGAGCATCGCTGCCCAGCCCTGTCCCCCAGCACAGCTTCAGGTGGGGGGCGGGGGGACCCACTGCCCAGGCAGGCCTGCCCCCCGGGGAGCTGGTGCTGGAATGTTCTGGCACCATAGTCCCAGGAGGTGGAGAGGGCGCCTGAGGGAGGGGCCGCTGGCCGGTGTCTCGGGCCCTGTTCTCACAGAGAACAAGGAGGGGCTGACTTATACAACGGCTCTCGAGTCCCACCCCTAGGCCCTGCCCCACCCCTGTCCCCCCAAATCTCATAGCTCTGGCCTCAAGGTCTTCCAGGAAAATGCCTGCACTGCCTGGCCAGTCAGGGACACGCCCTGCTGCTTAGGCACCAGCTGACCAGGGGCCGCCGCCGGGGGGTTCCGGGGGGTGGCCGGACCATCCAACGCGGGCTTTGTAAACAGCAAGGGCCTTGTCCATTGTCTTCACCGGGTAGGTGCCCATCACCCCCACCCCGCCCTCTCCGCGAGGTGACACTGGGCGGTGGGGGGTGCTGTTCCTCTAAAACGCCTGGGGTGTGGACCACTTAGAATGGAGACTCACAGGGGTGCAGCGCTGGGCCCAGGAATCTGACCTCCAGCCAGGGCGGGGCTGGCCGTGGGCGGCGGAGCACAGCCAGCAGCTATTCGCTAAGTCAGCAGGAACTGGGCCCACGCGGATGCCCGGCCTCTGGTTGGGGTTCTCAAGCTCCCAGTTTCCCACCTGGCCCCGCTGCTCAGAACTGCTGCTGGACGTGCAGCCACGGTGGGGGCAGCCATGGGCTTGCTAGACGGGGGAACTGCATTCCAAGGGGTGCCCCTCGGCCTCTGTTCTTAGGAGGAGGCTCACCCCATGACCACGGCTGCGAACTTTGCCCTGCGGAGGGCGGCCCTAGAAAGGGTGGGTGGTCAGTGGAAGCCCCGCACCCAGCCACACTGGCAGTGTCCAGGGCCATATAACCCTCCTCATTCCGGCTGGCCAGGTGGTTTGGGTGCCAGGAAGCATGTCTCCCCTTCTCCCCCCACCCCTGGAAGTTAGGGGCTCTGGGCCCCTCCCACACCAGCTCAGGAGCCCCGGTGGCCCCTGCAAGGCCCACTCTCACCGCCCTGCAGGCCCAGCCTGTGCCCAGCCCATGGAGGCCTGACCCTGAGCTGGGACAGAATACCATGAAGCCATGACCTCAGGGAGGGGACCCAAAATGAGGCCGGCCCGGTCCCTGAGGGCCCCAGGCCTCTGCTGGCAGCATCCCCAGAGGAAGGACTGTGGGATCCCAGGCCCCGGTCTATAGGGTCCCCAGGTGGCCCAGGAGATCCCGTGCACAGCCCCTGGGACCCCCGGCCTCACCTTGAACCCGATGCCGCCCTTCTTACAGCACAGACAGGCCAGCATGAGGGCGATGACAGTGAAGAGGCCTGAGAAGGACACGGCCACCACGGCCAGGGAGGACGACCAGGAGAGCTCGCTGAGCGGGGCGCCGTCTGCTGAGGGAGAGAGCGGTCAGGGGGCCTCTGCAGCCAGTCCCCCCAGGCACCCACGCCCCCATCAACACCCACTCTCCCGGGTGCCTCAGGGACCAGCACGCCCCTGTCCCAGCCTCCCCAGTCCTCAACTCCTGGTCCAGCCGCAGCACCGGCACCCTTGCTCGGGGACCTCACACCCGGAGCAAGCGCACACGTGGGTCCTGCAGGAGCCCGAGCCTGCAGTCCCTCAGCCGGCCACTAGGTGCCACTCTGGCCTCACCTGGGGCGTGGGGTTAGCAAGGCGGCCAGAGCCTGCCCACCTCCCCATTGTGGGGGTTCATGGACACCCTTCCTCAAGGTCAGGGCCCAGGGCTGTGGAGGACCCCCTCCACATCTCTCTCAGACTCTGGTCACCCCGCCTCCCCCTCTGGAGCCTGCCCCGGAGGCTACCCTTGCCAAAGCTCCGGGGATGTCACTGGGAAAAGCTGTGAGACCCCAAGTGGACAGGGGGACTCGGCCCCACTAAGTGGGGGACACTGTGAGGCTGGCTGATGGCCACACACCAGGCTCTGGGCAGCTGGGGGTCAGGGCTGTGAGACATAAGGCCTGTCTGGCCCTTGAGGCAGGGGGACCCTGCTGTCCCCAGAAGGTGGCACTGTGCTGGCCTGGCATTTCCAAGCCACCCCCTTGCTGAACTGTCCTGGGACAGTAGGGGCCCCCTCCCACAGCACCTGGTCCATGCGAGGCCCCCATGGCTGACTCTCACTAGATGGGGAAACTGAGGTGCCCAGGACAGCACAACAGGATCCCCCAACACAAGCACGGCCACCTAAATTAGGGCTCCAAGCTGCCCCCACTCCACAGCTGAGCCAGTGAGCCAGAGCTTTGGGGAAGCTCGGCCCTGCGGTGCCCCCAGGATGGCCTGGTAGGACTGGCGAGGCGTCCCCCAGAGATAGGAGGGCCAGCACCTCCTGTCTTGCTACTCCGGCCCAATGTGCACCCCCCACTCCGCGGGCTTTCTCCTGTCTGCCGGCCCCCAGATCTCTGCCCACTGAGCACCCCCCGCCTCTTAGCTCCCAACGGCGGATCCCTCAAGACCCATCTCCAGACACAGCAACAAGAAAGGGTTAAATAATCACAATGGCAGATCTACCCCAGGGGCCGAAACAGTGGCTTTAAGAAGATTTTTCACCCTCCTGTGCTGCTGGGGGGACTGGGACCTGGGGCAGTCACTGTGGAAAACTGTGGAGGCTCCTTGGAAAATTAAAAACAGAGCTGCCGTATAACCCAGCAATTCCACTTCTGGGTATTTACCCAAAGAAATCCAAAACTTAATCAGAAAAGACATGCACCCCTATGTTCACTGCAGCGCCATTTACAATAGTCAAGCTACGCAAGCAACCCAAGTGCCCACCGACAGATGAGCGGACAAACATGTGGGACATTTATGCGATGGAACATTACTCGGCCGTAAAAAAGAGTGAAATTTTACCATTTGTGACATCATGGAGGGACCTAGAGAGTATTATGCTAATAAACACATCAGACAGGGAAAGACAAATACCGTATGATTTCACTTCTATGTGGAATCTAAACAACAAAATTGAAAAACATAGAACAGAGTCGTAGATACAGAGCACAGGCTGCTGGCTGCCAGAGCGGAGGGGGGTTGAGGGACTGGGTGAAAAAGGGGAAGGGCAGTCAGAAGCCATTTAGAGGGAGGGAGGGTGGGGCCAGTCAGCCCGCTCCAGCCGCAACACTGTGCCTCAGTTTCCCCAGTCTGGGCCACGGCCTGCTGCCTGAAGAATAGGGGAGCAATCTGCCCCAAGTGGTGGTGGTGGCATGGAGACACAGGAGCCTGACCCCGGCTGGCAGGGAAGCCGTGGGGAAGGGAAGTCCACGGTTCCTCAGTGCACGCTGCATGGCACCTCTGACAGGCGTGCCCAGAGCTGGCGGATGCACAGAGACCCTGGGCAGGCGCCAGGGGCCGGGGTGGAGTGACTGCCAGGGCCACGCACATCTTTTTGGGGCAATGAGCACGTTCTGGAGCTAGAGAGAGGTGGTGACCCACACGCCACGAATGCACGAAACGTCACTACATGGCTCGCCGTCAAGTGCTCACGTTTATGCTACACAACCTTCACCTCCATTTTAAAAACGCTTCCAGCAGCCAGACACCCATCCAGGCCCTTGAAATTTACAGGCCACTCTCTCCTGCATGGGGCTCAGATGGAGAGCAGCCCCAACCCTGCAGGTCAGGGCAAACACAGGCCGGGACCCCACCGGCAGGCCCGCCCCAGCTGCACAGCCTGTGCCCACCACCACCAGGGCCCAGCACCCGTCCGCACAGTTCCCTGTCCGCCTGCCCCTATTCAGGAGGGGTGGGTGTTCTCAGATCCCCCCCAAGGCTGAACAGCTTCAAACGCCCCAAGGAATCAGCCCGGTCCACCCAGTCGATACACAGCTAAACCACCAGCTCTGCTGCTCTGAGTGCCAAGCACCCACCCCGTGTCCCCCACCTTGTAACGCACCTGGTCCAGGGCTGGTCGCAGGCTCTGAGGCCCCAAAGGCTGTCACCTTCCCTCCCAGCCCTGGACAGCCCCCGGGAGGTGCTCACACCGACACCCACGGCACCATGCCACCCCTCGGGAAGGACATGGAACACCCGGCCCAGCCCCCGCTGGCCTGTGGGTCCAGTGAGAGCAGCCAGGACGTCGGAGGGGGGTCCTCACCCCAGAGTCAGGGAGACTCAGTATTTCCGGTGCCACAGCCTACAGGGGCTCATGCTTGGGGTCACCAGCAGGCCTGGGGCGGGGCCTCAGCTGGGCCTCTGAGGACATCCTGGCACAGCCCCCACCCCCCAAGCCTGCGGTGATGCAAACAGGATCTCGTGCAGGAAGGAACTGTGCAACCAGCGGGCGCTCTCGGAGCTAAGCGCCCGGGGCGTGTCAGGAGAGGCTGGACAGGCCCAGCGTTTGTCCTTGACACCCCAGCCGAAGCAAGTGGCAGATTTGGGAGGGCATGGGGGTGGCAGGAGGGGTGCCCACACCCTCATGAGCCATCCACAGGGCAGATCCAGCACTGGGGGCCTGGGGGGCAAAGTTTCTTGGCAAAAGTTTGCCCGAAAGCCCTGAAGCGGAAGTTTCTTCCAAGAACAGAATCCCCGAGCGGGGACACGGCACCCCCTGCTGGTGGAGACAGGGAAGCAAGGTCACGGCACTTGTGTGGCCCAGCTGGATGTCTCCCGGGTGGGGCCAGTCCCAGACCATCTGTCTCCTCACTTCTCCCTGCAGATCTCTGAGGTCAGGTGGAGACAGAACAGGCACCGGGACTGGAGTCAGAGCCCTAGCTGTCTGTGAGGGGGCTCCCGGGGCTGGGGTGGGAGCATGGCCGAGTGCATGTGCCCACATGCTCCCCCTGGGCCTCCCAGGACAAAGGCCACATCTGTAGGATGCCCTGCTCCCACCCCAAGAGCTGGACTGCGTCAGCCCCCAGTTCCAGCTGACCCCACACCTCGGCTGTCTTTTGGTTCTGACCACAGCCAGGTGGGGAAACGGAAACCCACGCTCCCTGCCTCAGAACCCAGCTCTGGGCAGAGGTGCAGCCGGACCCCACCTCCGCTCCTGCCCAGGCTGCACCCCAAGCAGGTGAGAGGGGCCTGAGAGGCATCTGTGTGGGGAGACTGTGCCCCCCTGCCCCCACCGCAGGACCTTCCAAACCTCTTCATCCCCCGACAGGACACTCTGCCCTGTGGAAGATGGGGGTGCTGGGGGGACAAAGGCTCGGGGAGCAGGAGCAGGTGTGTGGACATCCTGGCCTCCTGGTTTCTGCCTGGACCCCAGGTGGGGCAGAGAGTGGGTGGGGCACGGCCGGCTAGGGAAGGGGTTGCAGGGTCAGTGCCCAGGCCAGGTTTGGCCTCAGCCAAGGGCAGCAATGTGCTCGTGGGCCTGGCAGGAGGAGAGCAGTCCCCACAGAAGCCTGAGTGCCAGTCCAGGGGTCTGGGGAGGACCATCCATCCCCAGGGGCCAGAAACTGCCTCTCAGGGATGCCTGCCTCCTGGGGTAAACAAGGCGGCCTACACCTGTGCTGTGTTGGTAAATGCTTACCAACTGGTTTTCCGAGAGAGAGACAGGGAAAGAGAGACAGACAGAGACAGAGACAGAGACAGAGACAGAGACAGAGACAGAGACAGGGAGAGAATGGGGAGAGCCCGGAGGTGTGGCGTTGGCCAGTTCCGGTGGTGTAAATTCCGTCTCAAGCTACTGAGCTCGGTGGGGAAGACGCACCTCGGAACCCACCCACCCTGCGGTTTCTCCAACCAGACACGCGAGACCCCCAGGAAGCGGGAACAGAAGCCCAGACACACACGTCGGACCAGGGGCTCAGTTCCCGAATATCTGATTAACACCCACCAACCCAGGAGGGAAAGCCAAGGACTCTGAATGGCCAGTGAGGCCAGAAAGACAAGGATGGCACAGAGGCTCACGCAGACGAACCGGTTGTCAAGCCAGCCAACCAGCGGCCAGCTGGTCGCGGCTGCCAGATGCCAGGTGCCCAGGCAGGTGGGTGGGTGGGAGCGACCTTGTCTCTCCTCAGGGGGAGAAGGGGGCACCACACCCTCACCTAGGATGAGCAAGGCCAGGCAGGCCACACCCCACTGTGAGAAGTCACCTGGAGACCCCACCCAGCCATCCTGCTGCCTCACCTCACCCATCCTATGACAAGTGGCGCCCAGGCTGCCCAGAACTGCCCACTGCACTGGTCCTGCCACACAGCACTGATGTCACAGGGCTGTGACTCCAGCAAGTCCCCTGGAGCCACCTGGGTCCTGAGGGAGAGCTGGGCCCCAGAGGAGGCCACCCTCTGGATGCTCTCCTGTGTGGGCCACATCACTCCAGGAGTCTACACGACACCTGGCCCCTCCAGCACCCCGCTTCCCAGTCCCCAGGCTGCACTTGACCGAGCGCCCAGGGCCAGAGCCTCAAATTCAGCCCCCTTCATTCTCAACATCACTGCCACCATCACTGCCACCTCTATGGGGACAGCATGGAATCCCATGCTGGATGGAGAGCCAACTGTGGGCAGCAGGCCTGGCCGGTGACTTTGTGAGGACCCCCTGCCTGGGGCCGGCCCCTCTGTCTATCTCAGACTATTGAGTGACCACAGAAACAAACTCCGACAGCCACAAGCACAAGCGTCCGCTGCCCTCTGAGTCTGGTGGACCCTCAGCAGGGTCCCCCATGGACGCAAACAGACCTCCAAAGAGCCGTCATTCTCCGCTTTGGGGATGGAGAAGCCACGAAGCCACTGTAGCCTTGTCTCCATGCACTGCACCTCCCTCCAAAATAGCAGTCTCTGTTTACTGAGCATCAAATTTTCACCAGGCACTTACTCCCCCCTCCCCAGGATCTGGGGGGAGGGGGTAGGCATTGCTATCCCATTTTACTGATGAGAACACTGAGGCTCGAGGAGGTAAGATGGGCTGTGGGACTCCAGGGGGTGGATGGCAGGGAACCCCACCTCTCTCCTCCCCAAGGCCCACATGGAAGCCACAGGGAGCCCTGCACCCCGACCCTTTAAACAGCACCACCACCCAGAGCGTCCCCTCCCGCAGTGGGACCCAGCTTTCCTCTCCACTGACCTGCAGGTAGGAGAGGCCCCTGCCTTCTGACAACTTTCCCTGAAATCATTAAACTGACACTGTAATCACACTCACCACAACCGTCTAGGGGAAGGGGCTCGTGCCCAACACCCCCAGGGTAGGGAGGGGATAACAGCCCCACACAGGACACGTCCTGGCCACACAGAGAGTGCGAGAGGCAGGGCACGGGGGAGAGTCTCCCCATCCCAGGGTCAGTACTGGCACCCCCACCCCCCTGCCAACAGCTCCAACACTAGCAGCCCTGAGGCTGCCCCCCTCCCAGCAGGCACACTGCCTGGAGCACACATTGCCTGTCCCCAGAGGTTGTCTGGACCTGGGCTGCTCAGCAGGGCTACCTCCACCCCCACCTCCCCGCCCCCAGCCTCAGGGCCCAGCCAGGGCTCCCGCCTGGACCACTGGCTGGTGACACTATGTTCTCCAGGCCCTGAGAGTCGCCTGGAAAGTCATTTCTGAGACAGTGACACCCACACCCTAAGCCCAGCAGGCAGCCCTGCCGCCAGCTCCCTCCTGCAGGAGCAGATGCCTTCAGATGGGCGGTGCCCAGGGGACCCTGCGCATCACTGCTCACCTTGAGCCCTGCTCCAGGGAGGGGGCGCAGGACAGCCCATCGCAGGCTCGCTTAGTTTTGTTTTGGCTGGATTAGCCTGTGCCAGAGCCCCAGTGACATGTGGGTGGGCCCAAAGTCCCCTGGGCCACAGCTCCAGGGCAGGGGTTTAGCTCCCACTTGGGGAAGGGAGCTGGAGCTGGTGGGTGACAGATGCTAGTCTCCAGCTCTGCCCCCGGCCCACTCCGCCCGCCCCAGCTGCCCACTGCTGCCAAGAGGCCAGGCATCCACGGGTAAACACGCTGCCAGGGCCACCAGCTTGGCAGGGGAAGAGGCCTGGCCCCAGGTCCCCCACAGCCAGCCTGACAGCACCATCCAGCCTCTCCAGCTCTCTGGGGGGCCTGGGCACCCACTAAGGCCCATCCCTTTTGAGCCTCTGCCCGGGGGTTCTGTCCCGTGTGCTGGCCACGGCTCCCACCTCCACACACAGGCTGCGGGCGGCAGGCAGAGCTCCAGACCCAGCTCCTAACCTGGGAAGGAGCCTCCCACGCTGAGACCTCGGACCAGAAGGGGCACGGTGGCCTAGGCCCCAGGGGGACACTCCCACACCTCCCGAGACGCCTCCATCCTGGCCACCCTCTCCTCTGAACACCTGGGGCGAGCCTGGGCCCTCCTGCCCGTTACCTGTGCCAGGAACGTCCAGAGGACGGGAGTGGGGGCGCCTCTGCCGCCCACCCGCCGCCCGAGGCCGCCCCGTGCTGGGTGTCAGCCGGGGCCGGGACCTACGCGGATCCCAGGCCTCCAGGGGGTCCCGCCGGTGAGCCGGTCCTTCCGCGGGCTCCGCTCGGGGCGGGGAAACGGTGCATTTCCACGCAGAATAGGAACCGGGGCTCAGGAAGCATCGCGGCCGCGGGGGGCCGGCCCAGGGGCGCGGCCAGCGGACTCACCGGGGTCGAAGTGCGAGCTGAAGGCGAAGCTGGGGTTGAGGAAGGACGACATGGCCGGGCGGCGGGCGGGCACCGGGCGCTGCGCTCAGGACGCCCGCGGCCCCGGCCCCGGCCCGCGCCGCGCCATCGCCGGCGCCGCAGGTGCAGAGCCGCCCGCGCCGAGCCGGGCGCGCGGGGTGCGGGGCGGGCGCGGGGCGAGCTGCGGGGACGCCGGCGCGGGCTCCGGCTGGTGCAGTCCGAAAACACCGGCGGGAGCGCGCGCGCCGGGGGGGCTCCCTCTCCGGCTGGGGGGGCACGAGGCGCGCAGGAGGGGAACCCGCGGGCTGGGGGGCGCCGCGCGGAGGGGGACGGGAGGCTGAGGGGCGCCCGGTGTGGGGGCGGCGCGGCAGAGGGGTCACGGAGATGTGCGGAGGTGGAACCCGCCGGCCGGGGGCACTTAGGCACGTGGGGGGGGCAGGAGACGCAGGAGGGGGACCCGGGGAGGAGGTGGGGGCGCAGAGACTGGGGGGCAAGGGGGCGCGGGGGTCAGGGAGACGCAGAGTGAGACGCGGGGACACGGGGGGGGGGCGCTCGGAGGGGGAGGGGCCGGGGACTCGGGGCGCCGTGGCGCAGGGAGGCGACCGCGCGCAGGGCGGGGACGCGCGGGGCCCACGCGCACGGGTCGGCCGCCCGGGGCCTGCGCGGCGGCGGGTCGGGGCAGCTGGGGTCCGGCCCGCGCGCTTTGGGCGGCGGCCGCGCGGGGGGGGGGGGGGGGCGCTTCGGCAACAGCCCCGCGCCGTGCCCGCGGCGCCCGGGACCGCCCGCGCTGCGCACGGCTGACCGACCGGCGGCTGCGGGCAGGCCCAGCGCCCGGCCCCGCCGCCCCCCCGCGGCGCGCGCCCCACGCGCCATCTTGCCCCGCAGCGGCGGTGGCGGCGGGCGGGGCGCAGCTGGGCCCCCACAAGCCCCTCCCCCCCCCCCCCCGGGGCGCCGGGAGCCCCGCGTGGCCGAGATTCAAGTTCGCTGCTGCTCGGGTCACTCGCGCGCCCGCCCGCGCATCCGCCCCTGGCCGGATGAGCAAAGCCCTTGGGCAGGGCCCGGCTGGAAGGGTGGGGCCGGGGAGGGCACCTGTGCCCAGCGGGGTCCACCAGGCTTCAGGGAATCAGGGGTCAGGGTGACTGGCAGGGGGGTGGGCAGGGACGGAGAAGGGACGGCGGCCGGTGAGGCCTTAGGAGAGGGCCCTTCCTATCCTAAGGCGGCCCCTCGTGGGGCTCTCCTTTTCCTTCAGGCGTGAGGGGTCCCCACCCCACCCCAGGCCTGTGGAGGGGGACCTGGGGTCCCTCTTCCCGGCCCTGAGTGTGTGGCCGCTGCCCACACTGAGGAGGAAGGAGGTCCTGGCTCGGGGAGGTGCCTGGATCCCAGGACCACCGGTGATGTGGGCAGCTGAGGGCTGTGATCCAGGAGTGGCCCCGGGGTGCCCGCTGCGCCCCGTGGGGGCCTCCCCTTCCCGCCAGGAGGCAAGCCCAAGCCCACAGGGAGGGCCCTGCCTCTGCCCGCCCAGGAGAGGACCCCAGCGCAGCCAGGGAGGCTCCTTGTGGACGGGCAGGGGCCTGAGTTACCTCTGTCCAGAGCCTCCGAGCCCCCGTGGCCGGCCTCAGTGACCAGGGTCGGAAGCCGGCTCCCTGTGACCTGGATTTGCCTATGAACACACACGTGTGCACGTGCCAGCACACAGAAGGGCTGCATCTCTGGGCTTTGGGGTTACAAGTCCTCCCCCGGGTCCAGGACAGGAAAGGGAAGACCACCCGGGGCTCCAGGTCCAGCACTTTCGCTCCATTTGCAAGAGTGATGCCCCTTCTCCGCCACGCACTGGGGTCCTCTGAGATGTCACAGGAACAGGAGCCCTGCTGCTCCCCTGGCAGGGTGACCCGCCGTGCCTGGGCACAGGCGGACAGCAGTGTCCCCGGTGCTGTGAGGTGGTCCCCATGGCCCCTCCGGGCCAGCTCAGCCCAGAGTGGGGGCCAGTGAGCCGGGGCCAGGGCTACGGACAGAAATGAAACCCGAGGGACAGCCCAGGGGACCAGCCATCTGTCATCTGGGGGCAGGTGTTGGCTCCAGCAGCCCGCCTGCACACTCCCCACCCCGTGGCTGGTGGATGGCACCCCCCTCCCCGCAGGGCCAGGCGGAGGGGCGCGGCTGGTCCCTCTGCAGACCCCTGGGTGCTACCTGCTTCTTTATGATTTATTAAAAGCACTGTTTCTCGCTCTGCATATTTCTTCTTTTTTCCCACTGGGGTGAAATTCACATAACATAAAAAACCGTATTCATGTGAAGAATCCAGTGGCATTTCATGGAGTCAGTGCCGCGTAGCTGCCACCTTTCCCGAACGTTTCCATTGCTCTAGATCAGACCCGCACCCGGAAACCCTAACTGCCCAGCCGCCCGCCCTCCAGCCCCAGCAGGCACCCATCGGCACCCTGTCCCTGGACACTGACACCGCGGAGCAGGGGCACTCGGTGCGTGGCCCTTGTGCCTGGCTTCCTCCACTCGGCACCAGGACGTCACGTTCAGCCGTAGCACGTCATGTGCCCCCCTTTCACGCCAAGCATGTTTCACGGTGGGACACGCACGTGGGGTGTCCGGTGCTGCGGGGACAAGATTGTAGTATGAGGGACATGCAGGGAGGTGGCCCGCCCCACCCACCTGGGCTCAGCACCCGGCTTGTTTGGGGGATCTGGGTTAACCTTTTGGGAGAATAGTCAGGAGCATGGACTCTTCCGAAGCCCATCCTGGTCACCCCGCTCTTGAGAACTGACGGCACAGTCCCTTGGACAGAGACATATCAAAACGCCACCTGCAATGACAAAAACAAGGGGACCTGCTGGAGGCCCAGTGGGTGGCCAGTCAAGGAGGGCACTGGGACACCCCTAGCTCCCCGGCCTGCACGGAGCTGTTTTAGGTCACCCAGCGGTAGTGCCACATGGTGAACGTCCCCAGGGCAAGAGAAACCTCACGGCCACTATGACAACAGGCAGAAACTGGCACAGAGGGGAGCTGGTGGTTCAGGGGTTGGGAAGATGTTTCTGCAAAATCGGTGGTGTGTCCCTTTCTGGTCCCCCTGTTCTCACCCTCGTGACTGCCCTGTGAGGGTCCTGCCTGGGGAGAGAGGCCAGCCCTGCTGGGGTCACAGAGCCCTGCTCCATGTGCCCCAGGGGACACTGCTGGCCTGGCTCCCTGGCCCCCCAAAGTGACCCCAGGCACAAGGTGGCTGCCCAGCCTGGCTGCTTAGCAGAGGAGGCCTCCTTCTCCAGCATCTTTTGCTGTCTTCCTAGGCTCGCTGGCCAGCCTGCACCCCCCAGTGACCATGGTGGCACCAGCCAGCCCCCTCCAGGACCCCAACACCTCCTCGCCTCTGTGAGGCCAGCAGGCAGGGTGGGACCTCTTGTGACTGACAGAAACTCTGCTCTCCCCACCCCCACCGCGGGCTCAGGGAGGCTGGGCACTGCTCATGGTAAGTCCGCCCGGCCTGGTGTGGATGCGCCAAGTGCCAGTGAGCCCCTGGGGGCAGCCAGCACCAGGATGGAGTGCCCAAGAAGGGTGGAGGGACAGCTGAAGCCCCAAGCTGTAAACAGGCCAGGCGGCAACAGGTATAAAGGCTGGAGCCCCCGCAGCCTCTTAGCACCAGCCTGACCCGCCTCCAAGAGCAGAGCCTCGAGGGAAGCCCGGCGGAGGTGAGCCCACCAGGGAGGGGTAGCCTGGGCCCAAGCGTGCGCCTCAGCAGGATCCTGGGACCCCAGGCAGGTCCAGGGAGCCCCAGTCTGAAGGCAGCTGCAGGGGTCTGCAGGGAGGTGGGCACGTGGGCCTGTGCAGGTAAAGAGGGCAGCTGTGATGGGGAAACTGAGACCTAGCAGCTGACCTGGGGACCCCAAGGGCTGAAGGGGGCAAGGAGGCCTGGCAGGCCCCAGGGTCCAAGCAGACGGACCCACTGACTCTGGGGCCCTGAGACGGACACACTGAGCCAACTCTGGGGCCCTGTGCCAGCCCGTCCAGATGGGGCCCCTGCTGCACCCATCACCTCTCCCGCCCCCTCTGGCCCATATCAGCACCTGAACCCACTCAGGGATCACTGGCTATTGCTGGATGCAGACCACAGCCCTCAGGAGGCCACGTGGGCAGTCCAGTGGTCTGGGGGGAGGTGCCTGCCAGCCTTGGGGGGCATCCAGGACACAGCAGCGCTGGGACACGTGAGGGTCTGAGGGGTCTCAGCCAGGCGTTAAAGCCCCGGCCAGCTCTGGCTGTGGAGGGCAGTGAGGTGGGAGGGGAGGGAGGGATAAAGGGGGCTGGACCCTCGCAGGGCCCAAAGCCTTTCCCCACCATCTCCCTTTCCTCGCGGCTCCTCACGTGACCCTGTGAGGGGGCCGAGCAGACAGGGGCCCACCCAGGGTCAGGAAGCAGGCCCCAGTCCCAGGGCTGCCAGGGTTGAGTGCAACCTCTGAGACTCCTCCGACCACGGCCTGGGCTGCTCAGACCCGCCGGCCACAGGGCAGGCCCTCCCAGGAGCAGGAGATGTTCCAGAAGTTTCCATCCCCCGGTGAACTTTTGAGAGGGCCAAGCAGCCTCTGAAATAGCTGCTTTGCCACGAGCCCCAGAACCTAACCCCCCCTCTGGGGACAGCAACCCAAGAGCTCAGTAGGTCATAAGGCACTACTGTGAGGGGCACAGGACAGCCTGGTCCCCGACTGCTGGCCCCTTTCCTGTGCCCAGACCCCTGCCTGCCTTGGGGGCACTTGCCTTGGTGGCTCTGCATGAAGTGGGGACAGGGTCGTGCACATGTGTGCTCAGGGGCTGTGGGCAGATGTACCTCCTGAGGGCCTGGAAAGGAGCAGTGGTCACCCCGCTTGATGGAGAGTTCTGGGCCTCCCTCAGTCCAAGGCCAGCTCCAGACTGGCCCAGACCCAGCACACCCCACCGCAGGTGGTCAGCGTCCGGCAGGGACGACCAGGGCCCACTGTCTGGGGGCCGGGAGAGTGAGGCCAAGCCCCTGGGCCTTGAGTTTTGGCCAGAAGAAGTGATGCTTAGGTAACCAGGAAGGCTTCCCAGAGGAGGTGGCTTTGAGATGGGCCTTGAAGGACACAGGGAATTCCCCTGGCAGCACGGAGGGATCGGATGGTTGCCAATGCCACCTCTCCTGAGCAGAGTGAAGGAACTGCTGTGCATCGCTTACTGTCTCAGACCTTTAGTCTCTTCTGTGAAATGGGTGAAATACCTCAAGGTGTCCAGCTAGCAAGAGGTGGGGGCTCAGGCTCGTCCTCCTTGGGGCCCTGGGCACAGGGGCCTCTGCAAGATCAGGGGCCCGGAGGTCTGGCCTGGGCCCCTAGGGACCCCACTCAGGGCAGGAGCCGGCACCGTGCAGGGTCCGAGCGGAGGGCCCCTCCCGCTGCGCACACTGAGCTGGCTCCTGTCCACGGCAGGGCCAGGATGGGTGAGGAATTCTCCTCCCAGATGAAGAAGGTGGCCTTGGCCATGGGCACCTCCCTGTCGGACAAGGACCTAGACCTGCTGCCCACGGACATGAGGCATCACGGTACAGCTGCCCCCTCTCGAGGCACCCCCGCCGGGCCGGCCCACCGTGGCGGAGGAGGCAGTGGGCTCGGGGAGTGGGGAGCGGCCTGCGAGCTCCTCCCGCCCTGGGCTGACCGGCCAGGACACGGGGGAGGGACAGACCCAGCAGCCCCCACCCCAGGGCAGGGCCTCCCTCTGGGCCCAGCCCCCCTGAGGCGGCGCCGCTGACCCGACCCGGTCATCCCAGGCTCCTTCAACTACCTCAAGTTCTTCGAGTACATGCAGAAGTTCCAGGCCTCGGGGCAGCTGGAGGGCGTCATCCGCAAGGCCTTCCAGACCCTCGACAAGGACAAGAGCGGCTTCATCGAGTGGAACGAGATCAAGTAACAGGCAGTGCGCGAGGGCGGGTGGGGGCTACTGGGGGGCTGAGCCCGGGCCCCGGCCTGGTCCACGCCACCACGCCCACCCCAGCAGACCCGACACCCCCAGTGGCCCCCCCTGACCTTTCGGGAGGCAGGGCCAGGCCGCCCAGGGCCACAGGGACAGCACCAGACCCGGCTCTAGCTGGGCCTCAGTTTCCCCACCTGTAAAGTGGGGAGCGAGCACTTGGCAAACCATCCGGCACTGGCCAGACGCCCTGGCTCTGACCCGGGTCCACCTGGCCCAGGTACGTCCTGTCCACCATCCCCAGCAGCGGGCCCGCCGCCCCGCTGAGAGATGAGGAGGCGGAGGCCATGATCCAGGCAGCCGACGCCGACGGGGACGGGAGGATTGACTTCGAAGGTGGGCGGCACTGACGGAGGTCCTGTCCTTCCCGCCCCGCCCCTCCAGGCCGCCCCGGGGTCGCTCACACTCCAGCAGTTGGCCCAGCATCACTTGTCCCTCTCGGTGCAGAGCTGAGCGGCTCCCCGCTGCCGGGCGCTGGCCTGTCCCACGAAGCTCACAGGCGTCTGGGATGGGTGCCACCCCCCCAACTCACGGATGGGGAAACTGAGTCTCAGAGATGCTGAGTGTGGCAGGGCCGTGAGGGCCACTGAGCTGGCTTTAGGGAAGGTCACCTGGGCAGCCTCAGGCCAAGGGTCCCTGGTAGGGTATTGGGGGTGGGGCACATTCAAGGTGAGGAGGGAGGCAGGAACCAGGGCCTGAGGGGCTGCAGGGGTGGACACAGAAGGAGGGAGGTGGGTGGGTGTGGGCTGCGGCCCAGGGGACGGGTGTGGGGTGGGCAGGGGGGGGGCTGCCACAGGAGAATTGGCATTTGTGGGGCTGCAGGCCTTCCCTGAGGCTCTCCTGTGGTTTGGGTCATTCTGCACCCGCACCCTCCCCAGCTGCCACCCTGGGCCTGGGGGGCAGGGGTGGAGGGCGGCCAGGTGGTCCTGGGAAGGGGGAGCATAGGCTTTGGGCCCCAGGCAGAGGAGCCTCCAGACACCCCGCCAGCTGGGGGCCCATCTTCACTCCCAGGCCTCCGCTCCTGCAAACTGACTTGTGGGGTGGCCGAGAGGCTTGCTTAAGACTGAGCCCCCAGCCCCTCCGTGCCTCAGTTTCCCCAATGAAGGCGGGCAGAGGCTCTGAATTTGGAGGGTCTCTGCCAAAACCCAGTCCATCCTGAACCCCGGGTGGGTGGGTGCAGGGCACCCAGCATGTGTGGGTGCTCGGGCAGGGCAGTTTTGGTCCCTCTTGCTCCTTGGCAGGGCTCAGAGGGCAGGACGCAGGGCCCCAGCACTGTGGGGTCCCTGCTCATAAAGGGGGCACACCTCCCCGTTGGACCTACAGGGCCCTGGCAGGGGCACAAGGCAGGGGGGTTCTTTACTAGACATCTGTCTTCTGCTCTAGAATTTTCTGAACTTACAAAAAGGAGAAAATCCCAAAGAAGAAATAGCACCACGCCCAGCCCTGGCCCAAGGGCCTGAGGGGCAGGGGGACAGCGTGTGCCCCGCCAAGGAGACGGTGGGGGTGGGCGAGACCTGTGCCAGGGAAATGGAGTAAAACCAGCATTAAATGAACGACTTGGCCTGTGTGTGTTTGTGGGGCGGGTGCTGCGTGAGCTGGGGGCAGGGTTGCAGGTCTCTGGGGACAGCTGAGGGGAGCGCGGGTGAGCATGTCCAGCCCCTATCCCTGTCCCTCCGCCTCCCCTTGTCCCCACCTCACTGCAGGCTCCCACAGAGGGTGATCCCATCACCAGCCCTGGCCCCTCCCAGAGGCCCCCCCACGATGCTCTCTGGGCCCAGACCCCTCCAGGAGCTCCTTCCAAAGCCCGGCTGAACTCTGCTCAGGATTCAAGCCAGGCTGGTCCCTGGGCCACCTGGGGCCCACAGAGCAGCTGTGTGAGCACAGCACAGGGACACCTGCAGCCCCAGGGTGTGCCCACGGGGGACCCAGGCGTGTGCCCTGGGCCACTCACTCTGGCCTGGACACGTCCAGGGGTCAGTTCTCTGCCTGCCTCTCCTAGCCTCCTCCTGCCTCCCCTTCATGCCCCACTTCTCCCCAAGCTCTTCCTAATGGAGGATCCCACCCACCCTGCCCCAGGCCTCTGCCCCACCCATTTGCCCACCTGGTCAGCTCTTGTTTTGTGGCCTAAGTACCACCTGGGGGCCGGCAGCTCCCACCCAGACCTCTCTCCTGGACTCGGGGCTCCTGCACCCATTTTGGCTCCCTGACACCCCATTTCACATGAGGGAAGTGTCTGGAACTTAAGGTGCCCAAGGCTGAGCCCCGACCCTCCCAGAGCCCCACCAAGCCAGCCTTCCTCTCCCTTAGACCTCTGCCAGGAAAGCAGGAAAAGCCCTCTCTGCAGAGGAAACTGTGGCCCTGACACATCCCAAGGGGGGGATGAGAAAGGGCCCAGGAGGAGTCTGCTGCTGTCCCCATGTCCAGCTGGCAGTCGGACTGAGAGTGACCTTTGCTGGGACTCAGACCCAAAGGAGCCCAAATCCCCCAGGGCCCTTAGAGGGAGAGGGAGGGGCTCAATCTCCACCTGGAGGCGCTGCAGCAATCCCACAAGTGGGTCCCCCCATACTGTGGGAGCAGGAGGGACTTCCTGGACAACTAGGGGTCGCCCAGGCGGCCTGGACCCCATACCCTGACCAGAGCAGCGGCATCCAGACAGCCAAGTGGAAGGGGGGCAGCTAGCCTCCCAAGGAGGGGAGCCCCATCTGCTGCCCCCCGCTCCCCTGCCCTGACTCTCTCCACCCTCCTCACGGCTGGGGCTCCTGGCATGGGTCGGGGAGGAGGCATGGGATGGTGGGCGGGAGAGGGTGCCCGGGGCCCTTGGACAGGGTCACCTTGGAACACAGGATTCGAGCTGGGGGTGGCGGGGCAGGCAGGGAACTTGGGAGTCAGGCGGAGAGCAGAGCTGAGCTGGGGCCACTCTGCAGAGGGGGCCCTTGGGTGACCTGCAGCCCCTCAGGACCCCAGGAGAGAGACAAACAGGGGACACGGTATTAAAAAACAGCTCTTTACTGTTAAAATGCAGCCACAGCTGCAGGGCAGGCAAACGGGGCAAAGGGAAGAAGAGGGCGGATCCCCCTCCCGCCAGGGCCCCGCCTGCTGCTGCTGCGCATCCATGTCCATGTCCGTGTCCGTGTCCGTGTCCGTGTCCACGTCGAGGGGGCGGGTGTCACTTGGTGCTCGGGAGTGGCCGCCGACGCTGCTCCAGCAGCTCCTCCAGGTGGTCTGCCCGTTTCACTGCGGCCTGCAACACGTGTCCACCGTGGTCGGGCCGGGCCACCCCCACCCCCGGGGCACCGGCCGCCGCAGGACCCACCTCGTGCTGTTTCCGGAGGCTGCTCACGGCCGCCTCCTTCTTGGCCAGGGCCACCTTCACCCTGCGGGATGCACGGCAGAGTTCTGGGGGAGCCTGCGGATGGCAGGGGGGGTTCCACCCCCAGACAGCAGGAGGGGCAGTGGTCCTGACCGCCCCGTCCCAGCCCGCTGACGGTGGGCACTGGCTGTCTGCTGAGGACACTTGCTCCGTGTCGGCTGGGACAGCCCGGCCCTCAACTTCCTCAGCCAGGGCTCCCCGTTTGGAGCTGCGGCCTCCCCACCCTGCCGTGCGTCCGGGGACCCCTCAGGCCAGCACCCACCTCGCGTGTAGGTCCTCCAGCTCCGCCTGCTTCTCCCGCCTGAGCTGCTCCAGTTCCAGCCGTTGCTGTGCCCGCAGCTCGGCCAGCTCAGCCCTGACCTGCCGGTTCTCCTCCTCGGAGGCCGCCAGCCGGTCGGCGAACTCCTGGCGGAGCACCTGGGCCAGGCCGCTCCTCTCGCCCAGCAGCTGCTCATTCACCTGGGCCGGCAGGGACGGTGTGAGCCGGAGCCCAGGCAAAGGGGGGCTGGGGCCCACCGCCCGCTCCCGCCCGCCTCACCGCCTTCACTTCCGCCAGGGCCTTATCCTTCTGCCGCACCAGGCCCTGCAGGCGAGCGGCCTCCCCCTCGGCCTCCGCCAGCCGCCCCTTCAGCTCCCCGCACTGGGCCTGCAGCTTCTGCTCTGACCGCTCCAGCTCCGAGAGCTCCGCCTCGTACTTGTCTCTGATGCGCTTAACGCTGGTGGACGGAGGCGCAGGGTCAGCAGGCAGGGTCCGCAGGGGGCAGCCCGGCAGCCCCGCGCGGAAGGGCAAGGCCCAGCCTCAGCGCCCGGTGGGACAGGCCTCACCGGCTCTCGGCGGCCCTCTCGCTCTCCTCCCTGGCCAGCGTCATATCGGCCTCCAGCCGGTGGATGACCAGCTCGATGTCCTTGTCTCGGCCTCTGCGGATCTCTTCCTTCAGCTCCCGTTCCCGGTTCAGCAGCCACGCTTCCTGGAGAAGAGGTGCAAGGGCTCTGTGGGGACAGCTAAGGCGGTGGGAGGAGGCCCAGGGACGGGCCAGGGGCAGAGCCCACACCGATGCCTGGCTGCTGGGTGCTGCGTGGGAGGGGAGAGGGAAGGGGGCCAGCCCCCGCCTGCCCGCAGCACCCACCTCCTTCTTGGCACAGTTGGCCTCCCACATCTGCCTCTCCACCTCCAGCTGGTCTTTCAGGGCCTGCAGCTCCATCTGGGGGCGGGCAACCCGTGAGAGCAGCCTCCCAGGCCGCCACCCCCCTGGGCCCTGTGGCCTGGCCCAGCCGGGGGTCTGTGGGGAGCAGGCTGGGGAGCCCTGGCCTATGAACCCGGGCTCGCCAGTGCTCCACAGCTGCCCCGGGGGCTGGCCCTGGCGGTGCCCCTGACTCGGTCTCTCCCTGCACCGCCAGGACAGGGCTCCCCACACGGCCGGCAGGGGCAGGCGGGACGGACGCAGACCTGGTGCCTGTGCTCCAGCTCCTCTCTCCCCTTCTCGAACTCGGCCCTCAGGGCCCGGCCCCTGGCAGAGCTGCTCTCCTCCAGCTGCCGCCTCAGCTCCTCCAGCTCAGCCCGCTGCCTGCAGGCCCCGCAGAGGTCAGTGCACGGGAGGGGGGGGGGCGGGGGCAGGCAGAGGGCGGGGAGTCCCTCCCGAGGCACCTGGCGGCCTGCTGGCCCAGCCGCTCCTTTTCCTCGGCCACCTCGCTGTACAGCCTCCTTCGAAGCTGCTGCAGGTCCCTCTGCTCCTGCTCCAGCTGCTGCTCCAAGCTGTGGAGGAAGGACCGCTGGGGCTGGGGCTGGGGTGGGGAGGCCGCCTGCTCAGCACCCACCTGGCACTGCCGTCAGCGTGGGCACGTCCCGGTCCCCCGCCGCCCTGAGGGCGGATTTGGGGAAGGAGGGTGCTGTCCATGTACGAAGCCGTCCAGGCCTCACTCTGGGGTCTGGCCTCCCTCGGGGGGGGGGCTGTCCAGGCTCATCCCAGCTGTGCTCGGACCTCGGCCCCTGCGCCCCCAGTGAGGCTGCCAGGACGGGGACACCCACCGCTGCTGGGAGCGCTCACGTTCCTGCTGGGCCAGCGCCTCCTTCTCCCGCTCCAGCTGCTCCCGCAGCGCCTCCGCCTGGCGCCCGTAGTGCTGTGCCGCTCGCTCGTCCGCCTGCAGCAGCTCGGCCGCGTGCAGGCTCCGCAGCTTCTTCACCTCCTGCTTGTGCTTGGCGATTAGCTTCTGGACCTCGGGCTCCAGGCCTGGGGGGGCAGGGCGCTGCAGGGACCCGACCTCGGCCCAGGGCTAGGTAGGGGCCCTGCCCTCACCACCAGCGCTGCAGGGGACCCTCGGTTCTCACCCACTGACAGCAGGGCTGCGGTCCAGCCAGGGCCCCCCGGGGCTCCAGCTCACTCCTCTCCCCTCCGGCAGTGCTGCGACCCCCCACCCGTCGCTCGGGCCCGGCGGCCAGGGGGCTGCGCCGCCTGAGGTCTGCGTCACCTGCTCCGCTGCCCCCACGTAACTGAAGCCACCGTCCTCACTCAGACCCCGCGGCCGCCCACCTCTGACTGTGATCTCCTTGATCTTCCGGGTTTTCTCGCTCATCCACTGCTCCCTGCGGACCTTCTCAGTGGCGCTCATCAGCTCTCTCAGTTTCTTAATCTCCTACCAGCAGGAAAGCGAGCAGTCGGCAGAGGGGCTGCAGGAAGCGGGGGACAGGAATGCCGCCGCCCCGGCACCTTCTGGGTTTTGGCAAGGGGGCTCGCCAGGTGTGGGCGGCTGGCACGCCGCACCCTCCCACGACCCTGTCCCAAGCTCCGTGACTGTCGCTTCGAGGCCAGGGAAAGGCTCCTGGCGGCGTGGTCTCACCAGCTCATGCTGCGCCCGCATCTGGGCCTCGCTCTCCTTGCGCCTCTGGTCCCCCTGCTTCAGCTCGGCCACCACAGCCTCGCACTTCTCCCCCAGGGTCTTCTTGTCCTCGATCAGCTGCGGTCAAGGAGCGGGAGGTGAGCTGCTGCGCTGAGGTCAGCCCCCCACCCTCCGCATGATCCCTGACACCCTGCGTGACTCCTACCTCCCCCTGTCTGGGGGCCCGCACACCACATAGGGCCGGGGCCACCACCCCGAGCCCCTGGGTTCCCTCCCACCTAGACTGGGAGGGCTGTGTGCATGTGGACAAGGGGCTGCAGCTGCCACCAGCCCCCTCCACTTCCCCACCCTCAGGGCTTCCGACTAGTGCCAGAGAAGCCAGGATGGGGATGGCTGGGGACAGTGGCCTTGGCTATGAGCCCCTCCACCATGGCCCCAGGATGGCACCAGCCTCATCGAGGGCTCCAGGCAGAGCCTCAGTTTGGACACACCTACAACAGCCAAGTAGAGTGTCTCTAATGACCACTGGAGGCCACCTGGCTCCTTACTCTCCTCACAGACCTGCCGTTTTGTCCAGAGCAGGACCCGGCAGAGGCGTGGCTGAGCGCCAGGAGGGCTGGGAGCTTCTGCAGCCCTCACCTGGGGAACCCTGGCCGCCCACCAGCCCCACAGACGGGAGCCGCCACCCAGGACTCAACAGCCCAGAAAGCATAGGAACAGCCCAGAGGGTGTGTCCTGTGGCTGCCTCCCACCAGCGGGTCCTCCCAGTGACCCCAGCCCGGGTGTGCCCTGTCCACCAGGCTGGGCTGGGGAAGCAGGGTTGTGGGGGCTGGGGAGCCTTGGACGAGTCCACCGAGCGCTGGACGCCTCATCCCCACAGGGGCAGACACAGCCCATTTCCAGAGAAGGGAGGAAAACGCCCGGCCAGGAAGGCTGTGGGCGTGGAAGTCTCCCCGGGGCCCGAGCTGGTCTGCAGCCCTGCCCCTCTCCCCGGCCCCGGCGCCCGCTTCCCAGGTGGGGTCACCTGGTCGATGAAGGACAGGTGCCGCTGGACGGTGGCCTCGTAGTGCTCCCTCTGCTGCCGCAGCTGCCGGCCCAGCTCCTTCTCTGTCTCCTTGACCCGCCGGACGGTGAGGTCCCGCTGCTGCGCCTGGGGCGGGGATGGAGACACAGGAGACAAGGACCGCTCGGGGGTGGCGCGGGCAGACCACGCCGCAGAGGGTGGCCTGGGACAGGTGGTGACAGCCCTGTGGCAGGATGCACCCAGCGGTGGCTGACGGTGAGGGTCAGTGACGGGCGGTGCGGGGTGACGTTACCAGCGCCCTCTGCAGCAGCACCATCGCATGCTTCCTCTCCTCCACCTCTAGCTTCAGTCGCCTCACAGACGCGCTCACCTCAGACGCAGACTCCAGGCGCCCCAGCCCCTCCTCCAGCACGAGCCCCTGGGGACGCACCCAGTGCGTCAGGCAGGTCCCATCCCCTGGGGAAGAGCTGCCGTCCGCCCCTCCCGGGGACCCTTCCACACCTGGGGGGCCGCGGCAGGCCGGTCCTGCCCCGACTTTTCCATCTCATCCAGGAAACTCATGATGCTCTGCAGCTTGGCCTCCGAGAGCAGCGTCCCATCCTCGGGGGGCCTGGAGGACGCACTGAGCTTCCCAAATTTCTCCAGGTTGTCAGCTGTCAGGGAGCTGGCATCATCCTCCTGCAGGGGAGGGCACAGCGCCGGGGGCTGTTGGGCAGCCAAGGATCTGGGTTGGCCCTCCAGGAGCTCCTTGGGAATCCCTGGGGCAGGGGAGGGGACAGGAGGGCAGCTGGGCCTAGTCAGGAAGGGCCTCTCAGGTGGCTGAGACCCACGCAGAGCACCGCTGGAGAGATGGTGCCCACGCCCACCCCGGGTCATTCTGAGGGTGCTGAGCCTTAGCAAGCCCTCATGACGGGGGTTCAACAAGGCCCCATCTGATGCTCATCAGGGGCCCAAGAAAAGCAAGAAGGAGCTCAGTAGGCTTTCCCGGCCCCCTCGTGGGATGATGCCAGTGCCGGGACTGGGTCAAGGGAGGTGCCCACGGTCACCTCGTCAGTCCAGGCATATTTGTCCTTGTGGTAGGCCCTGGGGCGGGGCAGTGGCTCCGGTTCCTCCTCCAGCAGCTTCAGTGTGTCCAGCAACTCCTCCAGAGTCGCCCTGCACTTGGCCCTGCTCCCCATGGGGCCCACTGTCCCCAGGGCCTCACCAGCCACGTCCTGGGAGCTGGTGTCCTATAGCAGATGGGTGGGCGGAAGAAGCTAGTGAGGCCATAAGAGGCCGACACCACTGAGGACCGTGGGGGTGAGGCCTGGCACCCACTCAGCCATGTGGACTGGGTGTACCCAGACCCACCTCCAGGGAAACAAAAGAACAGCCAAGTGGGATGTGTCAGGGCCTGGCCTCCTCAGTCTGGTGGCCTTGCCAACACCTAACCTCTGAGCCTCCAGCTTTCTCTGTGTGCAAGGGCATGGATCCCACCCCAGGGCATCTGTGACAACCCAGCAGGACCCCAGAGCCATCAGGGACCCCATCCCCACAGTAGAGCAGCCTTTCCTGGTGAGTGACCACAGCTGTGGAGGGACAGGGACAGGGCAGGAAGGTCTGTGACCAGACCTGCAGCTTGTCCTCTGGGTGCTGCCGGGGCTCTGGGGAGAAGTCGGGGACGGGCTGGCAGGGGTCCTCTGGGCCTGGGGTACGGAGACTGACCCCTGTGAAACAAAACACAGTGTCAGCCTCCCTGCACACCGCCCCATCTGGAGGAACCCGAGAAGAGGCCAGGCTCGGCAGGCTTCGCTGGTTAGATGGGACATTGGGGACCCCTGACCTCTGCTCTACAGGGTCCTCTGTGTCCAGCTCCAGAGAAAGTGGGGCAAGAGAGGAGGAGCAGGGCTTGGGGTTGCCATACCACCGAAGCCCCCCCTCCACGGGGGGGTGGGGAGCCAACAACCGAGCAGCAGGGGCCACAGCCCTCTGCGGGGAACGCCACCCCCCAGGAACAGGAGGCAGGAGGCAGAAGGAGGCAGGGGCAGAGCAGCCTCTGGGCTCTCCCCACTCAACTCACCAGTATTGTTGGCCTTGTGGGTCTGAGGAGCACTGTCTCCAGGCCGCAGGGGCGGCTCCTGGGCCGGCTGGGGCTTCCCTGTCTCCCGGGCCCCCTTCAGCAGCCCAAGCTCAGCATGGCCTGACTTCTGGGCTCGCTTCTGCTGCAGCTCCTTGGGGGGGGGGGGCTCCTGAGCAGCCTCACCCACAGGACAGTGGGGCCCCCCAGAGGTGCAGTCACTCTCAGGCACACGGGTCCCACCTCGGCCCAGGTCCCCCCCATCCCGCCACCGCCACCGCCACCTCCCCACACCTGAATGGCTGCCTGTCTGGCCTGGCGCGCCTTCTCCTCCCGGGCCTTCCTCCTGGCTGCCTCCTTCTGTCGGTGCAAGTCTAGCAGGTTCCCCTCTCCCAGCCGCTTCTGCTGCCCCTGGGAAGATGGGAGGACCGATCCAGGTGGGGGCTTCCACGTGCCCTCCAACCTGCCATGTCTCTGCCCCACAGAGAACAAGCCTCCCTCCTGGCAGCTTCTTTGGACAAGGAGACGACTCTGCATCACGGAGCTCCTGATACAAAACCAGAAACCAGAACCAGAAACCTGCTGGGACTCTCAGCCGGGGTGGACCCAGCTGGCATTTCCTGATACCCAGGCCCTAATGGCCGAGCAAGCAGCTCAGGGCAGGGTAGAGGTTGGGCTCCCGACGGGGTATGGGCCATGGGCCATTCTAGTTTCAATCCTATGGTCCCAGAAACCCCACCATGTACGGCTGAGACCCCTAGGTTCTCGCCTGGCGCCCGGGGTGTGGCTCACACACCCACACTGACCTCTCTCTTGGATGCCAGCAGGTGCTCCAGGTTGGCGGCGTGGTCTCTGCGCCGCTGCGCCTGAAGCCGGTACCAGCGCTGGATGGTGACGGCAGCCTGGTTCACCTGGTGGATAAACCTGGCCAGAGAGCGGACTCAGGACCCCTGAGGAGCCAAGTGGATGAGCAACAGCCTCCCCCAGCCCCCCAGAAGGCCCAGCAGGGCAGACAAGCAGGCGGCCGTATGCACAGGTGGCCACCGGTCCCCATCCATTCACAATCCCCTGAAACTGGAAATACCCCAAGGTCACCACCTGCCTACAGCGAACACTGTACTTGGGGGGAGCGGGCATTACCAGGCACACCAGTCATAAAGCATTCAAGAGAAGACAAAGCCAGCAGGAGACAGCTCAGGGTGGTCCTGGTCAGGCCAGGGAGGTGCTAGATCAAAGGCTGTAAGGGGGCCCTGGCCAGTGTGCGTGATCACTCTTTAGAGCACTGGACCCTCTCCCCTCTACTGTGGTCTCAGGCCCCAGGCACCGTGGCTCTGCCATTCCTACGGATCTGCCTTTTCCCGATGTCCCAGGTGAATGGAATCAGACGGCGTGTGGTCTTTTCAGCCTCTGTATTTTAAGTGGCTATTAAGCGGGAATTCCCCTCGCTGGAGCCTCGGGCCCCCTCCCCGCCCCAGCGCAGTCACCTCTCTGCCTCCTCCTCGGTCACCTCCCTCCGTCTGAGCAGGCCCTCGGTGGCCCCCGCGTTGTTCCGGGCCACGTGGTTGCTGCTGGCGAGGTTCTTCTGTGGCTTCCCGAAGCCGCTGCCCTCTCCCTCGTGTGTGGCCGCCTTGATGAGGTTGCTGACGGGCAGGGAAAGAGAGGTTCATGGCACCTGACCCGGCCCTGCTCATGGCCCCAGGAACACTCTGCCCACTGGGCCCTGGAAGGAGGCACCACAGCCCATGAGGAGCCAGGAAGGACCTGCTCCCTGTTCCCACATGCTGGTCTGTCCCCACGGACACCTGCTCCCCAAGTGCCTGCCTGGTTCAGTTCATTTAAAAAGCAAAAGGGGCCCTGGCCGGTTTGGCTCAGTGGTCACAGCATCAGCCCTCGGGCTAAAGGGTCATGGGTTTGATTTCCGGTCAAGGGCATGTACCTTGGTTACGGATTTGATCCCTGGCCCTGGTCCAGGCGCATGCAGGAGGCAACCAATCAATGTGTCTCTCTCACATCGATGTTTCTCTCTCTCTCCCCGCCCTTCCTCCCTCCCTTCCACTCTCTCTAAAAAGCAATGGGAAACATATCCTCCTGCGAGGATTAACAACAACAAAGGAAGCAAAAAGGTCTCACAAGCCACAGGGTTCCAAA